>NC_134415.1:58160237-58463267 GCF_030867145.1 Opisthocomus hoazin
AAAACAGGTTAGGACCATGCAATACGTGCATGGGCAGTGGATACAGCTTCATGTTGCTTTTATTCACAAGAGATTCCCATATCCACTGTTTGGGAAGGAAACACACGGAAGTGCAGGTGATGCAAGTGTTCCTCTGCCTTTGGTGTTCCCTAATTCGTGTTGTCTGTTCCGTACTTATCCTGTCACCGGATACCATGTTCTTGCGAGGGAGACCTGGACATGATTACAGTGAGAGAGCACAGCATTTCAGTGGAGTTGAATTTTATTTCCCCTTCGGTCTTATTGATAAACCGTTAGCTTTAGATGAAATGCAGCGCTGAGATTTTGATTTAGCTGCTGGAAGGCCCTCACCTGTGAAGCCTGATCTCTTATGCCCCGAATTCATTCCCCAAGGTAGGTCTGAAAGTGGGGCTGAAGGGTTGGGAAGGATTGTTACTCCCTCTGCCACTTTAATGCCTGTCTTTGTTACGGGTGTAGCCATTAATGGTTCCGCTGCAGTGTGGAGAAGTATTTGCGAGGAAACTTCTCACTCCACGCAATGCTCTCGTACGCCTCCAGCCACTCAGGACTGCAGCAGAGACTGTGCCCACGCAGAGCTGCACTGCTCATTCCCAGGATGTTAGCAGACCTCAACGTTTTTGCTCAGCTTTGACTTTTAAACAATTAGATCTTTCTTTCAAATGAAGTGCAATCGTTGCAGGAAAGATTCTTGGCGGCGCTTTTTGCCCTGGCTTCCCGAGGAATGCACTTGCTTTAAAAACTGAATGAAAAACCAATGGCACATAAAACTGCCTTATGACAATGCTGGCAGTTCTATCAGTTTCTCATCCACCCACGCTCACTAACCACTACGCGTTATGTCAGAATTGTAACTTTGAAATTATAACCTCTGAGGACATGCTTTTTAATCCCCTGCCTCATTTTCTACTTTGTGAGTGTTGTGGAAGTGCTATTTGAATAGCGGGTGTCCTATCAATAATCGCTTTGAAAAAGTCCTTTGACTGAGACTTGCTGGATTCTCTCACTCAGAGTCAATGAGAATATTTTAGCCATCTGTACGCCTGATATTTACTACAGCAGGGAACAAAAATCTCTGTATTTTCCAGCCAGCTTAGGTCCAGTGTGGAACATCTCAGTGTTCTTTTGGCTCCAGAAAATATCCTATTATGGTTACCGGTTGGGTATTCCTGCTTTATATTCCATGGAACAACAAGTATGACGCTTATTATGGCTTTTAAAAGCCTCTCGTGCAATATTTACTTTCTTTTGCATTAATCTGCTTTTTTTCTCAGCAACCAAAACCAAAGCCAGTCTATAAAGATGAAAATGTTCCTGCTTCAAGCAGGAAAGTTTCGAGTTTCGTGGTTGTGAACGTCAGCACCAGACTTCCAACGTGACATGCAGAGCTGACGACCCAAATTATAGGCCGCTCCAAGCACAGAAGTTAGAAAGACAGCCGCTCCCCTCTTTCAAAAACTCCTCTGCATCTTTTTGGTTTCTTCAAGAACAAGTTGTCGATGACGGTACCTATTTTCTTGCTGTGTTTACCCAAGCCCAGATTTGTAAGAGCCAGGCGGGCAGCACTACCCGGCTGGACGTCGAGACCGGCTTGGGTTAGGGCAGGGAAGACGGCCCAGCCGGACGGGGCAGGCTCCTGGCACGCAGGCAGACTTGTGAGACGCGGCTTTCTCTCCAGCCCTGCCTGCAGCCCAGGCGTCAAGCGGGGTCGGCGCTGACGCCTCGTTGCAGTTGCTCGGTATCTCTGAAAACCGTGTGGTCCCTACATGCAGATAAGGAGCTTAACTTTATACCCTTTGCTTTGAAGCACTGGCACTTGTTTAGATGAAAATCTAAAAGCTGTTGTAGCTTTTAAGACCGATAATAAGATTTTATCTCTTGATCATATTAGATTAGGCTGAGTTTTATATTAGATTGAGTTTTCCCTAAATATTTTGGTGAGGCTCAAATGCCTCATGCGAGCGCCTTCGTCAGCGGTGTGTCAGAGGCAGCGAGCAGGAGAGGCCGAAACGCCCCGGCAGCCGGCCGGGCACGCCGAAGGGCAGCGAGGATTCGACGGGAGCGGGCCTGACCTGCAGCCAGAGGCACGTTTTGGTGGGTGACGACGGACCGTTGGCGGCTCCACTCCCTGCCTGCAGAGACGCCAGCCCGCTGACAGCACCCGGCGCTGCTCGGCGCCTTTCAGCCCGCCAGCCCGCTCTCCATGGCCCATCGCCGCACTGACCGCTGGCAGCTCCCAACATTCGCCTTCTGTTCGGGCTCCCCGCCCTGGCACCATTCGTCTCCCCCCGGGAGAGAGAAGAGAACGACCGCACCCAGCGTTTCGTCGCGGCAGACAGACAACGTTCCCGCACCGCGGCGTGCGTGACGGGGCACGGCCGCATCGCCCTGAAGGAGAAGCGGGCGCGGAGCACCCAGCAGCCGGAAGCCCCGCGGGGCCCCCGGCCGCCCGCCGCTGCAGCACCGCGCCGCCCCGCAGCCCCCGCCGCCGGCACCGCGCCGGGCCGGGCCGCGCCGCCCCGCCCCTCGGCTGTCTCCGCCCCCCGGCTCGGGCCCGGCCCTCCCGGCGGCGGGGCGGCCGCGCCGCTCTGCCAGGAGAGGCTTTAAGCGGCAGGTGCGGGGGAGCCGGGCAGACGCGCAGGCGGCGGCGGCTGCTGCGGCCCGGCGGTAGCGGCGGGCGGACGCCTCTCGGCTCGGCGGGAGCCGCGGCGGAGCGGAGCATGTCGGTGGCGACCGGGGGCAGCGAGGCGGCGGCGGCAGCGGGCGGCGGCGGCGGGAACCGCGTTTTCTTCCAGAGCCCCCGCGGCGGCGGCGGCTCCTCCCGGGAGGACTCGGTGTCGGCGGCGGCGGCGCAGGTCCAGCAGCAGCGGCGGCAGCAGCAGGGCAAAGTGACGGTGAAATACGATCGGAAGGAGCTGCGGAAGCGGCTGGTGCTGGAGGAGTGGATCGTGGAGCAGCTGGGGCAGCTCTACGGCTGCGAGGTGCGGGGCCGGGGTGGCGGGGTCCTCGGTACCGCCGCAATCGTGTGCGTGTCCGTCCACCCCCCCCCTCGGCCCCGGCACCCCCCTCCCGCCCCGAGCCGCGTTTCGGCTGCGGGCAGGGGAGAGCCGTCGTCGCCACCTCCAAATGACATTCCCGGCCCCGGTGCCCCCGTCCCGAGGCGAGCGGCCGCCCTTCGGGGCTCCGCGCACGGAGCGGCCCCTCTCCGCCCGGGGGAGGGGGCCGAGCCCCCCGGGGGGGTGCTTGGCCGGGAGCCGCTGTCCCCGCAGCCCCCCGGGGCGCGGAGGGGCCCTCCCCGGGCTGGGGGGTGCCGGTCCCCGTTAGGAGCGAGCGCTCGGGGAGGCCGCCGGAGAGAGGAGGAGGAGGAGGGGGGAGCTGCGCGGGGGCGGCTGCGGGGGAGGGAGGGCTCCGGTGCGGGTACGGTCCCCGTGGACCGGGGTGGGTACGAGCCGGGAAATCTCGGTAACGTGAGGATCGTTAGGCTGAGAATCGGGGATGGGGAGGGGGGGGGGAGGGGGGATGTTTGTATGTAATTTAATTTGTAGATACCAACCCTGTTTTGCTGTTGCTCTGGGCAGAAAGTGAGTGCGGCCAGAATGCATTTTCTCCTGTTGGAGCACGGGTGAACGGGAGGATTTCTCAAGATTATTCAGAGGAATGGTGACTGTTATCTTCCTCAGAGAGGTGACAGTGGTGTAAGCAAAGGCAGTACCAGTAGTTGGTTTTGCCAAAGCTTCGTTAGAAGTGCAGACCACCCAGTGCCCTACCTCCCTGCCACTTCAGGTATTTTACTGCTGTAAAGGATCGAAATGTGAAGTCTGACGTGAGGTTCACACATGCTTTTCCTGTCAGTAGTCTCATTCACTTTTATTAGAGGCTTCTGAAGTGAGATTTTTTCTTTTTCTGAAGCCGAGATGTGAATTTTGTGGCTAGCGTCTCTGGAGCCAACATCTCGCCCCCGGGCTCCTTGGTATTCTGGAGCTGGGAAGGCAAGAGCTCGGCAGTCCCTGAGGTGTGGATGTCTCGAGCGGATGTGAGGGCCTAAATAACCAGGCCTGAATATCTAGCACGTACGTACTACAAATGTTTAAAGAAACTTCCTTTCATCTCAAAACCAGTTTATCGGCAAATTTGTCAGAAGGACTTGCCCTCATAAAAAATGTGCATGTGACAAGTTAAACCTCCTTAACTGCTCGCATCCATGAACTAAGGGAAGGAAAGATACAAATGGAAGCTCTGGTTAAAAATAAGCAGTTGTTACTCTCTGTCTTGGTGTGACTTGCCTCTCCGGCCTTGTGATTTGTTAGGCCACATAGCCTGTAGGCTGTAGGGATTTCTCTGAGGTCAGAAGTACTTACAGCTGTTTGCATGAACTGGTGATTTTGTGTCTGCATGAGCTGGTTAATGTAGTTAGTAGCTGCCCTACTGGATCTATTGCCTCTGGTTTGACTCTCATTGTTCAAAAACACCAGGCCTGTTTGGGCCGTGTGCTGAGTGCTTTTGACATATGGGTGTATTTCTGTATGTAAGAAAGGATGTGACAGATGGGACCAAACCAAGGTCCAGAGGAATTATTGCTGTTCTCTGTAGTATTCGAATAACTGGCTTGCTGGAAGAAAAAAAAAATCATAGAATGGTTTGGGTTGAAAGGGACTTTGAAGATCACACAGTTCCAACCCCCCTGCCATGGGCAGGGACCCTTCCACTGGACTAGGATGCTCAGAGCCCCATCCAGCCTGGCCTTGAACACTGCCAGGGAGGGGGCAGCCACCGCTTCTCTGGGCAACCTGTGCCAGTGCCACACCACCCTCCCAGCAGAAAATCTTTCTTATGTCTAGTCTAAATCTACTCTCTTTCAGTTTAAACCCATCGCTCCTTGTCCTATCACTACATGCCCTTGTAAAAAGTCCCTCTCCAGCTTTCTTGTAGGCCCCCTTTGAGTAATGAAAGGCTGCTATAAGGCCTTCCTGGAGCCTTCTCTTCTCCAGGCTGAACAGCCCAAACTCTCTCAGCCTTTCCTCATAGGAGAGGTGCTCCAGCCCTCTGATCATTTTTCGTGGCCCTCCTCTGGACCTGCTCCAACAGGTCCGTGTCTCTCTTGTGCTGAGGGCTCCAGAGCTGGATGCAGGACTCTGTGTGGGGTCTCACCAGAGCGGAGCAGAGGGTCAGAATCACCTCCCTTGAACTGCTGGCCATGCTGCTTTTGATGCAGCCCAGGTTATGGGTGACCTTCTGGGCTATGAGCGTGCATTGCCAGGCCGTGTTGAGCTTCTTGTCAACCAGAATTCCCAAGTCTTCCTCCTCAGGGCTGCTCTCAATCTGTTCACTGCCCCGCCTGTGTCTGTGCTTTGGATTGGCCCAACCCATGTGCAGGACCTTGCGCTTGGCCTTGTTGAACTTCATGAGGTTCTCACAGGCCCACCTCTCAGGCTTGTTAGGGTTCCCCTGGATGGCATCCCTTCCCCCCAGCATGTTGACTGCACCACACAGCTTGGTGTTATTGGAAAACTTGCTGAGGGTGCTCTCAATCCCACTGTCCATGTTGCTGACAAATATGTTAAATAGCACCGGTCCCAATACAGACCACTGAGGAATGCCACTTGTCATTGGTCTCCACCTGGACATTAAGCCATTGACCGCAACTCTTTGAGTGCGACCATCCAGCCAATTCCTTATCCACCGAGTAGTCTTTCATTCTTTTCCTCATTGTGGTTGCTGCCACTGACTGAAATGGGAGGTCTGCTTTAGAAGGATGCTTCTCTAGTAAGATGGGGACTATATATGGATGCATAAAAAGAATTTTTTTGATGATTCAGTTTCTAAGGTGACTTTTATGGGAAAAAATGGTTTGACACAACAGAGGAAAATGTTTTTAGCTTTGAAGGTTGAGGGCAAAATGTTTTAAATCTTCTGCTCTTCTTTGCTGTTATGCATTAACTCTAGCCAGTGTCACCAAGGATGACAGTAGTGAAAAGGTCAAGCAATTAATATGCTATCAAAATAAAGATGAAGATGTGTGATGAGTGTAGTCATTAAAGACAATAGCAATTTAATGCAAGATGCTTTGCTTGAATCTGCTTGAATTACTTTTAGGCTTCCAAATATAGCTCTTACGCTGAAACTTAATCACCTATGTAGACAGTTAATAACCCTGTCTGAAGGTGGGTTGGGGGGTTGGGAATCGCTCCCTTCAACTTCTGTGAAGACCACAACTTCCTGATGTGATGACACGTAAGTTCTGAAATGATCTGAAATCTTGAGAATGGCAGAAACAGCCATCGAATTGCTAGTCCTGGAAGAGCTAACCAGTGTCTACCCTGGTTTGGAGCTCTGTTTCTGAGGAGCAATGCACTCTGTTCCTGGGAAGGGCAGAAATAAGTGGAGTGTGCTTGCAGTGCAGTGGGTGCACTGAAAGTCTGCAAGAAGACCTCGGTGTCTCTGTTGGACTGCATAAATGTAGTGCCTGCTCACTGTTTTCCATTTAAATAATGGTTTATATTAAATGATCCTGAGATTAATCAGTAAGTGGATACTTGCATAAAAACTCCCTTTATTCAAAGCTAAGCGTGTATTCATAGTCTCTCAAGTGCTTGCAAATTAAGTCAGCTATAAACCTGTCTTGGCTTGGTGACAAAGTTTAGGAGATGAGGTTGGGAAGTAAGGAGACAGGTTTGTTTTGTGTTCTTTTTGTAGTGGATCCTGGTTTTAGTGGTACAGTTCTAGTTTTTAAAAACTGGATGCTGAGCACAATGATGGAGTTGAAGGGAAGTGGTTTAGAAAGAGCTCTTTGAGGCTATGTAAAAATAGCTGATGACAGATCTGTGATACGAAGATCAGCTTTAGAGAGGTTACTTCCTCATGATGTGGACTTTAGGGATAAAACCCAGCCTGAATGGTAAAGGATTACCAAGGTAGAAAATTTTAGTAGGACCAGAGACTCTTAAGCAGGATTTGTTTGGCACCAGAATCTCAGGCTAACGTCCTCGGGTCAAGTGCTTCAGGTGAGTGTCAGTCCGGCTGTTTGCTCCTGGAGCTGCTTCATTAGAAAAATGAAGTCTTATAACCTGTCTGTTCTGGTTTCTGTGAATGCTGCAATGGAGGTGGTGGTCACAGATCAGTATGTGGAAAACGCAGCGTCCTAACTGTGGGACTTGAACTGACTTCAGTGTTGACCTTTACTAGGTATCTTGTTTCTAAAGATGGTTTCTCCACAGATGCTTCGTGTTTTAGGCTGAATCCATTATTGGTTAAGAACTGCTAAAAAATGCTGTGTAGAACAACTTACATCATCACTATTCATTCCCTAACGGTTTGCAACTTGTAGTTCAGCATGAAAGTGATGACAGTCTGGTTTTCCAAATGTATGATCTACGTTGTGTACACCTGCCGAACTTGTGCAACTTTCTCTATGGAAGTAAAAGGCCACTGGATTTGTCCCCAGAAACCATTCGACTTTGCAGGTGAATTACCGTGCTCAGGGGTCCTGTCTACCCACAATTACAGCATTTGCTATAAATGGCAGAATGCTGATGGAATGAGTGCATTGAGGGCACAGCATTAGTAAACGATGTAGAAAGATTTTGCTTGTGCTGTGGGTTTGTTGCTGAGTATTTTTAATGCAAAGACTTGCATGTACAAATCAAATGAGCACTTATATTTAACCTTTAGACTGCAAAATCTTAAGACTTGCTTTCTAATATGATATATTGATGAGCTTAGTTGGATAATCAACTATTTTATTAGAGTATGTTCACTCATGTATGGAAATCAGTGCTTGGCAAAGGATATGACTTTGGTCTGGAAGTAACAGGGAATTATGTACAAGCTTACCCCTTTTCCATTACCCTGTAATTCTGTTTAAAAATTCAGCGTATGAGAAAATATAGCTGGAAGAACTGCCCATAAAAGCCGCTCAAGCACTTCCTTCAAGAGCACAAAGCCATGCCAGACTGAGAATTGTCATATGTAAAAGTGTCTTCCACCTCCTGATATGGGTACTGCAAGGACAAGGGTGGTACGAAGCTCTGAAATGGAGAAGGCATTTCATGTTGGCAGGGCCAGTCTGTGGCCATTAGTTTTTAAAAAAACAAAGAGGATATTGGTGGGGTAGGGGAGTGAAGGGAGCAATTTAACTTGATCCTGCATGGATTGAGCTCCGTTCCCCTGGATGCTCTGTGACTGCAGTGCTGGAGAACACCCTCTCTGGCTGTCTTCCTGAAGCTGCTGGGATATGCTGTAACAGTGACAGCTTGTCCCTAATATAGCATCAGGGAGTCTGTCGGTCTGTACACACTTGGGTTTGAGCTGGCTGGTGCTAGACAGGAGAAGACAAAAGGAAGGCCTTTGCCTAGGCTGGAGGGAAAGATCAGAAGGAAAAACTTCCTAGCCTTCCCTTTCCTCTCCTGTTGCGCAAATGTTTTGGCTGCAGTGGTAAAGCTAGTGGCGAGAAGTAACAGGTGGGCTGAGGGTTGTGGGGAGGGCGAGCTGTTTGTCTTGTCAGGCTTTCTGAAAAGGATGGATTTTTGTAAGAGGGGTTCTAAGCACTTAACCTTGAGCTCTGAACAAATTAACTGGCTTGACTATAATTTAAAAATATTTTTTCAATACTGAATCTAGTTGCAGACTGATGGGTATTGGTGGTCTACCGACAGCAGTGCTGCATGTGCTGAATAACTAGATGGCTGTACAGGGTTCAGCCTGTTCGGTTCCGCTGTGTGTTGTGATTTGATGGACTCGGTTACACCTGTTTCTCTCCCTGCTATTTGGGACTGTATGTATACGGGGCACTGACCTTCTGCACAGTACAGACCGTCTTCTGCAGCCCACTCACTTACAGGTCAGTGGCTCTGCACACCCCGCAGAGCAGATTCTGTGTGTCTGAGGCAGTTGCCATGGTTACCAGTGATCTGTTTTGCTCTGGGTTTGGAAGAATGATGAATAAAATGGTGCAGGGACTTTAGGGCCAAACACTACCCTCCAACCCCCACCCCAAACATCCTGTCCTTTCCAGAAATGCCTGGTCAGCACGCTGCTAAGGCTGCCATGTAGTGATGTGGACCTGATGGTATGATCAGGTATGACTTATTCCTCAGGCTGTGGTGAGGTAATGTTTGACATTCATTATTCTCAGAAAGGCGTTTGGTAAGGAATTTCACTGAATAAAACACTACAGAAACAAACTGTTGCTGACTGACTGAGAATAGAATCATAGAATGGTTTGGGTTCGAAGGGACCTTGAAAGGTCTTCTAGTCCAACCCCCCTGCCGTGAGCAGGGACATCTACCACTAGACCAGGTTGCTCAAAGCCCCATTCACACAGAATCACACAGAATGGTAGGGGTTGGAAGGGACCTCTGTGGGTCATCTAGTCCAACCCTCGTGCTGAAGCAGGGTCACCTACAGTAGGTTGTAGAGGACCTTGTCCAGGCGGGTCTCGAATATCTCCAGAGAAGGAGACTCCACAACCTCCCTGGGCAGCCTGTTCCAGTGCTCTGTCAGCCTCAGAGGGAAGAAGTTCTTCCTCATGTTCAGACGGAACTTCCTGTGCTTCAGTTTGTGCCGTTGCCCCTTGTCCTGTCACTGGCCACCACTGAAAAGAGCTTGGCAGGCATTCAACCTGGCCTTGAACACTGCCAGGGAGGGGGCAGCCACAGCTTCTCTGGGCAACCTGTGCCAGTGCCTCACCACCCTCAGAGTGAAGAATTTTTCCCTTATGTCTAGTCTAACCCTATCCTTTTTCAGTCTGAAGACCTTACCCCTTGTCCCAATACTACACACCCTTGTAAAAAGTCCTGCTCCAGTTTTCTTGCAGGCCCCCTTCAGGTACGGGCAGGCTGCTAGAAGGTCTCCCTGGAGCCTTCTCTTCTCCAGGCTGAACAGCCCCAACTCTCTCAGCCTTTCCTCATAGGAAAGGCCTCATAGCCTTTCCTCATTTCCTCCAGCCCTCCGTCTTCGTGGCCCTCCTCTGGACCCGCTCCAACAGGTCCATGTCTTTCCTGTGCTGAGGGCTCCAAAGCTGGATGCAGGACTCTGGGTGGGGTCTCACCAGTGTGGAGCAGAGGGTCAGAATCACCTCCTTCAACCTGCTGGCCACACTTCTTTTTATGACGGTTGGCTTTCTGGGCTGCGAGTGCATGTTGCTGGTGCATGTCCAGCTTTTTGTCCATCAGTACCTCCAATTCCTTCTTGGCAGGGCTCCTCTGACTTTCTCTAACTTGGACTAAGATCTGGGAAATGCTATTTCCATGTGGACTCCTTTCCAAATGGAGCAGAAGTGGAAGTAAACTGAGAGGGCTCTGGGAATTAGAGTCACTCCTTAAAAGGATGCAAGTCAGTAGGAAGCGTAGTAAAGGATTTCTTTCTTTAGGAAATCGAGTATTACAGTCTAGAAGCATTGGAGTAAAGTACTTGGAGGTCCATCAAGTTGCTTAGAAATGTATTTGGATTATTTCTTTTGGACAACTATTACAGAAGTCAGATCTCCACGCTGTACACCATGAACTTTGGAGCACTCTCTTGAGGTCTGGGATGCTGCTCATATACACGTGTCAGCTGAAGGGTTGCTGTGATCCGAGACCTACAAATGACTCGGGCAACACTGGTGTAGCAATCGCAGAAAGGCATGTGAATCCCAAGAGTAGAAAATGGGAAGCCCAAAATGGCCTATAAAGTGCATGTTGCTGTAAAACAACCCTTGTAAAATGCATGCTGCTGTTTTCGGAGGAGGAGTGGGTTTAAGTACCTGTGAGGGTGCCAAGCGCCTGATGGCGGTGGGGCCAGAGCCTTTTGTCTCTAAATGCGCTTCTTAAGCTCTGATTTTAGGATCTAAAGACCCTAATCTAGCAGGGAATGTACTGCCATTCAGCTACTTCCCTCCTTTTTACATGCGAAGTTTGCACTGCATCTCAAAGGAGTTCAAGAAAATTATTTTTCTACTTCTTGAGCTTCGTGTAGTCTGGATGTCATTTCTGCACTGGTCATGGTTCATTGTTTTATGTTAAGTAGCAGCAATGTTCTTGACTTGTAATTCAGAAGCTTCGCAACATGAATCTTCATCTTCCATCAGCTATTCCATAGCGAATCTTTTGTACTTTCCCTGTCCGTTCAAGATTCAACTGGTCTCTCTGCTGACGCTGTAGGTGTGGTTGTTTTATAACAAGGCAAAGAAATAATTGATTGCTTACATCACTTAAATTTTTATAATTATGCTCCTTATAAACAGTGTCTTTCAATTGTTGTGGCTACAAGGCTCTTCTGCCTTTAGGCAAATTGCTTTACATAGAGTCAGTGCTTGATTATCCAGGGTCACAAGGGTGGGGAGGGGGTGGAAGAGAGAGCATAGATACGGTGGAAAAAACCTGGATTAAAAAAAAAATTGTAAACTGTGCTGCAAATCATGCAGTGAACATACAGCTGCAGGGGGAAGAGGAGAAATAGGTCTACTTACTTCTCCCACTCAAGTTCATCACACACTCATCTACACTGCTTTTGGACTTGAGCCTAGCTTGGATGTGTCTGTACTTGCAGCACAATTAAAATACAACATGGATGATATATCCATAGGTAGCTGAGAGCTGGTTACGTTGCACTTTGTTGAAGACACTGTGCTGAATTGTGCACTGTTGGTCCCTTCCCACTCTGTGGGAATACAGGGGTAGATTTCTCCCATTATTCTTATAGCTTTGCATTAGCTGATCTAAACTGCACCATGGAAGAAAATGCCTGAAACAAATAACCCTGTGTAAATGAGGGGAAAATGAATTTCGTGGCACATCTGCCTCTTTTTAAGAGGCATAGGGAATGTTTCTAAATAGGCATTGTATCTAAATAAAAAGATGTTCTACTTGAAGTAAGACTTCATTTCACAAGTAACGTGATAGTTTAGGGTTGTCACAAGACGAAACTAGTTCTCCATTGGTTCATGCCTTGCAAAGGCTGGCTGAACTTCTGTTTGTGTTCTGGTAGTTCTCCTTTTAGATTAGCTTATGTCCAGCCACTTAAAAGGCACTGTGCTTGGCCCCAGATCCAACCAAAAGACTCTGGACAATTTTGTAGTGCCTATTACTGTAATAAAATGTGTGAAGCAGTTCTCAGAAAGTACAGAAGATGCTGGTGGAAAAAAAAAATGCCATCCTGTCTCTAATCTGTTTCAGTCTGAATTATGGTCACCTTGTCTCCTGTCACCATGGGTGATAAAGTAGCAGCAGCAATATCAATCTGTTCTTCCAGCAGCCTAGTGCCTTGCCTGCAGTATAAGAAAGCTAAGTTCTCATTTTTCCCTTCCTTTTATATTTGCCTTCCCTACATCTAACTCCAGAAACTTCTATTTGGCAGCGCAAATTGAGTAGGTTAGACATGGCCATCCATCTGTGTCACTGCAACTTTTGGCTGCCTGTCATAAAACATTGGCAGTTTCTTTTACTGTCCCCCTGTGTGACACATGGAATTATGGAAGTCAAGATTTCTAGCAGTTATTAATGTTGGAGAAGGGGTGTGTGTGTGTGTAAAATCTTAATTGTATGCAGTCCATACATCAGCAGTATGACTGTATTTCAAAGGTAGAGTAAATTTAGCCTGTTTAAGATCTTGTTGGAATAAGGATTCGTTTGGGCAGAAGTACACACTGAAATAAATCAAATCTTCTTTGAAGTGAAAAGTATTTAATCTGAGGATCACATTTGAATAGCAGAACTGTTACTTCCCCCCCCCCCCGGAGCATGATATCTATTCTAGGAACCAGTTCAACATGGTATCTTAAACTATTTTTGCGGAATGCACAGATCACAGCCCTGGAGGGCAAGTTGTGTCTTTTCAATCCGTGTGATATTTATCAGTAGCACAGATATAGTGGATCTAAATCTAGAGAAAAATCATAATATGTACTCTAGGTCTTTAATTATTAGAATGCTGGTAGCTTGCTTAATTCAATGTAATATGCTCAGCACATGGAGCGAAGCTGGTACAAAAGACAGCGTTAATTTAAAGTGGCCTAATGGTGAGTAAGTAAATGGCTAGCTTGTGCAGTGGTGCTGCTCCACAGGTGACACTACCAATGGTGGCTGAGTTCACCGTTCTGACTTTACTGCCAACAAGGGGATTGCATGCTTCAGTCCTGTGCGTTGGACTTCATAAAGGCCAATGATGCCACCATCAGTGCCTAATGAAAATCCTCTTAGCAGACTGTCTTAATAGGATTACTTTCCGGACACACAATTGGGGAGGATCTCCTAGGTCATGGGGTCTGCTTTCTCATTTGCAGATAAGCTCTTAGCATTTGATAACGTTTTCTAATGGAGTAACTCAGTTATATGATGCTTCTTTCCACATTATTTCATAGATATAAATATACCTTTTAACTGTTTTAGACAGTAGGCTCTTTCCCACCCCCTGCATAACATATAGAAAGACATAGATGAAAGACCAGTGCTTGCTTGGGATGGGCTTGCCTGGACTTTCACTCTGGGGTGAAGTTTAAATAGACTGTAAATGTACTTTACTGTCTGTCCCTACTCTGGGCATCAATGGGTTCAAGTGATGACCACAGTAGAGGGGCAGAAGTATCAAGACAGTGATTCTGTGGTAGGTCACTTACTACCTTGTAATAAAATCTGTCTTTTGAGTAGATGTCTGCAGACTCTGGGAGAAATGTACTCACTAATATTTCATGGAATTAATTTACCAGTACTTGGATAATAGATGATGTTAGCTGCTCAAGATCCAATCTTGCTTTAGCACTTGAATGATAACTTCTTTGAAGTAGATATCTAAATTAACTCTAGCATGGTACAAATGACTTGTTCTACTTTAGGTGACTGACAAATAACATTTTGATACATTTACTTTAAACACAAAGAATGCCTTGAGCTTTTACAATTGGTTGTTTTAAATTGTAAAAGATAATACCTGAAGCACTTTTTTTTTTTTGTTAGAAGTCTGGATGTTCTGGAATAAATTCTTTTGGTGTTTTTGGTTTTGTTATGCTGGTAATAATCATGCCATTTTAGGCTTACTGTCCAACTCAGTATTGCTGTTTCAGGTGCACTGAGGCAAAACTACTTAGTCTTCTAAGAAAGTTAACAGAACTCCCAGAATTTGGACTATGGCTGAATTCATCCTCTTAATGTTGAAAATTGAATCCTCTCTGAGTGCAGACACTATTGTGGGGAGGAGCACTGGTGGGAACTGGCTCACCAGCAGTCAGAAACATCTCAGCTCTTAATCCAGCTGCTGCTGTAGTACTAGTTTACTAGTCTGCTTAGCTAAAGATTTAATTGACTTGCTTATAGGTATCCAGCTGCTACTTGTTTATCAAGACCAAACTCATACACAGATTATTTGCTTTAGTGTCTTGAAGTAATTCTGATAACCAAAGGATGTGTTTATTGGAGGAAGCAAGATATCGGTCCTTCACTTTATAATCTGGAGGCTGCCTTGCCTCAGGTTGCCTGCAACAGATGCTTCCAAGACTACTTCTGTAAAAGCAAACATCTAAACAACCTCTTCCCTTTGTCTTCTTTTCAGGTAGGTCTATGAGCACTTTTTTTAAAGTTCATACAGATTTCACCTTAAAATATGTAATGTCTATATGAGTTATAGTTTGCAGTGCATTGGATGTAGCAAGTGGAAGGAGGCAGGAGAACATCCATGAGAATCTGACAGTGAGAAGCACTGGAATCGAACAGGGTCCCATACAGTCTTTAGCACCCTCCTCCCAGGGTTTGTTGCCCTTGATGGGATAGTCACGGCAGATTATACCACTTGCTAGATCTGGAGCTGTTAGGTGAACTTGTTTTAAGGATCCTTCAAGCTCGCTTCTATCTTTCACAGTCCAGGGACTTGCCTGGGGGAGCAAAGTGGTGTCTCTGGTCCCTGGGGAAGAGAAGTGTCTGCTTTTAAAGCCTGTCAGAACTCCTGTTTATGTTTATTGACACCAGTGGACTGGGGCCAAAATACATTGACTGCCAGTCCCTGGCCTGCCTGCTGCTCAAAATCAGTTTCTTGGGGGAGGGAGAGGTCTAGCAGTCATCATTGTGTAGAGCACAATGCTGTGCCCAGGCACCGCTCGAAGGAATGACTCACTGCAAACCATGTCTCCACATCTCTTAGAGTGAATTTCTTCAAGAAGATTACGTTGCTCCTGGATTTCGCAGGATGCAAGAGCACTGGTTTTGGTAGCACTGAATAAAACATTTTTTTCCCCTAACAGAAGGCAGACTTCTTGTCTCCCATGTCAGGTCTGAAAGGACCCAATACTTCTGACTAAAGAAATATTGACATCTGAGAACTCTCTTATTCCACACAATAACAATTTAATTGGCTGATGAGACAAAAATGTGGTGAGAAGACCAGGAGTGTCAGATACTTGATGTACCCATACTGTATGACTTTTATTGCAGAAGTCAATTTACACACAGCTTCTCAACACAGAAAAAATCAATACTGGAGACTAACAGATTATTTTTTACAGGGCTGCTGAAGCTGAGGTGAGGAGAGCCGTTTAGAGGCCTCGATATCTTATGTGCTCTTTCTTGTGTTCTTTCAAGCGGTATGATGGAATAATTAATCCTTGAAGTGCCCCAAGAGGCAAACCAACTTAATTGCACTACTGTTTAGCCTAAATTCCCAGTGTGCAGAGGACCTTGCGTTGATCTTGTTTGGTCAAAATTTTTTCTTAAAATCTATTCCATGAGTCTCTTTCACCTCTTAAAAGAAGAAAGCAGTTAAATCTGTCAAATTTGACCTTTCGTGGAGTGGTCTTAGTCATCTGAGGGTCATGCTAGGAGACAGTGGTACCACTGCAGTGTGAGTGAAGGAGAAAACTGCTGATGAGTCTCAGGGCTCTTCTGAAGTGCTAGGTCAGCACTTAGGAATTGTGAGATAGTTCTGTATGAGGTTTATTCCTTTCTGAAAGGGAAATGGATCTTTCCAGAGGCTAGAAAGTCAGGTCCAAGCATGGCATGTGCTTTCCAAGTAAAGCTGCATTAGTGTGGAAATGGAAGGATGAGGTGTGGTAACGTGTAACTGTAGAAAATGCCCTGCATGTTCCTTCTGTGTTGCCTAGCTCTGGAGCTCAGAGCACACTCAAACTTTACTTCCATGTAGTGCAGCTTGCTCTCAAACACCTTTTTTCTTTCTTGAACAAGAAGTCCTCTCTTCAGCTTCTCTGGCTCCCCATTGGCCTCCATGTGGTGCAACAATACAGTATGGGCTTAACTGTTACGGTGTTCTTCCCATGTGCAGAATTATGTACAAGTTGCAGGGAAGCAGGCAACTAGGCTTGTTATCTGGAGGTGGAGAGAGACCTGCTGTTGTGAATCAGGCAGAGGTAGGGATGTCCTGTGACTGCGGTGTGGAAAGTCACTGGTGTAATCCTCAAAGTGTCACCATTTAGAAATGATGGGTTAACTTCCTGTGCCTTTCAAGGGTGACTATGTAACAGTGATTTAGTGTACAACATGTATTTGCTAATAAAAACTGTTCCTGCCCTGTGTGAAAGTGGATAATGACAAAAAACATGCGTCCTTCCTATCTGCTTTGGCGTGTTTTGTTTGCTTCCTTGCCAATTCTGCTATAGACTTAGCAGGTCCTGTTTTTCTATTGAGAACACAAGGCACTTGCTCTGGAGATAGCACTTGATTTTTAACAAACGTCTTGCTGAGGTTGGATCGGTGTCGTGGGTATGGCTAGGAAATGCCGAATGCTTCTCTCTGCCTCTGCTCAGTGTAGTTTGTGATCAGTGCCTCTTCCTTTAGCAATTTCACGCTCCAGTGATTCCTTTAGACTTCTGTAGAGATACACAAATTAGACAACAATTCCTTAATGAGTGTTATGGATATTTTTGGATAAACTGAAGTTGTTTTGACAGTGCAGTTATGAAAACAGTAAAATACCAGTCTTAGTATCAGAGAAGGCTAAATGAAGTCTGAACCTTACTGTGACTGGATGTCAGTTACTTCTCTGTGCTTACTAGTGACACTGCAGTTGCAGAGTGCAAGATTCTTTACTTTCTCTGCATAATGAGCAGAGGTGTGTTTTTATTTTTTCAAAATTAACCTTATGGCTGCATGGAATGCCTGATGTGCTGTATTATTCTTGGCAGTTCTTTTTGGGGAACAGGTATTTTGGTGTCCTAAAATCTTTTCCCTGTAATCACATCTTCTCGCCAATTGATTTTATTCTGTGTTGTGATAAAGATGATAGAAAGCTGCAGTCCTTGTAATGGGGGAATGACTTTTATTATCACAGCTATAGGCACCATGAGGTGTAGAGTCCTTAAAATTCATAATCTTATGGCATTTGGCCTTGTATTTCTCGTGGTGCTTGTTTTCCATAACTTAGTAACAATGGCATGAATCCCAGAGAACTTGCTGCTCCACCTCGTGTCTTGCCCACACCCCCACCTGCTGGCTACATCCCTGCTTTTACTGCCTGGGGCTCTAGGGTAATTTACTCTCTTAGGATGCATACCACAAGGACACATCTCCTACTTTGAGAACTGCTCTGAAATTTAAGTGCTTGAGAGGATGGAGTGGTTGGGAACTGTTTTGGGAACCCTTGTCCTAGCAAGTGCAAAGGCTGCAGTTGTTGATAGGGCTCTGAGGAGATGGGGATTTTCCCACCCTTCCTCCATCTACTTCTCCACTGTCAAGTGGAGATCCAGTTCTGTGCCAGCAAGTTCTGTGCTATCCTACACATGGTATCTTTGACTAGTAGAGAACAAATACTCCTCTCTCCTCTAGAGCTTGCTTCCGCCTGTCTCTGTTAGAGGCGATAGAAGGATGTCTGCTGCCTCTGAACCAATGGGAACTGCTGGGTTATTAGGGCCAGGTACAAAGAGATTGGAGATGCAAAGGAGAAAATGGAAAGTTGGGTGGACCTGGAGAGGCAGAAGTAATGTAGAGCTGCTAGAATGCATATAGAAAGCTTACGGTGGAGCATGGAAAGCAGCTCTGTGGAGAGGGACCTGGGAGTGCTGGTGGATCACAAGTTGACCGTGAGCCAGCAGTGTGCCCTTGCTGCCAAGAAGGCCAATGGTATCCTGGGGTGCATTAAGAGGAGTGTGGCCAGCAGGTCGAGGGAGGTTCTCTTCCCCCTCTACTCTGCCCTAGGGAGGCCCCATCTGGAGTACTGCATCCAGTTCAAGAAAGGTGAGGAACTACTAGAGAGAGGAGGACTTGAAGTACAGGGCTACGAAGATGGTTAGGGGACTGGAGCATCTCTCCTATGAGGAAAGGCTGGGGGAGGTGGGCTTGTTTAGCCTGAAGAAGAGAAGGCTGAGAAGGGGACCTTAGAAATGCCTATAAATATCTTAAGGGTGGGTGTCAATAGGATGGGGCCAGATTCTTTTCAGTAGTGCCCAGCGACAGGACGAGGGGCAATGGGCACAAACTGAAGCACAGGAAGTTCCGTCTGAACATGAGGAAGAACTTCTTCACTCTGAGGGTGACGGAGCACTGGAACAGGCTGCCCAGAGAGGTTGTGGATTCTCCTTTTCTGGAGATATTCAGACCCCCCCTGGACAAGGTCCTGTGCAGCCTGCTATAGGCAACCCTGCTTTGGCAGGGGGGTTGGACCAGGTGATCCCCAGAGGTCCCTTCCAGCCCCTACCATTCTGTGACGGTAGGCTGCCTGCCTCATCTCTGTTTTTTCCATGTTATTTCTTTCACTAGTGTGTACTTCTGATCCAGATGTATGTCTCCTTGCCTGAACTCTGCTGGCTTGCTCCTAGCAGCAGGAGTATGGGCAGTAGAAGGTGCTGGTTTGATGAATGGAAGTAGTTATTCAGTAGCCTGCTTTCTTCCTGTGCCCACAAGTCCCTGACCCAACTTGTGCCCTTCTGTCTTTCTCTTCTTCATTAAACACTTACAGAAATATTCACAGTAGTGGAAGAAAGAACTTCAGAAGTCAGGGATTGTAGGGACAATGAGATTGACAGTAGTTTGCTACAAGTTTGCTTCTCTTGCTGTAGAGATTGCTTTTTGGAGAAGTGGGTGCTAGAATTTTGTATTTAGGAAAATTTGTCTGAATAATGTTAAAAGCAATGCTGGTGTTGGAGAGTCCACTGGACGTGGATTAGGGGGAGAAGTATTAGGATCACTATCAAAAACTGCTGCTGTTTCTACAATTAAGTGAGGTTGTCTGTACTGTAACTCCGAAGGCACATGATGTACCCAAACGCTTCTAAAGAACTTGTCCAATGCTTTTTGTAACTTGTGCATCGGATCTGGGCAAGTGTCTTCAGGTATGCTAGTGCAGTTGCTACCTCACTCCAAAGACCATTTCACCCACTGGTGATAGGCTTGTAAATGGCTTTTCCTCAGACTTTTCTGGGCTGTATCTATTCAGTAAGATAAATTGTTGATGACCGTAAGGAGTTTCTCATGGAATGGGAACCAGCAGGTCCAAATGTCTGAGGTACAGGCTATAGCAAAAATGAAATAATAGACAGTTTTGAGCTGATGTTCTGCACTCTGCACCTCTTAGAGGTGTGTTATGGGGCAAATTTCTCATAGAAGCAATTTTCCACTCACCGAGCCCAGCTTAACACTTACTTAATTTTAGTACTCTAGCTATGGTAGTGTTTGAGACTAATGTTGAAAGACCATCATTTTTCTAAGTGACCTGCTCACCCTGTCATATTGACATCTACTGCTATTCCAGACTACCACTATTTTCTCATCCTTTTGACTTTAAAAAAAAAAAATCTTTACAAAAAGGCAAAACCTGAACTATACATGCAATTATTTCCACAGTGCTGAATAGGAGCACTAGGGATGTGCTTCTGAAACATTGCAGCAGACTGGCTGGCTATGCCTTGAAAAAGCATGTTTCTTCCCTTCTGATTTTCACAGCTTCAGTGTTAAGCATAAAAGCAATGAAGTTAGAGTATGTCTGACTCTGTCCTCCCACACTGGACTGTTTTTCATGTTGCCTCTATCCGGTATGTTTGTTTCTTTTAGCAGTCAGCTTTCTGATTTTTTTTTTTTTCTTTTTTCTTTTCAAGTGGTCAGTTAGCAAATCAATGGGAAGAAAGTTGCATTAAAACCTAGCCTGGGAATTTCTTGCCCTGAAAGACAAAATACACAGACAAGGCAGAAAGAAGGGAAACCATTAGTGAGTTAGCGAAGACTGGCTCGCGGAGGAGCTGTGCGCAGCGCAGTTGGCTTTCACCTCTGCTGCAGTAGATGAGGAGTCTTTGCTTGCTGTAGGGTAAGGAGAAGGGGAAGAATAATAGCAAGTGGAGGGTGTGTGCTATAGGAGAGGCATTCATATATGCAAAGACGTGCCGGTTTGGCATTACTCTGGCTTAGTGTTTGAAATGTTGCAGGAAATGAGACATGGAGTGGGAGCTGGGGGAGAAGGAGCGTGATCTCTCCTCTTCTGATTTATGAACCCTCCCTTCTCAAGTCTTGTCATGCTCAGGGTGGAGCAGCAGCGATGCTCAAGCTGACTTCTGGTCAAAACATGACTGCGGAGCACTGGTACTGCTGGCAAGGCTGGCTGGCAGCGAAGGAAGGAAGGAAAGCCCGAGCACCCTTGAGAGAGGAGGAGGGCCAGTAGCAGCCCCGCAGCTGGCTCCCCAGGGCCGGGCGGGAGGTGTCTCTTGCTTGCACTCCGCTGAGGGTGCCTCTGCCGCTGGCTGCGAAAATGGCATTTGGCGAGGGATCGGGCTTTTCACCGTTGTACGCGGTGGTCTCGCAGCGCTGTGTGGGGCCGCAGAGGCTCAGGCGCTGCGGGCGGCCCTGGGCCTTGTTGCCGGTCGTGCGGTGTGCTCGTGCTGCGCCTGGGCCGGGCAGCGGGCACCTCCCGGGGACGGGCCGAGGCCTGGCTGGGGCGTGGGCCCACGGGTGGGCCTGGCTTGGGGGGGCCCGTGGCTGGGCAGGGCTGCGGGGAGCTGGAGGGTGGCCCTGCTGCAGTGTCACTGGGCCAGGGGCTGGTGGCCATGGGGGCTGGTGTGGGATCCTGGGCCACGGGGAGCTGGGGCAGGGGCAGTTCGGGGGCTGGCGGTGCCCCCGGGGGCCTGGCACTGAAGTGAGTTTGTCTTCTGGGACTGGCTTGCCTGTGAGCAGAACACGGTTTAGGACGCATTCTTAGAAAAGCCTTTAGTCCTAGGTGTTTCTTAAGGCTGTCGGGAGCAGATGTGGGAAGCTTGGCCTTGCGGGGAGGGCTCCAGGTCTGGCGAATGGGCTGTAAGGTGGGGGTGTGAGGTGTGCCAACATGTGTGTCGGAGTCAGAGCGTTCGAAGAAGTCGGTGCAGACCCAGCTGTGTTGCCATGACCAGAGTGGCAGTGTGGACCCTGACAAGAAGGTGTGCATTGCACTATGAATTTAGCTTTTCTGTAAAGATTTCTTTTGTGAAGCGCCTTCACTCAGCCATGAAACCCATTTAAATGTCAGTTTCTGGAATGATGTTTCTTATCTTCATTTCCTCATATCACAGCCGTTTGATACGCTGAAAGATTTGGCTTGCCACACGCTCTTGGTGCCGAGGATGAAATAGCTGCACAAGGCAGAGTAGGGGAAGGGAAGGGCAAAGAGAGGACAGGCAAAGCTCCGAGCCTGTGAGTGCCGTGTGGAGGGGCAGGTGGAAGCCCCTGGAGAGAGGTGCTGCTGGCGGCCCTGACTGCAGTCCTGCTAGGGACTGGGGGCTGACCAGAGGTATTAAAAGGAGGAAAGATGGTGAGAGCCCGAGTACTGTTTCTGATCCAGTATTCCTCCAGAAGTCAGCCGTGCAACCCCCTCCTGCCACTTTGTCATGGAAGTGCAGTGGCAGGTAACACATGATGATAAGAAGTATAGGAGCTGATGACTTTTCAGGTTGTATCTTCATAACATTCAGAGGACTGTCTGACCTGCAAACATTCACGTGGGTAAGAGAAAAAGGATTAAACTTATGAAATAATAGTTTCTTTGCAGCAATGTAAGCCAATCTTGGATGCTGCTGTGTTAATGGTGCCTTAAAGAAAACTATCAGCAGGCTAATGGCAGTTTTGAAAACAGAAACTTACCCTGCTCCATCCTATTCATCTCCAAAGAGATGAACACTTCCAATACTAATGATCCATTTAACTGCCAGTATTAAACACACATCTCAAGAAAAATTATACGCAATTAAAAAGGAAGAAGCCTGTTAATGTAACATTGAGGCTGTGTGACTAAGGACAGTCAAATAACTGGAAGACAGATTTTTAAAACTGAGGTTAGTTTTAATTTGACTCTTACATACTTTTATTCTTCCCGTTTCTCAGGTAAATATTGACATTGCTTTAATTCTGAAGCACAGTCAGTCTCAAGTGCTCAAAGGTTAATGAACAAAGGCTCAGAACTAAGGGCTAGATAAGTATTTCCTCCACGTCGGAGGTGGAAACGATCACGTTATGACTTGCCCAACGCCACACTTAGACTTGATGGTAAGATCTGATTGTAAGGTTGCTGGACTCATTCATATAGTTTGATTGCAAGACTACCTTCATTCACTATGTGTGATTCCTGTTTCCTAAATGTGGAGCTCTTCACTCTTTTTGAGAACACACTTGTGAATTGTAAGCTTCTGCAAGCGCTGGGTATCAGTCTTGTAGTGTATGCATGAGTTTGGTGTTTGGCTTATTGCTTCTATGTGCACACAAGATAGCCGTGCGTGTAAAACACAGCCAGATGCAGAGCAGGTGGGCTAACCTGGGCTCCCAGGCCTGGTGCACTCACAAGCAGAATGGATCACTGTGTACCTAGGCACTTCAGTCCCATATGCCTGTTGCTAGGACTGCCAGTGTCTTATTCCCATAGTTTTTTTGCTGCAGTAAACTGAGCTGCTCTTTATTTTTCTAGTGAATTGTGGGAACTTGTCTGTCCTTGGGGCGGGTTTTGAGGGGGAAGGGAGGAAGATATTGTGAGAAGGCATCAAATGACTGAAATTGCTTTAGGGCTGTAATCAAAGGGCTATAATCATCAAAAGGTGGAAGAGTACCAGCCCACAAGTAAGTGGGTTTTTTGCCTGTGGCTCCAAATAGGCAAGGGCAGCTGGGAATGGGGTGCTGAGTGCATGGTGGACTACTTGTGTGGGTAGGAGCTCATTAGCAGCAATGCAGGAGTAAAGGCCAAAGCTGACTTGCTACAACAAAGCGTTAAAAGAAGGCCAGAGTAGTTTCTTATGAATAAAAAAGTCAAACAAGACAGATATTATTGCCTTGGCTGCTAGAGCCATGTGAAGATGCTTTGATGTAATAACTTTGGCCCAGTGCTCAAAACAACTCTTACCACCTGAGCCAGATTGCCAGGTTGAATGTGTATATAACATAAGCTACCAAGCTGTGCTTACCAAGGGCTGAGTAATTTTTAACTGCAGATTTAATTTACCCTCGCTTGTTCCTCTGTACGTTTGGAATCTTCCTTGCAGATAAGCTCCTCAACCAGCTGTTACTTCTCCTTTGGGTCTATCTGAAGGATTTCAGGATTTCACACGAATATTCCCCATTTGAGTGCATGCATCCTGGATTCTCTTCAAAAAATACACAAAGAACTACTTTCTATAATTTGTTTATTTGTTAAGAACAATAACATGCAGGAACTTAAAAATTAACCTGCTTTCCTTACTGTCTTTGCATAAGTAGTCATCCAGAGCTACATCTGAAACCACAGCAGGAAGTAAGTTCTGGACTGTGTAGAAACAAGGTGATACTGATGTCCTAATTTTTCTAATTAAGTACGTAATTGTTTAATTCCTTTGGGTTGGAAAATAGTGTTGCAGGTTTTGTGTATTTTGGTTGTGAATATTCTTGTGTTACAAAGTCTCTTATGACTTGGCTTGCCTTTATTGAGTGGTAGATGCCAAAGGCACTGTATGAAGGACCTTCAACACTTTTAAAGTGGAATACACATAAGAGTACTCAGCACAGCTGATCTGCTTGCAGCTGTAGGTAATGGGGTTTTTAAACAAAGGAATGTTTGATATGTTCAATTTAAGTGAGTGGCAACAGAATCTGCCACCATCTTTCAACACTCTGTTCCATAGGCCAGTTCAAAAGCTTGGGTTAGACTCTTTCCTGGCCTTAAAATTCTCCCTGGATGCCTGTATTCTGCTGTGCTTCATGGCCAGGCAATGGCTGCTGCACTTGTTCTATATTCAGTAGATTTTATCCTGTGCACTCTTCTTATGGAAGATAGCACTGCTTATTGTGAATGTAGGATTTATTAGGGTCCTGACTGCTGTGCTTGGCACCGTGTGTGCAGAACTGCACCCTTTGTGCTTTATCTAAGCTGTCTGCCTGCGGAAGGAATAGGGGTATGTGTACCTTCTACAGGCTGTGAAGATGGGTTTGAGGGGGTTGCTCCATCTTCTCTCTTCCAAGCCATCTAGGTTTGGAATAATTTGAGGAGGGTTAAAAGTAGCTGTTTGGTAGCTTTGGGCAATAATGAGAAAGTGGGGTCCTCAAACAGTGTCCAGATGTAGCTGCTTAGAAACATCTCAATGTGTTTCCCTTCTTTATTTTCGGAAAACAGTTCTCCCTCCCCCAATCCTTTGTGTTGTCTTTGAGCCAGGAGATGGTGACCTCTTAAATGTCCCAAGCTGTCCAAGCCCTCTGTGACAGGAGCGAGTCGGACATTTCTTAAGCTGTTGCTCTGACAGCGAAGTTTGGTAAATGGGCATGCAGGGGTGGAAAGTGCAGTTACTGCTGCTCCTGGGGGAATTTGTAGTGTCTAACCACGTGCTTATTCTGGAGACATCCTGAAAGTGGTGAGGTGAACTTTAAACTCTGCTTTCACTGGCCATTTGAATGATTAAGCAGGCTAGCACCAAGTGAAGGCTGGTGGGAAGGAGCTGGTGATACCACCTTGTGCTGACTGGTACAACCCTGTGCCAGCCAGTGCCGCTTCCGAGCTAGGCTGAGAATGCTTGACTTGGGTTTGCTGGAGCAAAGCCTGCCTTTAGAGGTTGCATATGTGTGTAGCCCAGCTCCCCTTAGTTAGAGGAAAAAGTCTATCCAGGAGGTTGGATTCAGGCCTACTACTGCATGAGAAAATGCTCATGCTGCTCCTGTGTTTTGGCATGGTCTGACCAGCTCTGGAAGAGCAATAATGTTTCTTTAGCATTTGAGAGTGTCAGGCTACTCATCCAAACTTAATTTGAAGCTGGGTATTCTATTGTTAGCTGTAGCCTGAAGTGATTTTTCAAAATCCACCTGTCACTTTGATTATGCTGGCTCTTTTCTTTGTTTTGTTTCCATGTTCGTTGATAGGAGAAAATAGCAAAGAAATGTGCATCCCTTGCAGCTCGTGGCTAATATGGCATGCTAACATGCTTTAGAATGTCTAAAAAGAGAGAACTTGAGAGTTGTAATCTGGTATGTAGGTTGGATTTGATGATCTTGGAGGTCTTTTCCAACCTATGATTCTATGAAAGAGCAATTGCATGCAGTCATGATGCTGCATGGGGAGTCCTGTGAAGCTCAGGCTTTTGGTTTGGGAAAGAAAGAGGTTTTGGGACTACCTGAGCACTGATTTACCGCTACTAATTTTACCACTGCAGAAAGCCTTCTGAGCTGGTGCTACATGGTACTTACCTGCTGCTACTCAGCTTTTTATTTTTATGGGCATGAACACTTTTTTTTTCCCAAGCTCAGAACAACTTGCTGAACCCCTTCAAATACAAATCCTGAAAGCTGCTTCTCGGGCCAGTACCAGTTTGGATTGCTACTAGGATAAAGTTGGTTGTCTTTTAAAGGCACTGAGTATATTTGTTTCCCTTATTAAGCTAAAATGGGAAGCTAAGAGTTCTTGGCAGAAAAATGTGTGTGTGTTTGTCTTCTACCATGCTGACACTTAGAACACTGGCTTGAAATTGCCCAGAGGGATAATGGTATCATAGCATGATAACTGTAGAATTTAGCTGCCTATGTTCACAAAACTTAGTGACCCCATGAGTGTCTTCATGAAGGGAGGATCTTCATCCTTTGTTAGATGACAGTGAATCCACACAGATAAGCTGTTAAAGCTCTTCCCGTATTAAGTATATCCAGGAAGCGAGATCTGGGCACCTGAGAATCAAGACTCGAATCACAGGAAACCCACACTTCCTTAGCTCTGGTGCTCACTAACCTGTACCACTGTTTCTGCTCTGTGTAAGAACAGACATGAGGAATCCAACCACAAATGTGGTACATAGCCCTCTTCTGAGTAGCTTCTATGTTGCCGATCATAGTGCTGTGCTTTGTTTTTTCAGTTTATGGGAGATGATGTTCACTTTAATGCGAACGTTGTCTTAAAGAAAATTACCTGTTAGTAACACGTCAGACTTTGATGTGAAACTTATTTTCAAGCTACTAGTCATGCCCTGAATCTGCTTTGTTGATGTGCCATTTCAATGGCAAAGGGAGTCATTGCTCTTTTGTGTCCCACAGTGTAAAACAACAAACAAAAAAACAAAACAATGCAGACCCCAGTGGTCCTGTACGCTATCTTGCAAACACTCTCATTCCATCTTCAAGAAGTCTTGTGGAAGGCAACTGTTTCAGGGTGCATTGGGTGTAGTTTGTGCTGAAAACTATTTTGATGACTGAAAACTTTTAAAGTGGGAAACAACAGAAATATGAGACAGGAGCAGCATGGAGCTTCCTCTCTTATTTTTTTTCCCAGAGAGGGAAAAGGAGTGCCTGACTTTGATCTTGTTCCCTTCCTTCCACCTGCTTCTGCGTGCATGTTCGTGCAGCTTCATGTCTGAAGACTTGATTATTGTCTCTGGTGTCCCTGGAATATCTCTCATTTGAGAAAATCTGTAGGTGGAAATAGAAACAGGACGGTGTGAATCTCGAGGAGCAAAGATTATAGGAGTCTTCCTTATGAACATATTTGTGTGCAGGATGATCTCTACAAGGGCCTCAAATCTTAGACTTTGGATGTTTGTAAGAAAAGTAGCCAATTAAAAATAACTTGATTATTTTTTTAACACAATACTATACTTTGAATTCAAAGTTCACTTGAACTGGCTATTCTGTATTAAACACAGACTAGCACACAACTGGTACTTTAAAGATGCGCAGGAGTGCTTCTGGATTCCTTTTGATGGCATTGGTTCTGTACTGTGACTGTGAGGTCACTCTATGGGCTTCCATTTGCAGAAAGTGTGTGATTACTTATGGCTATCATTTTGTACCTAGAATGGAAATAGGCTGCTGCAGGTATTTGGTTTATATGCAGGTGCTTTGCAGGCCTGCGTCGTCTGAGAAGGGGCTCCACTGAAGGGCTCTTATTTTGGATTCATTGAAGTGAGTTCCATATCCGTGCCCTATGGAATAATGATGTTATGTTTCTTATGTATATTTCTGTGCCAGTCAAAGACTCTGGATTTGACTGTCTACAAGTGTGTCAGCAAGAACACTGCTGTCCTTTAAGTATACCATTTTATTTTAAGTTGTAATGTTTAACTGCTTGAAATTTTCTTCTCCTGCGTTTTCAATCCTATCTTTGATTTCAAAGGTGGAGTAATGTGAGAAGAATGCAAAACAGTCAGCTCTTTGACTAAGGTGTGCTAATGAGAAAAAGCTAAATTGTGTTTAAGAACTGGAGCAGACAGGATGCTCAGATTGTATTACTTCCATTTCTCCATATCTGGAAGTAAAAAATTTTCTACAGAAAAGACCACTGCACTATGAGTGAACTAATTAAAATCTGCACAAGTTAAATGTTTAACTTGAGGCAGGCTAGGGTTTTGGGGGGGTTTTTTGGCACCGAAATTAACATTTGTTGGGTGGTCAAAGTAGCCAGCTGGTAGTGCCTGTCTTCAGAACTTATGATCTGGTAGTAAAAAGTTTAGTCTTAAAATACAATGTAACAGATGGAAAAACTAAATGACATTAATTCTGATTGGTGACATGTCTCTTTTTGCAAAGCTGTATGAGTAACACAATTGCAGAGACTTTAAGGCAGTCTGTACTTAGTCTCGTGTCCTGATTCAACCTTTCCCAAGGTACACTTGTTAACTAACTCTCCTCATGGGGGTTTACAGAGAACTGGGCTCAAAACTTTTAAATCCTAAGCAAACTGAAGCTGCTTTAGCTAGTTGTGGTGCTAAAGCAGAAGGTATATCTTGAGCTTTGCCATTATATGGCCAGGGAGCAGTACGTATAGGCATTCCTTAGGTTCCTTACGGCCCTGGGAGCAAAACATACTGGCATTGTGATAGTCAAATAATACCCTATGAAGGTGGGGCTGAAGCCTATGGATGTAGTTGTTGAGTGGTCAAAGTTTGCCTTAAAACATGATAAAATTTCGCTTTTACCTTGTGCTAAGCAAACACATTCATTATTTGGTTGGTGCTGTTCAAGATGTTGGTCCGTTGTACTAGAGACTAATAAAAGTTGTTCTTAGGTTCCTGGTGTAGACGTTCAGCTGCTTTTATTTGGGAAAGCAGCATTTGCCGTCTTTAGGTAAACTGCAACACACCTTGCTTGGGCACCACAGAAATACCAGTCTCTGTATTTGATGCTACAATTCAGAAGAGCTCGGTGGAGCCCCAGGGCTGTATGTATGTCATGTTTTGCTGGCTGAGTTTGCTGCAGCTGGGATTAGGGCTGTCATAACAGTGCTCTGCTCCCAAACAGCGTGGTGTGCATTTCCTTGGGTGAAACACAGAAGTTAAACTGTACCACCTGCAGGCCTTGAAGGAAAGGCTGCTGTCATGGGAGGTGATAGGGGAGACAGTGGCATGTTTTTCTCGAAATGTGAACATTTGTCCCTGGAGACGGCTCAGAACAAGGCCCTACATGAATGTCTCTTGGTGAGCAGGCAGAGAGGCCACTGTAGCAGGAAGAGGTGGATTTTAGCAGAACAAAACATGATGTAGCTGTGTGCTGTGCCAGAAACCTTCTCTTCTAACCTGGCAAAGCTGGTGCTGTTTGCTGAACCAGGCTTCAGCTCTGCTTGGCTGTTTGTTCTGAGCGTCTGTCTTTGTTGTGAGGAGCAAAGTACTATCTGGAGGTACATGCCAGGTGGTGTCTGAGATTGTTTCAGAGTTTAAATCTGACAACAAGTTTTTTGGTGAAGAGCAGAAAATATTTTGAAATTTGACGTGTTAACGCGTTCAACCTTTTAAGTAAGACTTAAGCTGTGCTGGTTTCCCTGTTTGGAATTCAAAGGCTGAGGAGTTAATATTCGACTTCAATCCGAGCTCTCCTGACTTAGGTGCTACACTTATTATTTTATTAATATGCAAAATAGCTGATTTCACAAGTCAGTGGGTTCTTAGTGTTGTGCAGATGATACTGTTTTCACATTTCTGTGCCTTTTAATGAACTTGAGCATCTTTTAGGGTGGGGCCTGGTGTGCTCTAAACTTCAGGACTGGAGCCTTGGGAAAGTTATTAGTTTAATCTCAATTCTTTTGATGGCAGCTTTTCTGGGAGGAGGAACTGAGCTGAGGTTGCTGAGACTTAGCTTAAAAATTTTGGAACTAGCAGAGAGATGTTTTGTGTCGCTTCATAATCGCTGGCCCTGACAGTTTAACAGAGCTTATTGACCATCTGCTTTGTCTAGTTTGCCACATGGCAGAGTAACAGCTAAGCCAAAATACTGGCTGCACAGTATATTAATTAAATGACTTGATTGTGAACACTATCAGGGTACTAAATTGATGGATGTTGTACATTTAACTTGAAAAGTTTTGTCCTTTCCTTTGCTGCAGTCGCTGGATATTGAGCTAAAGAACATTAGATAGGTGGTGAGAAAGAAATTGTTTGACTGTAGGCTGGAGGCCTCTGTCTTCTGTTACCCATTCTCAACAGATGGGGCCCGGAGTGTGTTACAGTCTTGTTCCCCTGCTGCTACTTCTGGCCGCTGTTCTTTGCTTCTCACAAAGCCGGCAAAAGCAACAGCTGTTTCACAGTTTCTCCGTTTGAAGGGAGAAGCATAGCAAAGGGAGGCAGGGAGAGACTGAAAGACTGGTCATCTTCCTTGCAGAGGACTAGAGCGAAATGTTGTCCTTGTCTCTTTTTCAAGAGCCAGCACCTGTTCTGAGAACACATTTCATGTTTTTCAGTGTTTGTTCGTCGAGATACAATGTGTCTTTCTCTGAGGTGAGAGCAGAAGCTGAGAGCTTTCAGCAAATAGCCTTGGTTATGCCTGCATACCTCTGGCTGGAGGAACCTGACTCTAGGCTGCTTGTTAGTGTGACTAATTCTGCTCAAAGGCACAGCCTCCTGGGAAAGCAGTTTTTAGATCCAGACTGTGCTGGTGGCAGATACATATAACATGTTCTCTGAGAGGGATGTGGCAAGACTTTGGCAACATCCAACAGCTGTCTACTTGATCAAGGGACACGCTGTAGGTAGCATCTCTGCAGCTAGAAGCTGAATCCTGTTGAGCTTGTTATAATGAACAGATGGCTTGTTAATATGCTCTGCTGTGCTACAGCAAGCTGTGCTTCTTGAAGGCCTTGCTACCTATACTTTCATTGCAGAAATCTGCGTACAGCTTCTTTTTCTTCTGGTAACTTTCTGTAACAACAGGCAACTGTTCATACATATGTGTATGTAGATGCATATTTGTGGTCGATTAACATGCTTCTGAAGGGCTAGTGTGTATATATGTGTACACTGTGTATAGAGTATGCTGTTGGATGGTGTAGCATGAAATAGTATTGCAATTCAGTATAACATCACGCTGAATGAAGCTAATGTTTGGCTGTGTTTTTAATATACCTAAGCTGCTGGAAATGCTTTGCATAGTAGGTAAATAACTTCAGAGAAAACTGAAAGACTGCTGTGCTCATTTGGGTTCTGTCTGAAAAGCTGTGTCTGGTTGGCTGCAGACAAATCCCCTGCTAACACCTCCTCGTTTTGGCCTCTGGAAACTCCATGCTAACCAGAAGCATTGCTCTGATTTGTGTTCTGGACTGCCAGGAGTTGCAGAGGATCTCTGATTCCCACCGCAGTGCTTTGGATCCCAGGTAGTCCTGGTGTGTGCTGTCCTACAGAACCAGGAAACTATTGAAGAAATGGGATCTTGAGTACGCATGCGAGTTCTCTCCTTTCTGGGCAGCTTTGCTATCCCTGGTGATTGATGGTGGCTTCCTCCGGCATTTAAGGGATACTTGAGAAAATGACACTCCCCTTCAAACCTTCTTCCCCTCCGCAACTTTTTTTTGCCTCCTGTGTTAATTAACATACTTAAGAGTAGTCTGTCACTCTTTAACTTGAAAACGTGAGGGTTATAGCAGTTCTGCCGGGGCTGCAACCCAGTAATGAAGGGCTAGGCTTGATGTAACTTTTCAAAAACAGTCCCTTCCCAGGGCTGCATTTCAGTCATAAGAAATAAGTTTAAGCAGTTCTTTTCTTTATCATGTACGTGGGAGTTGTGCTGTTAAGAAGGGGGGGGGGAGGGGGGAGAAATTAGTGTTCATCCTTCAGCAGCCTGTTGGGGTTCTTTCCCTTCAGTTCAGCCCAATTACAGTTTCTCTGTTCTTGATACTGCCAGCCTGTAAGCTCATAGCATTTCAGGGCTCTCATCAGTCCTGGACTTGCTCTGTTTGCCGGCATCATTTTTCAGCTACAGTGATTTGTGAGGGCTGGAATCTGTTGCATGAGCATCTTGAATTTTTACGGTTGTGCTGGAAAATATTGGCTGTTTGTGTATCTGAGGAGCAGAGTGACACCTCAGCACTTTGCCTTCTTTCTGTTTTGGGCTTGCTAACACTGTCATAATCATGTAGTCCACCACAAGGTTTCATTACCCAGTGTGAAAAGGTCTGCCACGTCTTTGCTGTCGGCAAGATAGTATGTCCTGGAAGATGTTGGGCTCTTTAGCATTTAAAAAGTAAAGCTGTGAGTAGATTAGATGCTTCAGAATGACTTCATTTTTTTACTTTTATACCAAGCCAAAGCATCAAATATCTTGCTTTCTGTTACACTTTTCTCCTTCAGTATGCCTTAAATGACTCTTCAGGCTGTGGTTATGGAACCACAAATCTTTTATTCCTTAAAAAAACAAAAGAAAGAATATATCCATCTCATCCGTAACTCTTAATTTTCTGGAATGCCACTGGGAAGAGAAACACGCTTTGTTCGTCAGCCTGTGACCGTGACCCTGCTTCGGCAGGGAGGTTGGACTAGATGATCCACAGAGGTCCCTTCCAACCCCGAACATTCTGTGATTCTGTGATTTGCAACAATGCAGATGATTAGAATTCGCTAAGTCCTGACTTTGCATGTTTGTGTCTTTAAAAAATGAAGGAAAATATTTTAACATATTTATGACATCTGCTTGAGAAAGATGAATGTTGACTTTGAAGCAGGAGAAAGAGAACAAATTTTAGCCTGACCAACAGTGAAGTGAGAATTCAATTGAAGTGCACTGTTTAAGGATCCTGGGAGCTGAAGTGGGAGGTCCTGATGCTGCAGGATACCTTGGAAGGCAGTTAGGCTGGTATCTGTTCTTGAAACAGTTGTTGCAGGTCATCTGCAGACTCTGTCAAATGATACTTCATCAGTTTGCATTTTCAAGATGGCAGTACCATTTATAAGGTTGGCTGGTAGTTTAGAGTGCAAATCTTTGGCAGTGAGCAAAGGTTCTCTTCTCTTGGGATAGGTGAGCATGCTCATAGGGGTGTAGGGGGATTCATAGTCAAACAGGTAGAAGAATGCTAGAGGAGCTGGGACTCAGAAGGGTTTGCCAGAAACTTTTCTTTTAGTGATGCTTTGGACATCTTTGCAATGAACTGTTATCTTGCATTCAGTGCCCTGCCTGCAAGGATGTGCTCTTAATGTGGAATGTAGTGCCTCCTTACAACCTGTTTTTTCAGAGGCTCTCGGGAAAGAGTGAATGTGAATACTTGAAACTAAATGAAGGTGAAGACATTTTTGCCAGACTTAAAGTTTTTAAAAGGAGGTATCCTAAAATGAAGCTGAAAGCCTAAATTCCTTTTGAATGTGCTACATTTAGATGTAATAAAAGGATTTTGGAAGAAAGAGTGGGCTAAAACTTACTGGCAATTGGATGTTAACTAAAACGGGATGAGATAACATATAGGATCTGTGAGCACTTATGTCAGATAGTGAAATGGTACTTCTGCAAGTGTGATGGAGGGATGATGCCGCAAGACAGAAATCCCAGTTAAAAAACCAACTGGGAAGACAATGCTTCAATGCAAGAAAAAGAACTGAATGCTTCCATTGAAAATCCCCCATCTGAAAGGAATTAATATACCCATATCCATGGCAGAGAATACAGTCTGAACTGTATGTTCAGCTTTCACCTTCCAGCATTTGCTTTATCTTCCATTTCAATTGATACAAACTTTTCAGATGAGGTGTTTATTAAATTGTCAAGTGGTGGAGAAATAGACCTTTCCTTGTATATTTCTTACTGGCTTGTGCGATTTTGTCTATAGAGAAGTGTTAGGGAAAGATGCCTTTTTGTAACTTACCAGCTGGGTCTACCTTGGCATCACGATGACTTTTCCTTGTAGACTAGGCAAAAGATTTCCCAGCCAGGAGAGGAAAGCACAAAGGGGTATTCTGCCTGTTCAAGAGATGTGGCCATGTTTCTGTTGTACTAGGCAGCTGCATCACTGTCACAGTTAAAACCATCTGACTTTTAAGGGTTGTTAGATTTTTTTCTGAAGTTAGCAAATACCCATATGGTAAAATAAGAGCAAATAACTTGTATCTGACTCTCAACTTCCATTTCCTAAATGAACCAGTGGAAGTATTTAAATGAGCAATGGGGCCACGAACCAAGCAAAGTTTGCCAAACTGTATTTTTTGGCCAGCGTGGCATTCCTAGAAGCTGTTCTGTTCCAAGTCAGAGCCTATTTTGGTTTCCCACTGATGGATGCTTTGCAGCAGGAGATCTGAGCAAGTGCTTCCGAAACAGCTGCTCATACAAGAACTACTGTGTATGGACAGACCAGAGTTGGCACTGCAAGTGTGTGACCCCTGACTAGTGTTTCAGTCACCCATTCAAGCAACAGATAAATACCAAACTAAAAATAGCAAGTCCAGGGCCTAGGCTAAGTATTTTCAGTTACCTACATAATAGGTTCTGTTTGAAAACTTGCTGTTAAAACACAGTATACTAAGAAATTAATCTGCTAAAAAAAAAAAAAAACCCACCAGCAAAACCAGAACAAAAATGAAGTAGTGTGTGTATGCATTTTTTACTTCTACAAAAGCCCATTTAGCAGCTAATTAGAGGAAAAGTTACTCCTGTTGACTCTGCAAATTACTTCCTTAGCTCTCACAGAATAGTAAAAAAAAAAAAAGCTGAGAGGGAAAACATTCTTGAACAGAAGTGAGGAGAAAAGTAAAAGGATCTGTTGTTTACCTTCAATGGCTGAGGTGCCTGCCCAAGCTTCCAGTGCTGTTTACGGAGTTGCAGGCTGCATCCATAGGTACAGAGTTACCTCCCTGCTGCTGGTGGGAGAACGCAGCCAGTGAATTGTGGCAGCCAGCCCAGCTGCCTCTTAAAGGTGCCTAAATGAAAAGGCATGGCCTTCTGAAAGAGCACAGAAAGTCTTCCTTCCAGCCAAGAAAACGTGACAGGTGTGTTGGTGACCAGCAGTACGCAGCGTGTCTGCTAGGCAAGCCCAGCCTCAACTGAATTTGCGGAGTTTGAAGTGTGGTAAAACTCTAGTTTAGTTCTCTTAACACATTATTCTTTCAATAGCAGCTATGTGGCCTTGCTAACAAGCAGAACAGAGACCTGTGGAAAGGAAGGACCAAGGTTTCCTCTTTTGCAGAGCCAGTTTTGGAGTATTTGACTGAGGTCACCATGGCATCCTCACATGCTCTGTGTGAACACAGAAAATGTGAACAGTTTTTCAACTACTTGCTCTTTTCTTGTATGCTAAGAGGTTCCATGTGTTACTACAAGCCTTGTGTGGGCATAACTGTGGCACCAAGGTAGTTTAGATGTGATGTGTAGCATCTGTCCGTGGTGCATTAGAACACAGTAACAGGAGAGTTGTCCTCTGAAATTGGCCCTACCTCCCTTTCCCTGAGTAACTTCAGTGAATGGTTTGGCAGTGCTTGTACCTGTCTTAATGTGCTTTGACTTAACCTTCCCTTCCCCCTCTTCCAGCTGACTTTTGGCAGAGTTGGCCGTCTTACCTTTCTCCCACCCCTTACACTGGGTAAAATGTTATACGTGCAAACTGTGTTCCGATGTCGGACCTAAGCACCTGACTTAAATTTAGCATTTGGGCAGGCTGTAGCTGTAGGAAGTTTGTCCAGAGGAAATAACAGTGTGTTGCCATCTTCTTTCTGCCCTCTAGCCTTCTAACTGAAGAAAAGGCAAAACTGCGGCGGCATCTGTGACGACAGCAGCTGCCTCTGTGTCGAGTGTCAGTGCAGGCAGGCTTGTGTTCTGAGGGAGGGTGAAGATACTCAGGGAAGCTGGGTGGAGACCCTTGCTCTGGATGTGGAGGTCCTTTCCCTGTCCTCTCTCACAAAGGCTTGCCCATAAAGGGAGTGTTGAGGGATGGTGTTCTTATCTCTGCCCATAACTCTGATCACTCCGTGCTGACAGAGGCACCCCAACTGAAGTAAGGGCACAACAGAGTTGCTTCTTTTTGTATCACTGAAGTGCCAGGATTGTGCTGTTGCTGTTTTGGTGTACTTTCATGCTATTTTAGAATAAAAATTCAGGCTGCATTTTACTGCTTTGGAGGGGCTGACTCTTTGAATGGAACTTGTAATTGGAATAGCATCTGGCTGCTTCATCTGCTCTGCAGTTGCTTGAGAGCCAAGAGGAGAGGCTGATCTGTGGCAGCGCCAGCTTGAAACAAACAACAACGGTTTACAGTGACTGAGGGAAGAGAAAGAGCTGGCTTGGGTAATGAGATGGAAGAACTTGGATTGAGTGGGTGCTCCTCCCCTGCTTATTGAAAATATCAGTTGTTATTAATTGCTTTAATGAGGTTTATAACTCGAATTTTAAGTGTTTTGTGTGTGCTGTGTAGTCATTGCCCTGTTAGTAGATTTTGCACTTCATTTGATTTCTGAATCTACAGCTGTACCTAACTCCTGGCACATATGTGGACACTAAGATGCCCTTATACTTAAGTGATACTCAGTTGTTTTAAATTTGTGTTGCACCATATTTTTTTCTTTATAATTGTTTAAATACAGAAGTTTGAGCTGTTCTTGGCTATTGCTAAGTAACACTAACACACAGGAGTATTGTCCCAGTTTGCTTAGGCAGATATCCTTATGCCTGGATTGTCCTGCCTGACATCGTTCTGTCCTGAATTCTTTCCTCCCACCACCCAAAGCCAAACCCCCAAACCTATGACCCTAATGATTTATGCTTTCCAGGCAGCTTGCAAGAGTACTGGTTGACAAGTTATGTTTTCAGATAATGTAACTTGCAGAGGGACCATGTCCCTATTGTTTGACTGCATCCCTCTACATTCTAAAAACCTCTGAACTTGTCATTGTGGAGGCTGGTTAAATCCAAACTTTGGGTCCCTCTCTTGCCTGTAAGGGACACATTGCTCAAACTAGTCTGCTGCCTGTAGAGCAGGAAATAATGAGGATGGTGGTGGGTATGGAGGAGGCTGAGCTACTTTGAGGCTGCCCTTACACTTCAGCTGTGCATCTCTCTTGGCTAACCTTACCCCCTTTCATAGCCTGCAGAAAGGAATCGGTGATCCCAAATATTCAAAACTTGTAGGAGTCCCAGCCATTAAGGAGACTTTATCACAGGATCCTTCTCCTCTGTCTGTTTTTTTGCATTTTGGCCAAGCACACCATTTGCTTCAGAGTTACCATGGGCTAGTGTTTTTTTAACTAGGGTTAACTTTAGGATATTTTACCAAGCCTGTAAAAAGGAACTGTGTTTTCACAAAAATGGTTGCAAGTGGCTTATATGAAATGTGAGTAAAAGCGCTTCTCGCCCCTAGTCTCATTTTCCCTTTGACTCCATTGCTGTCTGTTGGAGAGCATACTCTAGTTTGCTCATCTAGATGTGAGTGTTAGACCAAGGGGTTACTGTCAGCCTGTGCAGCCCTGTGTGTCTTTTTCAAATATTTGTGGCTGACAATACCATGAAAGCTATGTAGTGCTTCACTGGGAATAGTGAATGCGCTGTTGATCTAAAGCTAAAGCAGGAGCTTTCAGTCTTTGCTTTTCCTTGCTCATTGGTGATCAAGAGCAAGCTCCCTGCTCTTTGAAGCTTCAGCTCACAGGACTCACGTTTTTGTGAGTTGCTTGTCAATCAGCTGCTTTGAACGATGTGTATGGACATACTGATATATCGAAGGTATGTCTTATACAGAAGGTACTAGCCTGGAAAATGCAGAGCGATTTAGTCACTGTCATATCCTCCACCCAATCAGTGTTGTCCTTCCAGAATTTACTGGCTTCAATAAAGTTATTTCTGCAAATCTGTCTCTGTATTATGAAGTGGATGTGTTAGAAGGGTGTGTTTACTTGTGTTAGGGTAAGGGGAGGAAGGAGAGGAAAGAATTCCTGGCCGTGTTGCTTCAGTGAAGGCCAGCTGGATGGTGGGATGGGCATGCTCTTCCAGTTGTCCAAGGAGTGTGGTAGTATCCTTTAACATGTAGCCCTGTGCTTTTTCTCATCATGTATCTGGGGGCAGCACATGCCGAAGTTGCATACTGACATGGTCTGGCATGCCGTTAGGTTACACTTAGGATCTGGGAGCCTGAGAGTGCTCCCTGTTCCCTGGGTGCAGATGTGAATCTTCAACAGGTCTCCTCATTTGGATTTCACTGGAGTAAGATGTTCTCTTCCTAATACAAGCTTCAGGCTATTTGCCCACTTATCTACTAACCAACACAGGGTGAATTGGCAGATGCAGACAGGCTTTAGCTAGCTCTTTCTTCTGAGCCAGGTGTATGTGGGTAAGCTTTGGTCTGGAAGTCCTATTGCTGTGTTAATGAACTATGGCACCTGAGTGTAAATACACTGCCAACAGGGTTTATTCTCTTGGTCTGAAAGCTGCACTAATGCAGATGATTCCTAGGTAAGATCCCCCTCTGCTTCACAGCGAGGTGTGTATTCCTCCATGCAGAGCCCCATAAACATTGTTCTTGGCATTGTTCTTCATTTAACAACTGGAAAACACACTTCCAAAATGTTAAGCTTGTCCAGATTGAAATAATCTGAGCTGAAGAGATTCGCAGGAGGTGCCTGCCTGGAACACCTTGGAAAGATTTTTAGGTAAGAGTTCAGTTATTTCTGATGCTGAGACTGAAATCAGGAGGAAAAAGTGGTGTTCCACATTATATGAGGACTTTCAGCAGCTTAACTGAAACTGTAGTATGTCTGATCTTGGAAGTTTAGGGGGGAGCGGATTTGCTCTGTCAGAGATGCCTGTGGCCAGTTTATGGAAGTGTTCTCAGTTTAGTCAAGTGTCGCCCCTCCTCTTTATCTTGTGCTTGTCACGTGCCCAAACTTGTAAAAGCTGGCAGTAAGCTCAAAGATTCTTATGTGAACAAGCTTTCTCTGTAGGGAACTAGGAGGGGCTGAGCTCTTGCAGTTCATCTTGGCAGGGAGTCCTGTTCACAGTGCCTGGGAGCCTAGTCTCACTCCTGTCTCTGCTTGCAGCGGGCCTTCTTCTGGCCTTCGGCTGAGAAGAAGTATGTAGGAAGGAGGTAGAAGCAATACCTCAAAAAGTAGGAGCGGAGGAGGTAGGATCTGGCAGAAACCAAGCCATGAGAGTAAAAGCCAAGGACTAAATTTTTAAGAACAGGACCAGAGGGAACTGAGTGCTTGAGGGCAAAATTTAGACTGCTGTTCTCCAGACCTGAGAACTGACTTGAGGTCTCCAGAAGACTTTTCTGTGCTCTACCAGCAACTTCAGGGGCCGTTGCTGTGTTTGTAAAGTGTTACCTCCCTCTAGTGGTGTGTGTGCAAGGCTATGGGCACAGTCCCCTGCTAGCTCCAGCGGGGAGGGTAGACCAGATCTAGACTTTGTAGATAAACCAGTGTGTGCTTGGCTTTTATCCAGCTATTCATACCACGTTATGTAGTTATAGGTGGACTTGGTGTTCCTGTGAGATACTGGGCAACTTGCATAAGCCATTCTATTGACAGGTGGGCACTTAGTGTCCCTCCCTTTCTGGGTGTTTAACTTTATCCTCATGATCCTTCATGAGCCATGAAGACTGGCTCAGCACAGGAGAAGGTTTCTGTAAATAGGCACAATGCCACAGATAACTTATAATTATTCAGAAACAGTATGATCATTGACTCAAAATGAGCGGATGAATCTGGTAACTTTGCCTTTAATTTCTCTATGCTTCTATTTAATGAACAAGAGTGGTGAAGAAAAGTAGACCTGGTGTTGGTAGAAGAGGCTGCTGCTCTGGTTAGAACAGCCTGGGTGCAACATGGGCTCTTGTAACTCTTAGTTGGAGCCAAGACTGGATGGCGGGTGCTCAGGAGTGTGGGGCCTTGCACTCTGTGTTGGCTTTGAGATGTCATATTCAGGTGACTGGTTGCTAATGAGATAGGTGTCTAATTGTTGGGGGAGAAAATAGTACATAACTGCATGATAAGGATTGTATCATACCAGGAGCAGCATCCTAAATGCGTTCACTGATTATCAGCTGTGCAAACTAGTATTCACTTTTGCATGAACCACTTCATCTGGACCAACAGAAATGAGAGGTAATGATTTTTTTTCTTGCATGTCTAACATCAGATCATCATGGCTGCTATGGTGTTACTGCTGTTAATATTTTAGGATTGGAGAAGACATGGTCACTTAATTAGGTTGTACCACAGAGGATTCTTGTTACTACTGCAAGTGTCCTCAAGCATGGCACTTCTCAGTCTCTTCTTTGTCATTAACATTCTTTCCTAATCTTCTGTTCATACCAATCAGCCTTTTTGGATTACAAACAGCTTTATTTTAGGTGTTGTATTTTGACTGTCCACTTGACTAGAATTAGCTTGAAGTCAAAAAGAGCTTTCTTTTATGCTGGATTCATAATTTTTGATAAACTGTTCTTTTTATTCTCATTTCTATCTGTTTTTGCCCTGACCTGTAAGTCCCCAGAACTAACTGAATGCTTTGAAGCAAAGAACACACAGGTTTTTCCTTTGTGTTTCATATGAATGAATATTTGGTAGTATTCTTTTATCTGTATTAAGTGCAATCCATTCATAATTCTGTCAGGTTACATATGCAGCCAACGACTTCTAGTCTTAGTAATTTGTGGCACTTTTATTTGTCATCTTGAGAGTTAAACCATTATCTTGCATTGAGGCAGTGCCGTCCATATATGCAGATGAACTTGTTTAGAGCTAACTGTATTAGATGTCCAACAGATGTCTCTTAGAAAGTAAATAAATATTTTCATATATTAAATAGATACTTCTAGAAGAACTGGTCCCATTTTCTAGTTTGGTTTTGATCACTTACACTGGCTGTCTTCCAGGAAGTTGAGAGAAATCCCTGATACATATCATCTGAAGCTTTCATAAATCTGAATTACATGGTTGTTTCTCCCTCTTTTTGCTTCATCTTTGTCTTGCTGTCCTTTCAGGTTGCTTCTAAACTGACTATACGCGTGATGGCTTTAACTTTTCTTGCTGCACTTAACTTCTCCTTTCTCTCTCAGACTTAAAATCTAAAGTAAAAACCAAAGAAACATATTTCATTATTTCCCAGCTATGCGAATGAGCAGATGCACAGTGAAGGAGCAGTGAGGATGAGGAACAGCAGGCTAATTTGAGGGTTGGGTTTATAGTGGGAAGTTTATCCATAGGGCAACTATTGCCCTGTAAATTTTAAAGCCTTGGATATATGTTTAATTAGTAAATACTTGTAACGATGTCAGACCCACTCTTGCTGTATGGAGGTGCTGTCTTCCCCCTGCAAAATCCAGCCCTTTGGCTTAAGCTACTGTGGGAGGTGGTTTCAGAGGCTGTCAGACCTTTTGTCTGGTCTCACTAAGGGATGCTTACGTGTTTCTCTTCCATTCACTGTTGGGGCAGTGATCACCTTCTCCAGAGCCTAAAATAGCAAGCAGTTGGAGAGGTTGTAATGTCTTAAAATGCTACAGCTATTTCCTACTTAATGCATGTCTGTATCCCAAGGTCTTTTGCCAGTAGCCTGCAACGAATTAACGCAACTTAAATAACCACGGGGCTGTCTTCCAAAGCAAGGTTGAACTTAAGTTGCATTAAATAGCATGGAAGCTAACTTTGGTGGTAGTTTTGCACTTTTGAATACTTGGTCAGAAACCAGCTCATGTCCTGCCTACATTGTTAATGCAAACTGGAGACGGTGTGTGAAAGGAGAGTGTCCATCCTTCCCTCCCCCAACTGTTTCAACTGATGGGTGTTTGCAGCTGCAACCCCCACACCTCTTCTGTTTTAGCTTTTCTGGAGGCTGCTTCCTGTCAGCATGCTGCTTGTGGTTTCTTTTTCCCCCCGTCATCTGCTGTTTGCAACACCTTATTTCCCTTTCACTGGAGGAGAATATGGCAGTGCTTCGGTTTCCTTGCATAGCCTCCATGACATTCACAAGACCCTTGAAATACCACCCTTCGGCTATGCACAGCCCCTTTCAGGCTTGCCCCAGCCAAATCTGTATCTAGCCGCTCAACTCTAGTAGGATCAACCGCACTTATCTCACCAGTAAAATCAGGCAAACAGAAAACGTGAGTGTTTCTTCCTCTCCTCTGTCATAACAGCTGTTGTGGAGTGGTCAGGCTCCTGGCCTAAGTGCATGCTTTTCATGCCTAACATAAAACTCTTGAGATCATGCAGGCACAGTAGTTCAGGTGTGGGGAAAAAAGCTTTGATTATGTTTGTTCAATCATCCAAAAATAAGAGCGAAAGTTATCTTTGTGGGCTTCCTCCCTCCATTTGTGTTGTGTATCAGAGTTCAAATCTGCTGTGAAGTGATGAAGATATGCATGATCTTTTACAGAAAATGTAACTTCATTGAATGCCAGTGTGTCAGACACAACTATAGTCCCTTGTTCCCGAGGTATTCCTAATTTATTTTTTGTTATGGCTTTTGTTGATATAGAGGAGCTGTGTTACATCTTATACCAAAGCTTCAGTGAGTTACTGGTACAGTTGCCCTCTGGACTTATGGCAGTGTGACCCTTGAAGATGTAGGAGAAAGCTGATTTGAACATAAGAGTGAGCAGAGATGGAAGCAAAGATTCCTCCTATGTGACTTGTACCAATCAGAGTAACACTAACCTTTCAGGAGCGGTCAGCTTCGATGAAGTGTGATCACAAAAAAGCATTATATACCTTCTAGGGAATTCCCTCTCGCTGTCACCTTTCAATAGTGTTTCAGTTTGGCAGAATGCCACTCCAACAAGTAAGAGTTCAAAATGTGTATTGGACAAAATATTCGATGTGGTCAACAGCACTTCTGAGCACAGACAGGTGCACAGTGGACATTTATGCAGATCCATGGATGCATAGTTTGATAAGCTTACAGTATTAATGAGAACTCCAGGCACCCTATCTAAAGAGGATTTATAATGAGCTGCTTAGATAAAATGTTCAGGAGGTTTGCTGTCTATTTGGGGAATTTCTGGTTCTTAGTGTGGCATGCAAATTTGCGTAGAGTTAGAATAGTAAGCTACTAAGTAAGTGTACCACTGTTATGGATTAATTTTTATCCTTTCCAACTCTGATGGCTTTTGCTGAGTATCTTTATAGTCTGTGGAAGACTTCTCTCCTCTTCCCCCCATTGTTTCAATTGCTAATGAGTTTATAGCATTATGTTAGAAACTCCCTTATTGCCAGATTGTGTTACAGTAACTAGTATTTTTATGATTCATCTCAGTAAATGCCCACACTTCCTTTCTGACTAAAATGCATGCTGAAAAAGAGTGAACCTGCTAATTGGGCAAAGGATGTGCTTCATGTATTCTCATTTATTAGGTCTAACAGCCTGTGTGGCTGTGCTATCCTGTTCCTGCACCCTTTCCTTCAGAGGTGGGGAATGGGGAACTTAATCATCCTACTTCTGTCCTCCTTCTTCACGCACAGATAAACATTGAGTAGTTGGCATTTTGGCTGGAGCTTCTGGTGTAGGTGGTTATTTGGCACTTTGGTACTTAACTTTCATCAGATTAACTCGAGCGATTTTGTTAGCTTCCTTGCTGATGTTTGGACTCTTGTTTTATCCAGTAAAAGAGTAATATCCAGTAGAAGTGTAATTCTGCTGTTACCTGTGGTGGTTGCTATTGGAGCTGTTAAAGTATTTCACAATTGTTGAAACTTTTGCAAATTGATGGAACCACCACACTTTTGTCAAAATGATTCCTTAAAGGATCTTAAAGTGTTGGTGGGGTACAAGAAGGCAGCTGCTGCTGGGGAGAGTGGTCTTGTTGCTGCCTCCTGACGCTCGGATTCACCCTCCCCTTTGGACACTTTCAGGTCCGTGCATTCATTCAAGAGGTGCCAAGGTGATGCAGCGCCAGTGAGCCAATCGATGATGGTGTGCTTGTGTGAGATGACAGACAGGCAGTGCCTGTGTATTGGCTTGGATGGAGCAGGGGCAACGGAGGAACAGTGTGTCTGTGGCACTGAGGCCACTGTGAGGGTGGGACTTAGCGTGGGGGAGAGCCTGAGACCAGAGTGTTTTGTATGCGCGGTGAGGTGCTGCTTTACCATTTTGAAGTGCCTTTTATGATGAGAAAATGCAAAAAATGGCCAGCAGAACATTTTTTTTTGCGTAACAGTAAAGCAAATAAACAGTGATGTCTGTAGACTGTGAATTGTCATTGGGATTCCAGAGCTTGGAGGTCCTTCAGAATGTGTGGACTGCTGCTCTGACTCAGGGAACAACATGTCTTGTGTACTGGTGATGCAAAGGGAGAAGTGTATGGGTGGAGGAAGTTTAAAAAAATTCCCTAAAATACTCTATGCCTTAGACTTCGTGCTTCACTGTAGGCAATGGAAATCTGAGCTCTTTTCATGGTGCGTGTATGTCATCCTTGTAAGCCAGCTTTGAGCAAGGGAGATCTTGCGTAGTGTAATAAAATAATCAGTCCAATCGATAATGTTTTCAAAGTAATTTCGTGGCTTGCTGCAGCTTTTATCTACTTCCTCTTCATCCTCTTGCCCAATACTGTGAGAATAGCTTGACTTGTACTGCTGGGCATGGGTTAGTCACACAACCCTTGACAGCTCTTAAGCAGCTGTTCCTTCACAGCCACCTCCTGTGTGGCTGGGGCTTGGCCTTCTGCTGGCCTGGGAGCAAGGAAGCGAGCCACCGTGCCTTACTGATTTCCATTTTGTCTGGCTCCAGGCAGATGTGGTTGTTATGTGTGCCATCACTAGGCTGCTTTTGAGGTTAGTTGAAGGATATCTCTATGGACTAAGTGGGAGTTTTTGCTTTTCAGGAAGAAGAGATGCCAGATGTAGAAATTGACATTGATGACCTTCTTGATGCAGCCAATGAAGAGGAGAGAGCTCTCAAATTACAGGTAATATAGTTTTCTAATTTTAAATTGGAATGTGGCTGAATTAATGCATCTGGGTCCATATCTTGTGTTTGAATTCACTGTAAGCATAGAATTAGAACTGGGAGGTGCCTAGGTCTGAGTTTAGCATAATCTACTGAACTGTACACAGGTAATCAAAATCCTTTAGGACAAAAAATTTCTGGAAGATAGATGACAACTGGAGTAAATAAAAGTTCAAAAAATCCAGCAATATATGGAGATATGCTTAGACAAATTAGAAAGTGCTGATTTTTTTCCCTACTCATTCTTATTTTTACATGCATATAAAATAAAGAACAGATAACATAGAAAAAAAAATGCAATAAAGAACAGCCACACAGAAAAATTATGTGTGGGAGAGTCAGTTATGATGACCAGATAGTTTCTGTGATTGACTGCAGGAGCGGAAATATGCATACAGGCATATACAGACCAGAAATCCTCCCTTGTCTTTATGATACTGGAAACTTTGTTTATTTCTGTCTATATTGACTAGAAATTGGAACCCATTGAGTTATCTTGGAGTAACCTGTCTAAAAGCTTGAGGAATGGAGGAGGTGGTCAGCAATGGGAATTAGTAGGGAAATTCAGAAGCTGTCTGCTGAAACTATACAATTCAAACCAGCTCTCTAATTCTCTGAATCCTGCTTGAGTTAAAAGTAATGAGTGGAAGAATGAGGAGGAGAAGAAAAATCATTGTCTTAATAGAGATACATGTATCTTGATTTAGATCTGTACTTCTGCATGACAAAGACTGCCGTGCCCTTACAGAAAGCTATCTTTCATACGTGTGTTGCTGGGAGAAATGTTCTTGGATTCTCCACTTTTCAGGTTTTTTTGGAGAGGAATTTTGTAACTTCCAACATGGAGGAAGAAACTATAATTTCTCTCCTGTTGCAAATCATTCTAATCCACCTAGGGAGCAAAGGTGACTTGCTACAGTGCTTAGTTTTCAATAGCATCTTCATCCAGTGATTCTTGGTTCTTGCTACTTTTCTTTTCCCACTCCATTGCTAGGTTTCGTACTGTAGACTTATTTATGTTCACTGTTATTCTGTATTGGAACTGATGTTTTCCTATTTTCCTTCTAGGAAACTCTTGTAGATTGCTACAAACCAACAGAGGTAAAAAAGCTTTTCTCAAATACTCTTTACCTGTGGGAAGTGTAGCTATGTTCAAGCTAAAGTAGCATTTTTATACTCATGATAAAGTAAATTAGGAATATTAATGGGGAGCTGATGGGTTTGGGGCTTTGTATCCTGGGGATTTTTGTGCCTGTCACTTAACTATAGTAGGAGAAGGATCAGGCCCTGCAGAGGAATTGCTGATCATTCCAGCTGAAGTATCAATATTGTCTTCTGTAATGTCCTCATTGATTTTACTGAGGCTTAGAGCTCTCATGTTACAAGAGAGCTAAACACAAATCTCATCAGAGGGCTAAAACCCTAGTATATTTGCATGAAATAACCTGAGAGGTGGACTGTGTACTTTTCAGTGTGAAGCCATTTAATTTTGTCTCTGACAGTAACATTATTTATCCTGGGATCTGTTATGTAGATATGCAGCTCAGCCAATTGTTTGGTAAATGGACTTGAGTACAATTGTTGGACAGCCTGAGCTAGCAGGATTTAGTTAAAAGTACTCAATGTTCAACTTGAATATCCATTAATGTGTCCAGTGCCAATACAGCCTAGTACTTGTACAGTAGTAGTGTGCTTACTAGGAAGAGTAAATATTGTAGCAAACACTTGGACTCATTACAAAAAAAGTCTAGCTTGTTGGTCAGTTTCTTGGCTCAGTTTGTAGTGCTTTCCCACATGCAGGTTTCATACAGTATTTAACAGAGTAGGTGGCTTACAGGATTCGCCTAGACAGGGATATTTCAGCTGTGTGTGACTAGAAGCCAGGTGTTTGGTTTCTGAAACAAGGCTGCAGATAGCTTGGTTCCTCTTTAACATCTGTAGGTGTAGCTAGCCACTTAAGCCACAGTAGTTTGAGTAGTCAGGTTGTCAGGAAGAACCACGAGTGCAGCTAAATAAACACTTCCCAGTCCATCAGATACTTTCACAGAATCACAGAATGGTCGGGGTTGGAAGGGACCTCTGTGGGTCATCTAGTCCAACCCTCCTGCTGAAGCAGGGTCACCTACAGCAGGCTGCACAGGATCTTGTCCAGGCTGGTCTTGAATATCTCCAGAGAAGGAGACTCCACCACCTCCCTGGACAGCCTGTTCCAGTGCTTTGTCACCCTCAGAGGGAAGAAGTTCTTCCTCATGTTCAGACGGAACTTCCTGTGCTTCAGTTTGTACTTTCTTCAGGGCTTTTGCATTCTTATCAATTCCTGTGGTAGACTGGGAAAGTTCTCCAGAATTGCTATTACAGTTGCTGGTAGTAACTTTTTGACAGTGCAGGTAATTGACCCAGAAAGACTTGCGTGGTAACACTTGTGTAGCTTGGTACGTGTTGTACCTTCGTTTCTTTACAGCAGATAACACAGTCTCCCAATATGGAGATGCCAGGCCAAAAAATCAAGCCTTCAGATATCTCACTGTAGTAATGCTACACTACAGATGACCCCTGTCAGCCTCCTCTAGCCTTCTCTCAGCAAATGCTGCTGAATCTTAGTTGTTCTTCATAAGATAGGTGTAAAGACTGGTATGGCAGGTGGAGCCTGACATGGTTCTTGTCACAGGCTAGTGAGAGAAAGTGGCGGTCATGAGTGGGTGGGGAGAACCAGGTAGCTGAGAGTTTAGCAGCTACTCATGTACCAACCTCTTATCTCCATGTTATCTGAAGGCAGAGAATCAAATAACTGCCCTTCTTCCTCCTTCTTTGAACATCTAATATGAATTATGTTTTTTAGTTCTGAAGTTTGATGCTTAATACAAGGACAAATTTCAGAGCTCTGATAAGGATACATCACAGATGTTAGTGAGTTTGTCTCTTCAATCCTCTGGTGACGGGAGTGAGGCAGCTCCTTTACCTGGAAGAATATCTGTCTTCCTTGACAATCTTTTGAGATGGCCAAGTTGAGAGGAGTACTTAACCACTCTTCTGTGAGAATGGTTGCCAAAAAGGGGGTCGTTTCCCAGTACTGTTTTCACAGTAGCAGCTTTTCATCTGTAGCATAAGCCCAGTAATACTGCATGGCTACTAACTTAGCAGTTAATCACTATTTTTAAGTGGTCTATGTGTGGACTAAGAGGAGCCTTTAAGTTGGCTTAAACTTGCTATATGAGGATCCATACCTTGTCTAGACAATCTGCAATGCTTTTGTATTTGTAGACCATTCAAAACTCTTGAGGTAATTGGTTTATGAAAGGATTTCTAGAAGATTTGTGGAGAATGGATGTGAGCTGATGGAATTTCTCCTGACTAATCAAATATAGTCAAGTGCACTGGGATTTTAGCATCAAGGCAGTAGTCCCTAAGTGGGGAAAAAATTACGTAGTATGATGTGTCCACTATTCAGAGCAGAAGTAATAATAGTACAGGCAGCAAGCTTAATAACTTGAAGCTGGTATCCCATCTGTTTAAAAAAAAAACCAAAAACCAAACATATATCGTATGTCAATTTTGCTTAGTGTTTTCCACTTAAAGGTTAAGGAAAGACTGAGAGATTTTTGCATGTATTCTGGATTGATTTTTCATGAGAAGAAGCAGGGTTATCCAGGTCACTTGAAGGGTGGCAGGAATTCTCAGGCTCTGAAATAAATTGGCCAGATAGTAGCTGACAGTAACTTATGAGGAACTGCTATGAAACCTTTCTTTGAAGGGAAATGTAGCTAGATTGTTCAATGTTCTCTAAAATTTTAAAAGCTTTTCTAAGGTAGCTGTTAGAGCTGTTTTAATTTGTATGGAAATAATGTTTAATGTGGGAACCTGTTGTAAAGTCACGTAGTTTCCCCAAACAAGACAACTAAAGGTTAATCAGGAAAGTGCACACAGTCAGTATGATTTTAGGTGCTATTTAAGTTTACATTAATGATCCTTAAATTAAAATGTTGATCTGCTAATCAAGATGCATATGCAATGTGACTGTGTCATTCACTCATTAAAAGTTTAGTTTTGTAAAGTGTTCCAGAAACTAAAAAGAGTTTCTAGGCACAATTTGCCAACTTGGCTGTTTCTACAAACATAATAATTAAAAAAACCCAACCCAATATAAAAACACAGTGGCCAAGAGATACATTTCCTAACTAGAAAACTGTAAAGTATATGTTTTTATTGGTTTTTAATCACCGCAATATGTGACTTGTATTTATACTTCATATCCTTTTACTTGAGCCACAATCTCCTTGCTCCATGTAGTTAAGTTACACTTGTTGAAGAGAAGTTGAATAGCTGCCAGACTCAAGACATAGGCTTTGACATCTCAAATGTGGACAGGGCTTTAACATATGATAATGGTCTTCCCACTGTGCAAAATCAAACAGGGCTGGAAGTAGTCTTCAGATGGTTTACACTTTCTCTGCTTCCTCTTCTCTCATGTTGCTATCATACCTACTTCAAAAGGGGTACATCTCTTGATGGAAGACAAAGCTTGACGTGAGAGAACAGCACTTCATTTTTAGGACTGCACAATAAAAAAGGGTATGCTCTCTGCGAGATCAATGCCATAACCAAATCTTGGATCTGAACTTTTGCGACTGAAAAGGAGCAGGGACCAGCAGCATTCTCCTGCATCACCCGTGTGCCAGAGCAGCCAGTGCTTCACTCTGTGCCATGTGTCGCCTGTGGAAAATCCCACCCAGACCTTTGTCAAGTTGCTGTCTTGGTTCTCTCTATGTGATGGAGAACCTTAATATAGGTCACAGGGAATTTTGAGTCTTATATTAGCAGTGAATGTAACAAAGAAATTTAAACATAATCTGTAATCTGGGTGATAGGGTTTTGATACTTGACAGTAGACTCTTATTTAGAATAGGAAAACTGCAGTGGGCATGAAATCAAGGAGGTTTCGTCAAGACACACACTTTGAAGGAGGCTGGCTGAATCTGTGTTACTGTATCTCTGCTATTCGTAGCAGTAAGACCACACATTTAGACTGGGTTTTGGAGAAAATCTGAAATATTTGTGGCTGATGTGAATTAGAGCTTCCACTGGTGGGACTGCCAAAGTGATGACAGGAGAAGTGACAAGGAGACTCTCAAACTACTATAGGAGAGAAATCCAATGAGTGGGCAATTTCTGTTTACTGACTCTGAAGGATACGGTTGAGCTACAGAGTATCTGCAGATAGCTAATCTTTGAAGAGACCTGGATAAATTAGGTTCGGGATTTCTTTGCTGCTTTCTTTTCTTGAAGAAATATACAAAGCTTCAGGTGAGTGGGCTGGAGATCTCTCTCTCTCTCAGGCAGGATTAAATCTATCCAGACCATCCTGTTAGTATAATTTTTCACTCAGTACAAAATGGGAGAAAAAGGAGATGAAGTTGCATCATAAAAGAAAGTTTGGTTTTTTTTTACTGGGAAATTTAATAACAATTTTCAATATGGTTTCCAGGCAAACTATGTTAAATTGCTGTGCGTATTCTCTGGAGAGTTTGGGCAGAAATTTAAGTCACTGACTACTCGGTTACTTCAGTGGCTAGACTATTTCAGCAGCCTTTAACGCTTGATTTTGAGAAAGGTGGAGATGTGTTTGCTTAACTATATGTTTCTCCAAGTTTAATTCCTAGTTGGAGCAAATGACAGGCTTGTGATGCAGCTTTTTAGAGTGGTCCAAGCACTGTGGGTTTTTTTTAAACTAAAAACTGTTGTGAGTATGTCTTCACATAATCTATGTACTCAGTATGCAGACATGAACAGAAGGTTCAACCCTTCTGGAGTAGAAATTGTAAAATTTTGAAGGATCTTGTTTTTTTGGTCCTGCTATGTTATGAATTCTTTCAGATTCATGTTACTATTTGTTTATAACTGCAAGGTAGCAATATGTAGGATACCCATTGGAAGCAATAGTAACTAAAGATGTGTCCTACAGCCTCAGTGCAGTGTACTGCCTTACATCTGGGGGAGCCTAGAAGCTCACAGACATTTACTTGTAGCTCAGCTGATGGGTGGTAAATTATTAGGCCATAGTACTTGGAATCAAATAGGACATTTTGTAGAGGGGAAAAATAGTTAAGAAACATGCATATTGTAAAGCAGTGAAGACAGAGGCATATCTAGAAAAATGTGGTTTCTCGTTAATCCGTTTGACCGTTCTGAATTCAGTGAACTAAAACTGTTTATATGCCTGCTGAGATCTGCCCTACATTGTACCACAGTGTTGGAGGGAATTAAGCTTGCATGTTTTTGTTTCAGCAAGTACTTGTGAAAACGAGTTACAAATACCCATAGCGATATTGTAAGAATAGAGGAGTGAATGGTGATTTGACAAGAATAAGCTGTATTTGTTTACATGCTGCTGAATTAGTGAATAACTGGACTGCATGTCTTGACCATAGCTAAGCTTCATGGTGTTTAGTCAATGCTTTGTACAGGGCTCAATGCGAAGCTGAATTGCTGCGTATTGTCCTCCTCTGGGCATGGATGGTGCCATGGCCTCACCAGAGAGGCTGTGCTGATGGAATTGTTCAGTGAGGCTACAGGGATGCTGCCCCAGTGCTTGCTAAATAGAAGGCAGCTTCTGGGCCCCTTCTCACAAAGCATCTGTGCCTCATCAGTTCCCTTCTTCCCATACAACTGGCCTCAGGTTTGAGCATGTGGGGAAGGGAAGGTGTTTGCCAGTAGGGTTCCCTCTTATTTTTTTATCCTTTGTTTTTTTGACCTATTCAGATGGCATTTCTGAGATATTGTGTAGTTTCTTCCCCAAGTAGCTGTGGGGATTGCTCTTCAGGCTGACTTTACTTTTTACATCCAACCAATCAGTCTCTCTTTAAGAAACAGCCTTGGGCAAACAGTCAAGGAAATCTTAATTTTTGACTTGGCTGCAGGGAGGTAAAGCTGTGGAGGAAAGCTGGTTTAGGATTCATTCCACGGTCTAGTGAAGCAGGAGGACTAGAAACCATACATTTTGGTTTAAGAACTAGTTCTATTACACCTATACTGTTTGTGTGAGAGAAATCTGGAGAGGCAGAGTCTAATTAGTCTCCAGAATTAATTGGAAGACTTGAATAGAAAGCCTGGAATTCATTGTCTGCCAAATGACCTCATTAAAACAATGAATCACACCTCCAAAGCAGAGAGGTGATTTCCTCTGCTTTCCTGAATTATCATTTCACTTTTGTTTGTCGTCTTTTTCTTCTATTCTGCATTATGTGAATGTTTTTGCTTGAACTGAATGCCTTTGATTCAAGGGAAAGTGTTAGAGAAGGGAGAAGACAAATGCCTAAGGATAAATATGGAGGAGTTCAAATGAAGTATAGATTTAGTCTCTGTGTCTCATTTAAATTTGTCTTTAGAATTAGAAAGATGTCTCCTAGAAACAATGATTTTGTATTGCAAATTAACAGGACTCTCAATACTTGTAACAAAACTATATTTAAAAGTGGTCTCCTTGCAGAAGATCTGTAGAAAGAATTTCAGCTGAGTTTGTATAATTTTTTACTTTTTTTTTTGTTTACCAAGGCCCAAAGTGCTGGTATGAGATTTTTCTTCTATTATAAGTAGATGTGACCTGTTTATTTCTGGCTGTAGCTCTCTAAGGAATAATTAATAAGTTATTGAATCTTTAGCTGAGTTATTGTTAAATGTTTTCCAGCTCTGAGTTAAGTAAGTATTATATAAGTATATATAAGTAGATAATCCAACCTGTGTTACAGAACTACTTTTAACATAGATCGGTACATGATCAGTTTTCAAATGCATGATGCTAAAGTTCAGCATATCTCCTAGATGGGATCTCAAGAAAATGCTTAGTGTAAAATGATTTTTGTGTATGAGATTGAGATAGATATCCATATTAAGCCTTCTGTTAAGCCTTGACTCAAATATCCACAAGGAATAAAACTGCAATTTTTGAGTGATGTTTAAAGAAAACAAAGGGGTATTACTGTATATCATAAAGCTGAGTAGGTTAGTTATAAAGTGAGGGCTCATTGAAATGCTGTGTAGTCTGCTTTCCTGCCTCGAAGAGGGGAGAATGTGCATCTTTTCTACAACGCTGCCTTTTGTTGACGAGGAGCTGCAAAACAATAACGGCACAAGCACCAGAGTGCAACTGTGTTAATGACAGCTGGCTCCATGCAAGCCTTAGATGCAAAGTGATACTTAAATCAGAAATGTACTGAACCAGCTCTGGTTTGCACACCCATGGAATGTGCACAACAGCACTACTGCTTTATGTGAAATGTCTGCCACACACAAAATGCTATTGTTGGGTTTTACGGTTTGGTACTGCAGACCCTCATTTCAAGAAAAATAGTTCCTGAGGTGTAAAGCATTTTCAATTATTATACTGAAATATAGTAATGTATATAATTGAAAAATTCTTCAGGTGGATACAGCTCCCTTCCCCTTCCTGAAGAATAGCCTCAGTTGCCTCAGATCTGTTTGGGGAGTTGCCCCTACAGTTTGGTTTATTTTGGCAGCACTAGGAAGTTTCTAGGTGGTATTAATATTGAAAACTTCAAGCAATTACCTTGTTTTGCAAAAGATGCTTGTGGTACTTGCTGTGATGTTGTACTGAAAAGCAAGTAACGCCTGACAGGGTTTCATAACCAAGTGAAACTTGCTCTGAATTATTGTGAGTTGTGGGAGAAAATGAACAGAGAAATGGCAGAAGTGCCTTCCAGACAGGGATATCCCAAATGGGTACAGTCAGAATGATGCCCGTAGATTTCCCTGTCCACTCTGCAGATGTCCCCTCCTGTAACGCTCTTCTTTCACCTTCTGTGAAGCAGTTGACAGTTTCCGGTTGCAGTGTCTTGTCGCTGCCTTGACGGTGGGTGAAGGTGGTGCAGAGTATTTGTGGCTTTAGCAGACAACTAATAGTCATCCAAAGTGAAGAACTGAACTTCAGCCTGTTCCTTCCCAAAGCTGTCCTAATCTGATGTTTTGGCATGGGAGTATAGCTTTTTATGGAAGGAGCTGCTGAAAGACAATACTAACTGCATTAATCTCAAGTAAAAATATTTTAAACTCTCTTTAGAGAGTTTATTTCTGCATGGCTTCGGCTGGTAAAAAATTCTAAAGTTTATTTCTGTTTCAAACAGTACCATGCCGCACTAGTTTTGCATTATGTAGCAGGTCTTTACAAAGGAGAACACTGAAGCAATGCGTAGTGCATTGAAAGCTGTGAATCTTTAGGTACACCTGTCTCCCTCCGTTTCTGACCTCCGAATGGACAAGTACTGTACTCTGACAAGTTTGGAATGGATATTGTTGCAGTGGCTTGTGCCTGTGTGGAGAAAGACAGCTTCTGAAGGATGGAGGGGGGAGGATTTGGGGTTGTAACAAATCTGCTCTTCCGATCATCTCTTTAGGGTATCTGTCTATCTGGATAGGAAGCATGATATTGATGTGCATAGATGTATTCTTGTACTGGCCTGGATCTCGTTAGTTCAGGAGTGGAGGCCAGAATATTGAAGGTTCTCGGTGAGCATTTGTAGCCCCCACTGCTGGGTGTGCTGCTCTGCCTTTGCTGCTGTTAGTTGAAGCCGCACCTAGTGTGGGTGCAGCAGTACCATGGTGCAACAGTAGGTGCAGTGCAGTACAGCTGGGCGTAAACTGTCAGGAAAGGAGATTGCCCTGTTGGGGTGATTCCTGCCAGGATGGTGGTCCCACCAGAAAAAAAAAGTGATCTTAAGTTAAAATACACATTTACAGAGACTTTCCTTATGCACAGTGAAGCACCTGGGTAATATATGCTTCAGTGTGACTTTTTGGAAAGGTACTCTGTTGTCATTTAGGTGGTGGCCTTGTTCACTGGAATTTTTAGCCTCAAGCATTCAGCTAGGAAGTCATGCTTTTTGTCCTTGCACATCCACCTGTCTAAATACATAATTACATTCCATGTTTATAGCTAAATGATTTCATGATAAGAACCTTTTTGTAGGTGTATACATAGTACTGTGGGAAAACATTACTATCCTAATGTGACATTAAGGGGGTGATTTAGTTTTTAATGCATTTGCAATAGTAAGAAATTGTGTACCAAAACAGTTTCAGATAATGGTGCACCTCTGTAAGCTTCTGTTCTCCCACAGTTTAAAAAGAGAAAATCTGCCGAAACTGGGGAAAACATCACTGTGAATAAAGACCTGGTCCATTAATATATATATTTTTCTTTTCAGAATAGTGTCATTCTGTGAGCTCCACAACCAGTTTCACCCAGAATGAGCCAGCGGGGCTACCTCTGGCTCCTTGTTCCTGCCTTGCCTCAGGCTGGTATGAGTGTTGCTGTGGGGCTGAGTGGTGAGCCTGGTTGGAGAGCTGAGCCAGCTTGGAAAGTAGCAGGGCAAGAGGAAAAACAGCTGAGTTCTTAGCCAGATCAGCTTTCTGTTCCAGCTGAGTATGCAGCCAACAAAAATGCTAGTGCCGGCATGGAGCGTGGTGAGAGAAACACCTCTTTCAGCAGGAGTGCTGATTTCTGTGCAGGCTTAACCTGTGAAAGTCTGCTTTGAGCATTTGCATTGTATCCAGCCATAGATTTTGCTTGATTCAACGGCTGGTAGATGGCCCTGTGTAGTAAAAGCCTGAAAGATGGCTGGCAACTGAGCCCAAACACTGATGCAGAGGGAAAGCTAGTTGTTCACATCTCCACTGTGTGATGAGAGTATGCATATAAGGTTCCTGGAGATCAGGCCAGAGAAATTCCAGCTTAGCAGTAAAAGCTTAAATAAAACTGTATAGTTTGCTTTGATTTTTTTTTTTAACTGAAGATCATGGTATTATGGGATCATAAAAATTACTCATGTTTTCTAATCTTTTTTCCTAGGAATTTATCAAAGAGCTGCTAACTCGGATAAGAGGAATGAGGAAACTCAGTCCCCCTCAAAAGAAGAGTATATAAATATCTTGAAGTAGTAGCAATCTGTAAAAGACATGGCAAGGGAAAGGGGACTTTGAATACAAGACCTTTATTAAAATAGTTGTCTTTCTCCACAACTTTTTTGATTTCATTCAGTTTTGACTCAAGGGATTTCTTTTGTGTGTTTTAAAGGTTCTTTTTTAAGTGTTAATTTTTTTATCAAGAATATCAACAATTTGGATGCTGCTCAACTTTCACTTGAGGATTATTGAAGCAAGTGAAGAATCCAAGAGGTAGTGATGAGAGGCAGCAAACCTACGTGGTGAACCAGAAGAGCTTGTAAATTTACAGAGCTAGGAGACTTCTTACAACTAGTTGGATAATGTTTTTTAAGTTGGTTGTACATTTAACTCATGGATGTCAAGTTTCTTGTGCTTGTCTGTACATAAATTATGAAGTGGGTTGTGAATACTGTTTCACATGGATGGAAGGAAAAGTTTGTTACAGTAAATTATTTAAATGGTGGTTATAGCAAATTTGCTACCAGAAGTTACCAGTTTAGATTACTAAAATGAGTGCTGCCATTTTTTTAAATACCCTTAAAGCAGCCCAGTGAAAAATTTCATCATCTCTCCTTGTTTAGACTGCAGTGTATGAGAATTGGGAATTTTAAGGGCTTAATTTGTAGACTTATTTGATTGACTTTGATGCTTTGCCAGTTCATTTTCTCTCCACCTCATGGTGTCCTGGAACTGTGTTAACCTATGCTGAATAAGGGCCTGCAGTGATATCTAGAGAAAGGTCCATCACCGTTTAAAAGCTGCTTCACAGTGGAGGAAAGGCAGTGCTACCAAAATGAATTACAAGCACTATCTTGCATTTAGTGATGTGGCTTAATCATACGCAGATTCCTGTCCTATTAAGGTAGGCAAAGAATATTATACCCTTTGTTTATGGCTCTGCCCGGAGAAGTGGGGACAATTCTTAGCTTGGGCGCTTTTACTTGTAAAAGCAAGAACAGAAGAGATCCCTGCTCCCTCCTGGAAAATGTCCTGAGATGTTCAATAAGCTACCATATGCTGGTAGGTGACACTAGTCAGGCATTTTATACCAAGGGTGCTTTGAACATATTTTATTTTTCAAAAGAAGTACATGTTTGTGAATTTTATGTATACTGGCAAGCTTTTTTTAATGTATTTAATTTTGTAATGTTTACTGATGATTTTATTTACAAGATATTTACTCAAATAAATGGAACAACTTGTGACTTGTTACATGTACACTTTACAAGACTACTGTTGTTGCGTAGGTTGGTAAATGGACTTGCTCGTCAAAAAGAGAAGCTTGCAAGGTGGTAAGTACATGGGAACCCAGCTGTATAGACCTTAATTGGCTTTTAATGTGCCCAGTATCACTCAAACTCCTCTAACCTAGTGCACAGCTTCATTTTTGAAAGTCTTCTGCAGGTGAGGCCTGCCTTCGCTGTGCCCTGGGGGACTGGAGAGAAGAAAAAGCCTGGAAATTCTTTCAAATAAATGCTGCTGCTTCCTTTTTTCCTTCTCCCAGAGGTGAGTGTAGGGGAGGGCTTACACTGGGTGACTCTCCATTCTCTACTGAAGGTGTGGCAGAAAGGGGTCTTTCAGCAGGAGGCACTCTACCTTGCTTCCCATCTGCACCTCTCTGAATTCTCCTCAAGAAATTCCAGCAGCCCAAGAAAAGACTTGGTTGGTTTGCCTGCAGCACCTGAAATTTAAATCTTACACCTTGCTGAAGCTGCAATTTATCTCTGGTTTCCTAAGGAGTCTTCCAGCAAAATTTTTTAAAAATTGTGAAGTCAAATCTGTGCTCCAGGGAAATCAGGGGGAGCTTGTGGTTTCATCTGTCTTTGCTGGGGTCTCCCATTATTGCTGTCAGCATTATCAGTGAGATGTCTTTGGCTCTAAGAGAGGCCCATGTGGATGACCTGTCTTGCCACAAGGAGGTTGTCTCTCCTTGGTCTGTGCCCCTTGCAGAGTATCTGACATAGCTGGATCTAAATGACCAAGTTTGTGTCAAATCAACCTTTGAAGGAGAGAGAGCTACAGAGAAGCTTCCTTAACTCCTGAGGTAAGGGGCCTTGTGTTAGATTTTACACTCATCTGTGGAGGCAGAAATCAGTGGTGGTAGTAAAGAAGCCTCAGTTACTAGCAAGCTTCTGATGTTTGACAGGGCAAGTACTTTCACGGGCCTTTTTCTGGAAAGCCTGTTGGTTTGTAAACCATTGAGAGCCTTTTGTGAGCACCAAGTTTATTATGTCCAAAAGGGAAAAAAACCCTCTTGAATGGAGACTTGTTATCGATGTTTAGAGTTTTGAGCTGGTATCCGAAATGTTGTCTGCTCGTGGGTACTGTTCCCTGACTCGTAAATTTATTCATGTGTCTTTAACACATGGGGTGAAACAACTGAGAGCGTGCGATACACCTTTTCAACTTCTGAGGTGGTTACAGCTGCCTGAATTTTGCAGGTGATGTTTAGAAATGATCCCGAGTCTGAACATGAAAGGTTCCAGTAATTGCCACATCCACAGATGCATTTGTGACTTCACTTACAATTTCAGATGTAATTTTTTTTCTTCTGATTTTGCACATTGTTATTGTAAAGGAAGTGTCAAGTAATGGCAACTGCACCAGTTCTCTCACCGCTGACAGCAAAATGCTACTCCACAAATATTTTTTCCGTCATGTTACTTGGCTAACACATGCCTGCCCAGCTGTGCGCGTCCCACACCGGCATCTTTTGTCCTATTCCTCTTGCGCTGAAGTAGCTGTGGAAAACAGCAGTCTAACCCTTCTAAAACCAATTCATTTGGTGATACACTTAGTAAGGACTGCCCCAGTATTCATTGCTTGTTTTCTTATGTGGATGGGACAGTCACTGCCAGGAAGGGCTTCCTCTCCTCCAGCTCTACGTGTTTCACTATCTTAAGCATCAGAGCACAAAACCAAAATCTAAATAGCTTTTGTTTGCAGCTGGGCTGATTCTACTGGAGACTTACAGGGTCTCATTCTTGCCATTTTCTTACTTAATGAAGATACTCTTGGCCTTAGTGTGAAGGGAGAATTGACCCATTCATTGAAGATTTCATTGTGCTTTATGTCTTTATGCTGTGTGGGTGTTCTTGGCTCTGGGCAATACTCAAGGGGCATATCAATAGCACAGTGTTACTGCAACAACTTGAAATTAAATCTTACGGCCCAGGCTCTTCACTGCCTTGGCTGGACAGCTTTCATGAGAAGGGCCAAGGCTGGCTGCAGTGAGAGCTTCCTCTGGGCTTTTTAAGTGGCTGGTGAAAGGAACTGAAGATCCCTCTTATAAACAAAAATCACAGCTTCACTACATATTTTGGTATTGAAGTGCCTCTCCAGTGTACAAAGATTGCCTGTAAGAGCATGTGTTTCTGGGGCCTGTTTCATGGCATAGCTAACCTTTGCATGTTTTACAGCAGGAGCTGACAGTGTGGCCTTGCATGGTTGCTCTTCCAGTTGGCTTAGAAAGGGGAGGAAAGTGCTTGTAATCATATTTAGTGTGCCTCGTGAGGCTGCAGTGGCAGGATGATGTATTCCTGTGGCACAGAAGAAAGGAGATGAGCCGTTCTTCTGCCAGCCTTGGTTTTGCCCCTTACCCCCATTTTTGCCGTTGTGGTTTTTACTCCTGAAGTTGCCATTCGTGCAGGGAATTTCTGGGGGAAGATGTGTGTGTGTGTGGGGGAAGCTTTCTCTGTTCTCAGAGAACATGACCAAGAAAAGCAGGAGCAAAATACCTGCTGCTTTTGTGCACTTCAGACTCTGACACTGAGTCTTGGTAAGAGTCTTTAGCACTTTACCCTGGTAGGTGTAATAGCGTATGTGAAACTGGAGTTACTCAGCAGCCTATTTCTATGATGGTTTTGCTGATTTAAGACAGACTTAATGTAAACATACACCTCCGGGGTAAAGAAAAATAATGTGGGCCACATCAACAGGGAGCCTGTTGCCTGGAAACTAGAAGATAGAGGTTTCATTCTGAACAAACAGTTGAAAAAATCTTCGTGAAGTGCTGTAACAAAAGGATTAATTGCTTCTTGGCGACAAGGTTTGTCATTGCCAGCATCATGCACAGATGCTAAGCAGGTACTGAGTAACTGCATGCAATGCTTTTTGATGTATGTTGAGATTCAGGGAGAAAGTCAGAAAAGAAGTCAAGTACTGGGAAGTCTAGGAAAAAAATCACTGAGACAATTGCCTGCTACATGTTTAGCTATTAAGAAAACTGAGAAGAGTCTTGCTTTGTTGCATATATTTCTGAATGGGAAGAAAATGAGAGATAGAAGCGTTTTCATGTATTGGAGAAAAGCATAGGGAGGAGGAATGCCTAGAAAATAAAGGAAGGAAACTTGGAATGTAGAAGAAGATAGAGCACCTTGATGGTGAGGGTGAGGAGCCCTTTGAGCTCACTACTGAGGGAATAGATGAGATCACCATCTCTTAGTGTCCCCAAATCGAAATCGGGTGTTTTTTCTAGGTAAGATCTCATTAGATGAGTGATTCAGTTTGGTCAAGATAATCAAAAGCGTTAAAACTCTAGACATCTGCTTCAATTTTTTTATTTTAGTATTTTGTAAAGCAGAGGAAAGGAGTAAGAAACTCATTTGTATACTTATGTATTGTGGCCGTGTCTTATGTAGTGGTCAAATCAGATTACCCGTACCGGCTGCATATATTGTATACAATTCTACTAATTTTTTCTTGACTTTCACGTTACTTCTTTTTTTTCCTGGCAGTAAGCAAATAGTGTGAATGTAATTAAAATTGCTATTGAAATCTGGAGAGAAATTGAAGAAGAGAAGATGTGTCTAGACAGTATGTAGTGCTGCAAAATGTGTTCTTGCCACTGTATGATTCTGCTGTCAGTGTAAATATAGAGTGTTTCTAAAGCTTTGAAATTAGTACTTATAATAATCTTACCTAGTGCTTATGGGATTTTATTTGCTTTATTTGTTTTGGTAGAACTAGTGACCAAATTCTCTGAGCTATTAGCTTACACTACTGACAGACATCTCTGTTTTCCAACAAAAATTGTCATTAGCCGTTTAAAAAAGAAACTGAGCTATTTGAAAACTTACTTTTAAAAATGTATTTAAGACTGAAACTTCTTTTGGAGGTGCAGTTAACAGGTTTTGTTTGGCAGTAAACTCAAATGTCTTCTCTCATTGCGTTGGTATTTTAGTTGAACTTTTTTTCTTCTAAGCTCAAAATCAAAAATATCCTGGGATCGCCCTTAGCAGAGGTTTCAGTCTGACTAACTCTATAATACTGGGCTGGCCTTGAAGCACATAACTTATTACCAAAAAAAATGTAGGAGCTGATTCACTTCAAGGATGGAGACTTGCCTGACCACCCCTTGCAGGGGGCAGTGGGAGCAAGGGCACAAGAAGCTTTCCAGCCTTCCAAAGGAGGACCCTGCATCAGCGTCAGCAAGGCTTTGTCTCCTGCCCTGGCTTTGCAGTTGAGTCTGTGTCCCCTCGTGTAGCCCATGCTCATCCTGGGGCTTGTTGGAATTGGAGCGGTGAGTACTATCGGGTATGTGAAGAATTAGAGCATATGGGTCTATGACAAAATTATGGTTAACCAGGATTGGTGTTTCCCTTTATGTTGCTTGACCTGAGGCAAAACCAGGTTGGAATAACCTTTATTTCATGTACTGATCTACAGCAAAGAGGGACTCTCAGTAGGGATAGTATGTTGAAACTCCCATCAGTATCTGCTGTCTGCTAGTAAGAGAAGCCAGTCTGTGACAGCGGTGGCTGAGCAGACCCTGCAGGCAGGTCTCCCCACAGCTGTCTGGGCCTGGTTTTGGGTCAGGGCCTGTCTTCTTGCTTGTTTGCCCATAATAGCCTCTACGACTGCAGTAAGTAGCAGGGAGCCTCATAAGGCGAATGAGAAGGGCTCAACAGATGTCTCAGACTTGTCCAGCAACCAGTGCTGAGCCGGAGCCACGTCAAGATTGCAGAGAGTGTGCTGTACTGGTGCTTGAGACAAAGGTGCTGGAATTGACTTGGTGAACTGCCACTGTGGTAGGGCAGGCAGGTAGGCTTCAGGTGTGTCCTGAGGGTTGCCACGGCAGGGAGGGCTTCTGGATGGTACCGTGTACCTGGACAACACTGGGCAGAGGGAGACAGGGTGCTGCCTGATGCCTGCAGAAAAGTAAAGGGTTGCATCGTGTTTGATTACGACACCAAAAATGGAGTGGAACTCAGCCTGTGCGAAAGTGGGCCCTCGGGCAGTTCTGTACCTGGTTCTTGCAGCTAATGATCCTCAATGAACTGCGCTTTTTCTGTTGTGTCTCTCCAGTCTCAATTTCCAGCCTACCAAAGCAGTAGTTACTAAGTCAGTTTTAACATCCATAGCCTCCAGTACTGTCATGGTGCGTTTGGCTACAGTCTGCATTAATTTTCCCCATTGCTTCAAGTTAAACTGCTTGATTGTTTCTCTTAAGCCCTTTTACTACTTAGTGGAAATGAGTATGTGTCATCTGGTGATGTTTCTGCCACAGAGGCTTTGCTGCCAATACTAAATCAACCCAAAAGACTAGAAAGGATGCTGTAAATTTTAGTGTCTTCTGAATTATGGCCTCGTACTGCTGGAGCTTACTCACTTTTTGCCTAATTCTTTACTTCACTTTGCTGTAATCATGTAGCAGCTAACTTACTCAACCCTGAATCCAGTGTTTGGGCTGCTAATGAGACAGCATGTCAGGCGGAGCATAGGTGGGATGCGTCATCGCCCTTTTCCATTTCGCAGAGGCTGTGATGTGTGTAGTCTCTGCTGCTGCCGCCAGCAAGGAATACTGCAGCTTTTCAGCCCTGAAACTGGGAAAAGCATGTTTTTTGTTTGGGAGGGACAGGAGTTTATTGCCAGCCTGAACATAAAAATAACTCTGTTCCTCTGACATAAGTACCTAAAAAGCAAATCTTTCAAATAGGTATAGCCATATATACGCTATTACCAACTGACTGTCTGTTTTTGAGAGAACAAAACTATTTGATGTTCTTTTATCTGGACCCATTTAATTCATGCCTCCTGAACTCCAGCTGTCCTTTTAATACAGCTTTGTAGTCATCAGAAATGGTTTAACATATTCCTTTGGGTTTTTTTTCTGGTGCTGGTTCACACTTGAAACAAGCACACAACGATCCTATATTGGAAGCAAGCTATGTACACTCTAACTTGTTGGCAAGATTCCCCTCTATATTTGTCTTGAAGGTGTTTCAGTTTCCATATCAACAACGTACCACAGTAGTGCGTGTGTTGTAACGGTAGATCCTTGGGATTTTAATAGTCTACCTCAAGTCCTTGCTCTATCTTTTGTCCTCTGATGTGCTTTGGTCAAGAGCTGCCACTTAGCATATTGTATTGATTATTTCTTCGTTTGTGAAGCTGTGCATTCAGCTCAGCACTTAATCACTCTGAGGCCAGATTTTCTGTCCTTGGCACAAGGACAATGTGTTTAAAAATATATGTCAATTCTTCAAGAATTAGAAGTTTTAATGCTAGGGTTGAGTGAAATGATAATTGTTTAATTTTTTCCCTTACCTCTCACATATGAAAATCTGAGCATTTCCTGAAATTAGTATGACTTTTTCAGTTATGATCTTGCTAGCTGCTTCCTAATTCATTTAGTACTTGTGTTTCTTACAGTTTTTATTTATGGTGTTGCAGTTGGTATCTGCTCTAACAACTGTTCCCCCTCCCTCAGAATTCTTCTCTGGTGCTCTCATCACTTTTGCAACAGAAATTCAAGTATGTCAAAATTATGCCACCTCTGCAGCACCAGCAAAGATAACTAGGAAGGGATTCAAGAGAGATCAGATTAACCTACAGTACTGCTGTGTTTTCTTTGCTGAAGGAAGTTAAGCAATCATGCCTAGCCCCAGTCCTGAGTTTCACATCTTCTCTTTCATAAAAACAGAATCTTCCCCAGGACAGTGTGTTTATTTTTCCAGGCAGGAAGCACCTGAAAGAAATTGCTTAAAAATCTGGGAGTTGGTTCAAATATCTCAGATCAGGCTCATGTATGAGGTTGGCTTTAAAAAAAAAAAATTGGGACTGTTCAGACCCTTTGTATCCAGCCACTGGCTCTTGTTAAGTAAGAATTGAGGAGCAGCTGTCAAATATGCATCAGGGCTGGGAACACAGATCAAACAGCAGGTACAGTACAGGAATATGCTGACCTTCCACTTAATTAAAAATTTCCTCCCTGTCTGCACCTGCCTAGTCTCAAATGCTCAAAAGTCATGAGGTAAGTAATGTAGGCACTCTGAGGCTATGGGGTCCTGAATCTTTTATGTGTGTTGGCTTGTTTGATTGTTTCTTGAGATGCATTCTCGAGGGCTGCTTGTAAGTTCACTCTGTTGATGGAGAACTTAAACTTCCTTTCCCATCTCCAGCAATTTCAGGAGCAGAAATCCTAGGAAAGATGCTGGTCTTGTGATAAAAGCATTGAGGTCAGGAACAATCAGGAAAATAATATTTGTAGATGCTGGAGCTGATTGTGCTTCTGTTCTGCTATGATGTCCTTGTTGGTGCAGCCCATGGATCTCCCTGCTGTGCTGGTAGGACCCCAGGTCTGTTTGTGCACTGAAACCCATGAGGTAGATGAGCTAGATAAAATAAGTTAGCAGCAGCTGGGTTTACAGCTGATGTAGTTTACCCTCTATCCAGTTAAATGCAGGCTACTCATTTCATTAACTAGAAAGCAACCTTCCTTTACATGGGGTTAGTGACAGGGGGCTTTCATATACTGCTTCTGTGCTTTGCTGCAGTAAATAGAGACCTTGGTGGACAAAACAGTTCTCGGGTGGGTGCTGGAAACAAACAGCTCTTTTTTTTTTTTTCTTTTTTGATAAATAGGTGAGGACAGACAGATGCAAGCTGGTTTTTAAAATGTGTTTAGATTGAAAGTGTGTTGCAGTGGTGCCTAGCTACTTCCAAATTTTGCCCTTTGTGGATAGGAAAAAGCTGTCAGATGGTGGACTGTCTGCAGATTGTGGACATATTTGAGTTCTCATGGTTAAAAGGGTCACTTACTGAGAGCAAACAACTGTAATAAATGGATGGTAGTTGATGCTCAAAATTTGGCAGGAGATTTGAGAGCTGTGTAATGGCATTTGGGAGGTGGATCCACAGCTTTCCATGCCATGTGTTTGTAGGCTAGGAGGAGTAAACTAAAATAACAACAACTTCATGATGTCCTTTTTCTGTAAATGACAGATTAGGTGTATGGTTCAGTTACCCACACAACTTTCCCACACAATCTGAGACTGTGATACTGCTGAGGGAAAAGACAGATAACCAGTGGTTTCTTTCTGTGTAGGGCTTTGGATGTGGATTATGTTAAAAAAAAAATGTGTGACTGCTGCTGGGAACTTTTAAAAGTAAACAGTATTTTATTCTCCAGTACATGGGACTGCCCTCCTTAGGGCAGCGCAGAGAGTTGGAAGAGTTCCTGGAGAAGAAACAGGGCTGTGTGGAAGGGCAGATGGTCCCACCAACTCGGAGTCGAGCAGAGGTAAGTGCTTGTAACTCATTTCCATGGGAGTGCACAGAAGACTTGAAGTCACTTACTTAGGGATAACAAATGAGTGAACTCTTACATTCAAAATAAGTACCACAAAATATTTTGCCCTCTTTGTTGGCATTAATTAAACAGAATTGAGTTCTCTACTTTGTCTTTTGCTCTGGTGTTCATCCAGCTTGTTGTAGCCTGAGGCTTCTGTCCCATCCGTCCTGTTCCGACCTAAATATCTCTTGCTGTCTGCCATTTTGTCCGACTGTCTTCTGCTTTGCAGATCTTGGAGAAATGTTTTCTGCAAGAGGTTATAAGGCAGCACTTTGCATTAACCCACTACCATGACAGAAGCTGGCTGTTAATCCCTACTTTTTGCACAGTCCCTACTTGGATCATGACAGTATACTATCCATCACTGCTTAGGGAAGGAGAAAGGCAGGTTGTGCTCGCTGGAGCCTACTTGTTCCTGTTGGGACTCAGGAAGATCATGCAGATCCTCGCAGGCTCGCGCAGAGGCTGCCTGAAGTGGTGTCAGCAAGTCCCACAGCTGAAAGCCCAGATACGGGCAGTGCTTCTGCCCCGTGCATGTCTCAGACGGGCATGTCACTGGTGCTTACTCAACTGCAGCGTCAAAAAGCAAGGAGCAGCACTTCCTCTCCTCTTCACGAAGCTCTTAATGTACCAAAATCTTTGTGTACTAGGCAGTCTGTTGCCTGTAGGAAAACAAACGTGAACTCTCCTGCATCTAATGTTAGGTCACATGTCAAAGCAGATTGTGGTGATTCTCTCTGAAGAAGGAAAAAGAAAAGTCTTAATCTCAAGTCCCAGTGCCCTTCACAGCTTGATGACAGCAGAGTTTCTCAGGACAGCAGTTTCCTAAACAAGATGCTGATAGTACCTAATGGCATATCAGTATTTTTCCTTCCCTATTCCCTTATTTCTAGTTTCCTAAAGAGTGGAGTTGGTCCTTTTAGCAGCTGACATGTCAAAAGCATCCAGGAGGAGGCTACAGGAAGCTGGCAGTGACTTGGAAAAATGGAGCAAATCTGCAGGGAGTCTCTTGGCTGATTCAGTGGCTTTCTAACATCTTTCCCTCCCAGCTGGCCCTGTCTCCTGGCTGCAAAGGGCTCCTCTAGGCTGAACACATCAGAGACAGGAGCAGCACGCTAACCTCTTTAATTTGTGAGGATTAATGCATTTTACTGCTTAAGATGAGCACCTAAATGAATACTGAGGAGTCTTGCTCATGTTTCTCAATCTCTTTCTCTTCTCCGTCACTTCTCAGTTCCTCACTGGCAGAAGTCATAAGTAATGTAGTACTTCAACTTTGAAAATGTTAAAATAATTGATGTGAACTGTGTTGTGTAAGATGACCTGTGGGAGGGAGCTATGGCAGATGTAACAAGTGTGAATCCTGCTGAGGGACTGCTGTTTGGGTATATTTCATGAGTTTAAATAGGATTAAGGTATTTGTTATTATTAATGGGAAAATAATCTTTATTTCCTCCAGCATATTATAGAGATGCACCACTTCTTATGCCAGAGGAATACTCTATGGGCAAATACAAAGTTCCTGCAGTGTAAATAGTCTAGCTTGAAGCTCGCCCAGCATAACTGAGGATTTTCTCATACTAGCAACACACACAGCTTATTCTGCTGCGAGCTTAAGGCCAATGGCACCTAGTTAGGCAGTGCCCATGATGGCATGGTGCTGTAGCAGTAAATAAAAAGTAATAATAATAAAAAAGCCAGGCTTTATGGTTACATAAACCTCCTTTTTCTGACAGGATAAAGTTAACATCTGATTTGTATAGCAGGCAGTAGGCTTTTTTGGTCCTCTAAAAATAATGGGTTAAATTTAAAACCCCTCCCAAACCACCTTCTGTTACCCTGACAACTCACTTGAAAATGGAGTGGGCAACTCTATGCACTTGTTTAACACAGACCACCGCTTCCTCCTTTGTCCCTAATGCATATGAAGTGCTTTCTACTATCTGAAGGGGGGGAGCGGCGTTTTGGGGCGTTTGTGTGCCTCAGCTCTGGGCTCACAAGATTCTTTGCTGCGGAGCGTGGCCTTCCCAGCGTGTGGAACGGAGCAAGGTCAGCTTCGTCAGGCTGAGGAAGGGAATAAATCAATGAACCAAGCAAAGGCAGTCGCTGGTAACTAGCTGAGGATAAAGAGAAGAGCTCGGGTATGCAGTGTTCACTGTCAGCAAACAGAGTTTGAAATCCTCAAGCCAAATGGTGCGTTTCTGAGCTCAGAGGGAGCCCGAGTTGTTACTGGATCTCAGGATGCTGCGGCCTGAGTGAAGGTCAGCTTCAAACAATGATTGCTGACAAGTGCGATAGAGGAGTTGCTGCGTGAGCTGGCTTTAATGGACTTGAATGAAATAAGAAACTTTGGACCCTGAGTGTTGTTAAAGGGTTTCGTGTATGAAGCAGTTAACTCTTGGTTTTGTAGCCCTGCTGGTTTGGCTTGGCTGGGAGGTGGCAGAAAGCCTTGCAGAGCTCTTTCTGACCCAGCTGGAAGAGAAGAAGAAACCTGAGTGCCTGACTGCAATGTTTCCAGCCCAGTGGGCAGCCTGAAAAGAGCTGAATGATTCAAATGCACTGTTAAAACACTGCAGCTGCTCTGGGAAGGAAGTAGCACGTGTGGGGTTTCTTGGGTGCTTAATCTGTTTTTAGTTTCATGCATTGCTCTTTTTTTAACCTGGCCGCTCTGGCTACGTAACGCTGCCTTGGCACATCTCCTTTCGGATGCTGCCAGCCTTTGTCAGACCAGGGCTTGGCTGAGCTCGGTAGAAAGGCCAGGTAAAATATTCCCGAGCTGGTCTAGAGCAAGGCCCGTGTTGCTCCTGCTGTGCTGGCCCCCTCGGGGCACTCTCCTCTGCCTGCCCCCGCCGCCCTGGAGAAAGTTCCCTTCCGCAGATCGGTCCCCCCGTGCGGTAACGGTCTGGGGCTGGCTGCACCGCCAGGCTGTTGTCAGGGTGAATGCGGCTGAGGTGGGAAAGCGTCGTGGTGACATGAGGCACGCGACCATCTTGTGTCGAACACCATAAACGGGACACGTAACTCGCCCACACAGATTCACCTTGGTGAAGTCAACTTTCTTAGCTTGCCTCAAAACTGTATTCATATTTTAAAGTGGGAAACAAAACCAGCCCCGAAGTCCAGTGTATAGAGACGGGAAAGGTTATTTTTAACAGTGTGGGAAGCGCTGTACTTACAAGGCTAATGCTGCCCACGGTACGTGCCTTGCATTTCGCCCAGCGAAGCAGAGCCCTCTCAGGTTACGGAGCTGAAGGGGAATAGCAAGCTGGTGTGTTAATAATTCCCGTGTTCTATTTTTAAAGTTCTGCCTGTGCTGTTTGCAACGTTGTTACTGAGCAGAGCCCTCTGATGCCAGGTTACTTGAGGCAAAGTTGGTGTTTCCACTGAAGTCTGTATTAATTTTCTGGCTTTTGGCTTGCTTTTTTCCCCCCACTGTTTTAGTTAGCCTTACTTACAAGAATCTTAAGCTATTGTACATAAAAAAAAAGTAATAATCTTATAGGCAGAAGCTTGGATTAGACAAAGCTTTTGTTGTCTGGTTCAAATACTCAGAGTTGTATTTGCGGAGTCCCAGGGCCCTTCACCTGCCTTTGTGACCCTGGCTGTGGGCACGCAAAATGGCTTCTGTGATTTTCTTTTGTTTTCCTTTGCCTGGTGGCTCAATGCTTTCCTAGTCAGCTTGTACATGCAGACACCACTGAACGTGTACAGGCAAGCTGACAGGTCAATTATAGGAGCTTTTTGCCAGCCTGCCCTGATCCCTGGCAGAAGCTCACCGGGAGGCACGATCTGCTGCTGTGGGTCTTGGTGAAGCCTCTGCGCGGCCTGGGAAATCTGGCTCCCTTGCAGGGGCACTTGCGGTACCAATCGACAACTGTGAGGGTGCCTGGAGAAGGAGAGCTGCTGAAAGGGCAAACAAGACAGTTACCTGGAATGAAGCCGAAACATTCATGACAATTCCCTCAAAAGAAAGTAAATTTTCTGCAGGGGCGGGGAAGGTGAAGATACGGCTTGTCTTGTGCGGTAACTCTGTCTCTCATCCCTTCAGTGCGCTGGGAGATGCCCGCACACTTGATGCCGGTCAGCCTGCGGCACCGTGATGAAGCATTGCTTACCCAGAGGCAGCACGACTGCCTGTCTGCCGCTGCGTTCCCGGTGTGACAAGCAGCCTTCCCACGTGCATAGAGCAGAGAAGGAAGGGGGACAGCCGAAGAGGCAGCTGATTTTTGGAGTCATGGGTGCAGGTCTGCCCGGGTTCCACGGGGGTATAAGGTGTGAGAGGCAGAGAAGGGAGTCCCTGCATGTCCAGCCTTCGCACTGCAGTCTCAGAAGCCCCTTGCTGCAGTCTCCTGTGCAGCTGCACACAGAGGTATAATATAAAGGTTATGCCAATGCGCTGTTCCAGGCTCCAATTTTGTTCCAGCGTTTTTAATATCATTGTTGTGCAGCACAGCAACAGCTGAACCTGCTGTTAGATGGTACCTCGTAAGACCTTTTAAAATATTTAGTGCTTACTAACAGAATGAAGCAAACAAGCAAGAGTAGCTAAAGGATTGAGGACGCACTTAATTTTTAAACAGCTAAAAACAAATTAGGCAACACCTCAGTGCACAAAGGCCATTTGCCTTGTAGCGAGCGGTCTGCACGGCGATAGGAGACCATCTGGCTGGTCGGGATTTCAGTGTGGGGCTGACAAATCGGTTCAATGGACGGTGCTGTTAGAACAACAATCCTGCAGACTCAGCTGCTCGGCAGCTCCTGGGTTTATCTCTTTGGTCAGCCACCATGGGAACCAGGCACTTTTCTTTCTAGAGGTGCATCTGCTGTGGGCAAATCTCGCTGTGGTATGTCCTTGTAGACCTGAGCTGGAGCTCTGGCTCTGCCAGCTTCCCTCTATTTTCCCTTCTGCGTGGGTGGATGTTGCCAAAGCGAATGGATAGAGATCACACTTCCCCCAGGCAAAGGAAATAGAAAACATTCCCTAGCAGCTTTCTTGATTCCTTAATACAAAGTCCTGCTTATCTTATCAATATTCATGGTGCTCTATATCTTTTCAGAGTATCTTACAGGCCAGTGGGAGACTAAGTAGTTTCAGGAAAGCGCTGTTCACGTTAGTGGTTGCGAAGGAGCTGAATGACTTTCCCAGGATTATGCAGAAAGTACAGGGCGGGGGCTTTGCCTCAGAGTTTGCTGGGTTTAGTGTTCTCCCTGCCTGTCACCACAGGAGCTTGGCATGGTGTCCTTCTCGCTGTTGCTGGTGGCATCCAGAAATGGTGAGGGACAGGTGTCTGCCCTGCTTTACAGCAGCTGGGAGGGAGGAGTGGGTATGACTTACTGACCTCAATCCTTCAGCAATGGCTGATGACATTTGTAGGAGGTAAAACTCTAATTGTAGGTCCCTGCCAAGAAGAAGAAAAAAAACCATGAAACCCAAACCCAACACACAGCTCGAGCCTCGATGCAGGAGCAGCTCTGCTTAGAGCATCTCCCGCCTATCCACCGAAGCCAAGGGGCAGGACTGGCTCTCCCAGAGGGCCCAAAAGGCTGGTGGCTCTGTGGGTGGACTGGAGACATGCCTGCACATGGGGCTAGACTGCCAAGTGCAGGCTGGCCATGGGGATGAGGAGTGAGGTTAGTGCAGAGGGCAAGGGAGCAAGTGTGCCCGAGGGAAATGCTGTGCTTGAGCCCGGTCTCTCCCCGTGGCAGGAGGGAAGATAAGGTGTGACACTGAATTGTGCTGGAATAAAATGGATGTGATGGATGAGAGCTTGTGTCAAGCCGTAAGAGCTGTGTCTGAGAAAGTGATGATCGGAACTGATTGCCTGGGAGAGAGAGAGATGCAGGGGAGCAGCGTGTGTGTGAGGTAGAGGAGGGGAAATAAAGGGAGAGGGAACTTGGGAGGCAGGGAACAGCTTGAGGTCAAATGAGAAAACATGGAACAAAGTACAGGCAAGTGATATTAGATATCATAAAAATCCAAATAGAGAACTCGGCAAGGGCCGGAGTGCATAAAATGAGGTGTGGCTGGGGGAGAAGACGACTAAAATAGTGGAAATAGAGTAAAAAATGGGTACAGCTGCAGAAATAGTGGAACATAAGAAAATAACATTAAACACAGCAAGTGAACACTCATTTGCTAGGATAAATCAATACTATATTTATTTGGGTAACACAAATATACTTGAGTTGCTTAAAAGGATTACATGGCTCTGGCCAGAGCGTAGTGAGTGCTGACTGTAATATGTGACAGCAAATAATTATGGGTGGGAAAGCTAGATTTACTAATTATTAAAATTACCTGACCCTGCTTATTATAAGATCCTCATTTCAGTTACTTGTAACTCTGAGAAACTATGACTAGGCTGTAATTTTCCACACCAGCTGTCTGCCTCAGGCTGAATGTGTTTGAAAAACAGTTTCAAGACAACTGGGATGAGACTGGGAGCATGGGAGATGGAAGTAGGAACAGACAATAGAAGAGTGTAAAAGCATCACTCCTGCCTAAGGACAAAATCAAGAAGACAAAAGTGCATCTGGAACAAAGACTTGAGACAGACTTTCAGGGTAACAAGAAGGAATCCTGCAGGTGCTAAAAGAAATTCAGGGTAAATCTGGATCTGCTCACAGATGGGGCAGGCAGCCTGGTGATGGATGACACAGAAAAGGCTGGGGTGCTCAAATACTTGAAAAATAGTTGCAAAGAGGATGGAGCCAAATCCCCCTCAGCAGTGCCAGGCCATATATCAAGGGGCAATGCCCACAGACTGCTTCATGGGTGTTCAGCTGGGACCTGAGGAACAAGCAGAGAGGGGCTGCACAGGAAAAGGTACCGGGAGGGGTTTTCGAGGCTTTCGGGACCCAGCTACAAAAAGCCGTGACTGACTTCATGTGGCTTTGATAGCCCTGCTGTGAGCTGACTTTTTGTTTGAGAAGTTTTAGCGTCTCTGTATTTTGGCTTTGAGAGGCAAGAGAGGTCAGATGTTAGGTCATGGGTAGAGGACCCAGAGCACGGTCTGCCAAAGCAGGCCATAATGACAACCCAAGGTTTTGTCTTTTCCTCTGCTGTCAGGAGGCACGTGGGAAAGCCTTGGGCAAAATGTCGCATCTTCCCTCGTGCCGCAGATGATAAAAGAAGCAAACCCGGCTTGGCTCTCAGTTGTGCTTCTCTTTCGAGTGGCAGCACTCAGCTGTGTGTCTAAACTCTGGCAGGGTTTGCACATATTTTCCCCCATCTGACATCTGAATGTTTCTGACATGCTCAGAGATCTGATAGGGATGACAGCCTTGAAAAACACTGGAGGAAGTGACTAATTCATTCTCCAGAGCAGGGATTTATTTGTGCCTCATGCAGAAAAATACAGGGGAAAAACAAAATATTGAATAACTGCTGAAACCCAGCTATTCTGTGCAGTAAATAAGGCAAGAGTCCTGCGGAAAAAAAGAAGTGCTCGCAGCATAAAGACTGTGTAGTGAATGAAAACAAATGGCAGAAGTCATGTCTTTTTTTTCCTCAAGTTTCGATCACCCATGCAGTGTCAGGCAGCCAGGTTCAAGCAGGGAAGATCTCTGCAGAAGACTCTCACACCAGGCTCTGGTTTGCCCTGAAACCAGGAGAACAGCATCTTGCTAAAACTGCGCTGGTGTATTTGTAGATCCCCTTTTAATTTAGCAGGCAGTTGTGGACATGAGGAATGGCTATAGGCAAACAGAGTGTATCTGTACATCCCCTGTCAGCAAGGCAGAAAGGTTACTGGTGTAGTTACAGGGATTCAGAGATGGGCTTTTGAATATAATGTGAGAGAGACGCAGAGCCCAGCCAAACAAACTGAAGACCTGAAGCTTCGCACCAAGTAGGGGATCTTCACTTGCTGCCTCCCAGAAAGTCCCTCTCGGCCATTCCGCAGGAGGGGAAATTCCTTACATGGGTTTGAAGTCAGGAACCAGGGGAGGAGAAAATGTGTGGCTCTTGCAGCAGAAGAAAATCACCAAAGGCAGTCCTGGGAGTCTGTGCAGTTCAGCAGGTTTATACGTGACCTGGAAAAGGGGGTCAGCTGTGAGCTGCCAAAATTTGCTGATGGCATTAAATTGCTCAAATTAGTAAGGAGCAGGAGCAGCTGTGAAGATGTGTAGAACCTCATAAGACTGGGTGACAGAGCAATAGAATTACACATGAAATTCAGTACAGATAAATGTTAAAGGATGCACATAAGAATAAAACAATTAACTCCACATATAAAGTAATAGCTCATGTAAGAGCTGAGGGAGAAGGATGATATAATTCAGGAGCTTGGTCTGGGGTTATATCAAATACCTGAAAACATTAGTAGTAGTCAGTACTCTGTGATGGTTAAAAAAACCCAACACATCAAATATCAGGGTTTATTGACATAATGGGGAACAAAACGGATCATTGTGCAACTATACTTTTTTTTGTACCTCCTCCTTGAATTTTCTGTGCAGTTCTGATCCTCTCATCTCAAATGGTAGACCTGTAAAGGGTTCAAAGAAGGGCAACAAGGATGATCTAATGTCTGGTAAGCCTTTTGTACAGGAAGACAGACAATAGACTAGAGAAGAGGTGTGTAAGGGTGGATAGGCTAGAAGTGTACAAAGTCACGGGGATGGTAGGTAGGGACAGAACTCAGCTAATTTGAGGATGGAGAGGCATCAAATGAAGATAATCAACCCAGAATCAGAACTAATGAAAACATGGGGTTCTCTAAAAAAACAAGTGGCTGACCTGAAGAGCCAAGTCTACTGCAGGATGTTGTGGGTGCCAAAAGTTCAAGGGAGACTGAATGATGAGTAGGAAGAGAGAGTCCTAGGTTACTACAAAAAGATAAAACCTCGTAACCCTCATATATATCTGATTCAGGACAAGCCTGAGCTGGAACTAGGGAAAAGTGGGACAGTCTTGGGAAGAAGAATCATGCAGCTTGTCTGATTCCTATTTTCCCCTAGACCCTTGCTTATGGTGACTGCTTGGAGAGGGGTTCTTGGGCCAGGTGTCTGTTGGTCTGATCTCATCTCCTGGAGAGACTGCCTCGAGTGGCAGACCCTAGGCCTGTTACCACTTGCCATGTCACCAGAGTGTATGGATTTCTCATGCACACTGACAAACTGGTTAAAGAATTATACTAAGTATTTTTATAAATATATTTCAAATTGCTATTTTGAAATGTCTTAACTAGCTCTAAATGTTCCTGACTCTCTTAAAAGCACATCTGTGTCAAACACTTATTTCATGACAAATCAAGCTGCATGGCCCTCATTCCAGTGTTATGTAGGCAGCAAATATGGTACCTTTACAGCAAATATTAGTTTTGGTAAAACAACGCTTCCTGCTCTGACCTTCACTAGACTGGTTTCCAAGGCCTTTTCATGGGGGCTGGGTGATGAGTGCACACAGCCTTTTTGTCGTTCCCTCATTTGAGAGCAAGAAAGGGGGAGGGCTCATAAAGGAGGGTGGTTTTTTCCCCCAGTGTGTCTTGTAAATTTTCCTTTGATATGGAGAAGAACTTGCTCCTCTGTCAAAAGAGGACAATTTTGCACTGTGCAAAGTAACATCATGAGCCCTCCAATAACCCCCAACAGTCCCTACTCTAGTTCATCTTGTCCCAGAGGCTGTCAGGATTTCTGTTAATTGCAGTAAGGTCAGTGCAGGTGAGAACTGACCTTGGGGTGAGGTTATAGCTCAGGAAGAGTGTAGAGAGAGTGAGATTCTTCAATAACTTTTTGTGATGGAGGTACAGCTCATGTGGGACAGCTAGAAGTGGTCAGATGCAATAGGGAGTTACTGGAAGAACAGAGTTGAATAGCTGTATCGGAAGGAATACTTGGAGGTCATTTAGTCTAACCACTTGCCAAAAGCAGAGTTAACCTCAAGGTCAGATCAGGTTGCTGAGGGCCTATCTGTGATTCAACGACTGTTTTGTGCAGTTTCTTTTTTGGCGCTCAGCTGCAGGCTAGTCCCAGTGCAATGACCACTGTGTGCGTCACTGTGTCTTGGTCAAGGCTGTGAAGAAGTAATGAATCTTGCAAGGTCAGACTTTTTTTTTTTTCTTGTACTCACTCACATTACCTGCTTTCTGCTGCGGGTGTGATGTTGGCAGTTCATGCAAGACATTGGGACAAAAGGACAGTTAAGCTTTCTGCCTCAGCTGGGAGAGCCAATGGCAAATACATGCCAAAAGCAGAGCATTTGTGACACTTGAGCCTGCCGTGCTGGAGAAGTGGTTGGGTAAGACTGACCTCCAAGTGCACTGTACAGGGCGGAGGAAAATTAGCAGCTTTTCCTGTCCATCAGAGCTAGTCCTTGCCCAGCCATTGGTTGGAGTGAGGATCCTGACTGGGTCCAGACCGATTGTATTGAGTGTTTCCTCTGGCTGCCTTGAGAGTATCTTCCCCCATAGACATAGCCTCTGGGCCTTGCTGTCTCCCAAAGCAGCTGACGGGTATGTGGGCTGCAGGAGAAACTTCTTACTGGGTTGGAAAAACCAGCTTTTGCCCCCAGTGGGTCATTTATGGGCCTCCATTGCTGTTGTGGTGGCCACTGCTTCCAAGAGTAGGTTTGTCTTGGGAGCGAGGGACAGTGTGTGGGGTGGGATCGAGGGGGTGTTCAAAGACAGTAAACACATGACTGTATCTTAAATACTTCTGGCTGCTTTCTGCATGGTTTGTTGAACAGAAGGAAGGAGCACAAATGAAATCCAGGTACCCTGTTTGTGACGTGTCTTTTCTTAGTCGCCAGCTCAGCCTCCCAGATACGTTCCTGCGCCTTCTTGCTGGTGAGCCCTGGTCTTCTGATCCCGCGCATTTGCAGGCCAGCAAGTGTGTCTGGCCAGGCCATGGCAGTGGATGCCTGGTGGCTGAGGGCTGTGGCAGGGCCATGTCCCAGGGAGCTGGGGGCGGGGGGCATCCTGCTGCTCCCCACTTTTGCTCTCAGCTGTGGCTCAAAAAAGAGCTCGCAGGCTGGCGTCGATATCTGCAAGCTTTCTGCCACCTCCTCGCAGAATGAAAAATTAATATGCTTATGCACTGACTAAATTATGCTGTACTCTAATTCCTGAAGAAAATGTTGATAAGAGAGCTTTTGAGAAAGGCTTTTTAATATCCTTTCCAAGTGACTAAAGGAATTCCAATTAGACCTTACATGTCATTTTCACTTCTCTTGTCATTGCTGTCTAATTCTGAAAAATGCTTCCATCTCTACTGCTTTCATGTATCATCTGCTCTTCTTATTTGTCCACTCGGCCATAATCCTGGTGGGTGACATGACAGCTATGTCCATGTCAAGAGCATTACCAGTTCTAATCTCTTTCACTGAAGTAGCACTTTTATCCCTGGTGGCGCTGTGCGAAATGAAGTTTTATATACATGCTTTCAGCTGTTCGTGTGGTTTTCTGATCTCACTTTGTGCAACTCCTGGTTACCACATTTCATGTAACTTGGAGAAAAACCCCCACAAACCTCTCTTTCCTTTGTGATTTTGATTTAAAAAGCCAGAAAAATCTTTGGCTTGAAAGTAGGGTTTATTTAGGTTTGGGATTGGAAATAAGGCTATTCAGCATTTAAAAATAGGAAGAAAGTGTCCCTGTGAGCTAAAATAGGCTTGTTCTGGTTTGTGTAAACCACAATCCAACCTCTCTGAGTTTTAGCTGGTCAGATTTGCGTTTCATCCCATGTGTCCTTACTTTGAAAAGGTCAGAAATATATTTTTGTGCTGAAGCTTTGATATTAAATAGTTGTTTCATCTGCCATTGAGATACTTTTAAAGAAATAGTTGTATGTGGCCAGTGCTAAAAGCCATGCTGCAACATTGCGCAGTAGTTTATGGGATGCGGTGAAGGGAGTACAATGCCCAAGCGTAACGACAGTGAGGATTTGTGTGGGCTGAATGTTAATGACTCAAACTGTAGTTTTCCCAAGGAACTAGGGCTAAATTCTATCAGCATGGAGGACAACGAACGAGAGATCTTCCTGGCCAAGAGTCATGGGTTTAGTTCAGCACAGATGCAGGGGGAAGGTCGCTGCTGAACTGCTAGCACAATTTTTTTTTTTCCAGGACCTGTGACTTCTTTGTCCTTACTGATGAAAAATATGTCTGTGAAATTAAGAAATTATAAAAAGAAATATCCACTGACTTCTTTGGGTGCTGGCTTAGGGCAAAACTGATATTTCCTAGATTTCTCTGATAGTTCTGTTCAGTGCCTGAATGTGTTGTTTACATTAGACAACTACTGCTGCAGCCTGCTATTGAGGCTCGAGTTTGTCAAAACTCACAGAATCACAGAATGGTAGGGGTTGGAAGGGGCCTCTGTGGGTCATCTAGTCCAACCCTCCTGCCAAAGCACGGTTACCTACAGTAGGTTGTAGAGGACCTTGTCCAGGCGGGTCTTGAATAACTCCAGAGAAGGAGACTCCACAACCTCTCTGGGCAGCCTGTTCTAGGGCTCTGCCACCCTCAGAGGGAAGAAGTTCTTCCTCATGTTCAGACGGAACTTCCTGTGCTTCAGTTTGTGCCCGTTGCCCCTTGTCCTGTTGTTGGGCACCACTGAAAAGAGCTTGGCCCCATCCTCCTGACACCCACCCTTCAGATATTTGTAAGCATTTATAAGGTCCCCCCCCCTCGCAGCCTTCTTTTCTTCAGGCTGAACAAGCCCAACTCCCTCAGCCTCTCCTCATAGGAGAGATGTTCCAGTCCCCTCACTATCCTCGTAGCCCTAAACTCTTCTCTGCTGCATTTGTTCTTGTACAATACAGGGCCCACCCTTGGCTGGATTCTTATTTAACTGGTGTTGATCAGGAATTATTTCACAGAAAGCAAAAGACTGACATGGCAAAGTAGCCTCAGAGGACTTAGCCTGCTTGTGCATTACTTTATTAATTATAATATGCTTCAGAACTAAGAATATAATTTGAGTCAGTAAAATGTGCAGTGATTCATTGCTTCTTTTACCCATCAACTTTCCAGGGGTGGCTGTGCAACTTATATGTTTTCCCCAGAGAACCTGTGAGCACAGTCATGTCCAAATCGGAAGTACTTTGGTATTTAGTGCATTATTTGAGTTCATTTTTATTAATCCATGTTTAAGTATGGATTGCCCTGTACTCTGTGGTACTATGTCATTTGAAGGAAAACTTTTACTTTTAGTTGTCCTACATTTTGCAATGTGTAGCTCTCAATATCCCATAAAAGGGCCTACTTCACAAGCAATAAGTTCAAGCTTCTTTGTAAAGACACCCACAAAAGACATCAGTGAATGATGTCTTAAAGCACTGAAATGTAAAGTGAATGCTCCATGAAATTCTGGGAGAAATCCCAGCAGGACCTGTCCATGCTCTCGCTGGCCTTGGAGGTAGACTCCAAAGAAAAAACAGGTGCAATGGTTTAATGGAAATGGAATTACACAATAAACGACAGCATGGCACAATGTACTGTGGCACTAGACAATGTCCTTGGGCATGCAGAAGAGCATTTTTGTAGGGAGGAAAATGACTCATTTTCAAATTTAATTGTGTTTGGAAGGGACATGCAGAAACTGTAGATGTGTGAGAAAGCAAAGCAAATTAATTACATGTTCTTCAGTAAGATTGCCTTCTTTTGATGCTTTTGTGCAGATGTTGAATGCCTCCAAAAGCACAGAAGTTATCCTACAAAGCCCTCAATGAGTATACTGAAAGTTAAGGCTTTGAAGGACACTTAATTATGAGGTTAGAAATATTTATTTCTGATATTCTGTTGGATATGCCTTATTTCATGCTTAAATCAACATACAATGCAAAAGTGACTACAAGCCTCATGGCAAAGAATTTTTGACTATTAACCAAATGTGTAGCAAGTAGCATCCTTGATCCTCGGGGATATAAAACCTTCTCGAAAGGGATCAGCAAAACTCTGATGTGAAACCCCAGAGCGTTCTAGGACTCACCTAGAGTTTGGAGACTTTTTTGCCCCTCTTTGCTGCCCTGCTTAGGAAAGCAGATTCCTGCCAAGAGGTGTGTACCAGGGGCAGCTCAAAAGAAAGCATCAAGCCCAGAACCTCTGACTGCTTTTTCACTGCTACTTTCATTTTCATTGCCATTGTAGGACTTTTCTTTATTTAGCAGCCATGTTTAGAATCAAATTGATCAAGCTGAATATCTCTGCTCTGAGAAAAGCATCTTTAATTCTTTCTTACTCTTCCTTGCTTTCCTCGGAGGAAGTACCTTCTATTGTATACTATTACTAGCTGTGTTGAAGCATCTCTGTGTTTCCAGTTTGGGATCCTTTCTCTGCTGTTCCAGGGCAAATCTAGTATTCTTAAGGAGCGCAGTTCAGTTGCCTAAACAACAGCCATCTGATGCTGTTTGAGTGCCTAAGGGTTTCTGACAGGTCTTGTGGCACAGGCAAATGTGACACAGAGACCACCAGCGGCCCGTACCCGACAGAGGGGCCTGGGGCTCCTGTGTTTGGACAGGAGAACTGGACTCACCCTATCCTGGTGTATCCAGCTGTGCAGGTGTCTAAACAAGGACCACATGGATGGATGAAACTTCAGACTTTTACCACGATGCTTGCCTAGCGATTTCCATCGGCAAGAGGTCTTGCTGTCCTTCTCTCCCTGGGTAATGAACAGAGGAGAGCAAACAGGGCCATTTAGGGCAGTTGTGCTAGAAAAGCGAGGAGGAAGAAGAAGAAAAGGGAGTTGGGTCCTGGAAAGCAAATAAGCTTGTTGAATTTCTGCCTCATGTGATCAGTGGGTGTCCTTTAAGGGTGGCTGTGAGCTTTGGGTGGGCATACGGGCGGGTGCTGAGCCACTGGGGGCTGTGCCGGGGGGATGATCCTTGGGGGTGTGAGGCAGCCTGGAAAGCAGTCCTTTGGATGCTGAAAAAAGCAGGTAGCACTGGGGCCCAGAGAGGGTAAAAACATTAGCCAAGCACCTGGGGAGTGCAGCAAGTAAGGCACTTGAGGCTGATGAGGACTCAGTTTTGAGTTTCTTAGTGTGGCTCCTCACAGTCAGTTGGGTCTATTTTGCCTGTTGCTACCTATCTTACTCTGGGCACAGTAAGGCACAGGGAGAGTGGACTAATCAGAGGAGAAGCTAAATTTCTATGTGTTCAAAACCAAACAGGCCTTGCTGATGAAGGTGCAGGAATAAGGCCAGGAAGAGAGTGGTGTCTTCCCACAAGATTGCACAGGCTGCACTATGAGTGGTCACCTCCTGGGGCAGCTTTTGTCAGTGTGGGGAGGCCATGGCCCTAAAAGAGCAGCTTTCTTCTCCTAAGGCTGGGTTGGAGCAGCTGGGAGCAACGGAGAGCTTCCTAGCTGACATCTAACCCCACAGAGGAGATCAGCTCTCTGGCTGGCATCACAATGTGCTCCTGTACCAAGGATGCTCCAGCAACCCAGGAGGCTTTCAAGGCTTGGGAAGAGGCAGGTGATGAAAAGGGAGATGCTGATACTAGGTACAATGACAGCTGGATTGGTGATGTCTGAGTGAGCTCCTTTGTAACCTGCCTGCTCTGCACAAAGGTAGGGGACCTCACGAGAGGCTTGAATTGTTCACGTGGGGGTGCAGGCAGAAGCTAGTGGTTGTCATCCCTACCAATAAAGGAATGTTCTGGGGGCTGTCTTCAGGTTGAGAGCTGGGAGACTGATATTGTAGACCCCTGCAGTAGCACTGTCTGAAATGCTGCCAGGGTCTTGAACAGGGCTTAGGAGGCAAGCGAAGAGCCTGCACAGAGGAGGTGATGGGGCAGAAAGGTAGGATTAAAGCATTTTGGGAAATGAGGAAGCTTCTGGGACAAGAAGGACCTATGCAGGCTGTAAGGCTATGCCATGGTTAAAAAAAAAAGGCCAGACTGTGCACCTCTGAAAAGGTTGGGAGGGAAATAAACAGCCCAATTGTAATCAACAAGAAAAATGAAACTGCCTGCAGTCCCCCTTGCCCAGCAATGCTCAACAATGGAGCTAGGGAAAAACATACCTGTGCTTTTACAACAATGCTTGGTGTTTAAAAAAAATGGGAAGGGAGAATGAGAATTCCTGGGCTCAAATGGCAACTCTGATCAAGCAGCCGTCCCAGGGACATGGTGGGAGGAGGATAATCAGTGGGATATGGTGTTGCCAGGCTACCAACCTTGCAGGAAGAGAAAGCAGGACATATTGGCGGGGGAGTGACGCTGTATTTGAAGGATAATAAGAAGCGTAATGGCACAAAAATCTTCAAAGGAAGAGAGGTGTGCAGTGGAACCCCTAGTAACAAGGTGTTTTGGTAGGATTGTACTGACAATACCTTGCTTGGGACAGGGACTGATCATTGTAATGTGACTAGGACATGTTAGGTGGGATAAGAGGTGCTGCAGTTATAAGACAGACACTAAAGTGGGTAGTTGTAATGTCCCTCTATAGACTGGATCAATGCCTCGTCGAGGCAAGTTGTAGAGGTAAAAAATTTTGTCGTGCTCTGTGACTGCTTCCTAGAACAACCTGCAAGAGAAGATGCTGATCTGTGTTTGGTCCCAAGTGGTGCATGAAACCTACTTCAAGAGGCAGCTGTCTCAATACAAACAGACTTCAGCAAAAGCAAGCAAAATGAATTCAGAACATGAATATTCAATTTCAAGAAAGGAAATTCTGTGAAAATGAGGCAATTTGTCAAAAAAGTAAATAGAACAACCTTGAAAACAATAGTCTAGGAAGAGCGAAAACGGGAGGCTTCTCAAAATAACTGTGTTAGAAGTTTTGGTAAATTTTGCATTGCAATTAAGAAAACATAAATCCAGTAAAATCACTTGAAGGCTCAATAATAAGTTGAGGCTATCACAAGAAGAGGATCAGTATTTAAAAATGGGAAAACTGCTCAAATAAAAAAAGCCCATAAATTATGACAGGTAAACAAGCAATTAGGAGGACTAAAAAAAACCCGTAGAACTTGGAGAGCCTTGTGAAGGATGCTTGAGCTGCTAGTCACGAGTTCAAATGCATCAGAACTGAGAAGCCGGACATAGAATCGGTGGCACCGCTTGCTGGCCAAAGGTGAAAGATGGTCTCGGTGCAACTGTGTGCTCAGTGCACCATACCCAAGAAGCTCACTATATTCGGCTTGGTCCTTGCTGCTGGGAAAATTCCTAAACCCAACAATTTCTTCACAGCAGGGAGGTCATAGGAGCCAGATCAGATTTGACCAAGCAGGTAATAAGTTAATAAATCGCTGGACTTCTGAAGGTGAGGTTACTGAATTTCTGCCTGTGCAACACATGTTACAAGTAGCTGCTGTGGCAGCAGACTGGTGGATTGTCAGTGCAATTCTTACCTGTGAAATGGGGCTGAAGAGGATCCAGGGATGTACAGAGCAGTGAGTCTGATTTCCACCCTTTAGCCAGTTAGTGTAAGCAAGAACAAGGTCACTGAAAGTGTGGTTAAACACAGCTGGCTTGGAAAGTCTCCGTCACTGCAGTGAGATCCTGCCTTGCTCTTCTGCTCAAATTTTATACATGCATCAAAGATGGTTGCAGAAGCTCTAGTTGGCACACTGTAGCTTGGATCTTCCAGGTTCAGCATGTCAACCTAGACGGACAATTGCTCTAACCCAACAGGGCATTTCTGACATCGCAGTCTTTCTCCTTTTGGAGTCTGCCTGCTCATAATGCAAATAAATGTTTATTCTTCCTCTTGCCCATTTTGTCTGGACACTGGACAGAGGAAAAACTAGATCTGATCCATGAGAATTTACAGCTGATTTCCCCAGACTGACAAATCGCCAAATGTAATTTGCTTGCTGCTAAGGATGGGCAGGCGTGTCCCAGCAAAAATGAACTTACAGAATCTTTCAAGCAAGATGTTTTTAACGGGGATTTAATTACCCAGACATTTGTTGAAGATGAAAGATGGCTCATCCAGTTTTTAGTGTGCTGGTGGAGAGTTTTGATACAGGGTCATAGAATCACAGAATGGTTTGATTTGGAAGGGACCCTAAGGATCATCTAGTTCTATCCCCTGGGTGGTGGAAGCAACTGGGAGAAAAAGTCCTTAAAGGCTTGTTTCTTACTTGTAGGAAAAGTTGAGAAGTTCATGTTGAAGAGCGATTTATATGATGGTGATCATGAAATGACACAGTCTATGGGCCTCTGGAAGAGAAGAAGAGGTGATGGGACAGTCAGGGTCCCGAACAACTAGAAAATGATGAGTGTGATACTAATAATTTAGAGAAGGGGAAGCAGGAGAATTATTTTTAACCAATCACTTCAGTTCTCTGAAAAATTCTGAAACAAATAGTTATGCAGTATTTTGTAGGCCCCCTAGAGATAACAAAGTAGTATCTAATATGAATTTGTCAAGAACCAAGTATGTTAAGCCAGTCTAAATTATTTTTACAAAATGGTAACAAGTCGTACAAGTAGGAAAGAATCGGCAGGAGCTGGCATTTTATGTTATTTCACATGTCCTTATAAGCTGTGGAAAAAATGGTCAAAATGAAATTGTTATAATGTAGGATCAAAACTTGTCGAGTACCCATTTTCTCAGGTGGTGTCAAAGGTTTGTAGTCAAAGTGAAAGGACAGATCAAGTTGGGATTTTGGTAGTATATATTGGGTTTTCTTCATTTTAGGATCTATTCTGATAAATTGAAGAAATTGCTGGGAAATAAAAGGATGCAGTTCAATAGGATTAAGTGCAAGGTACTGCCAGGAGGTAGTTAATATAAGTGGAAGCAGTCAATATTTGCCCTGAGGCAGCAGGTCAACATGTGCGGTAGTCGATGCAGGGATGAGAAGGGAAGCAAGTGCCAGGGTAACAGCCCACCAGAAGAGAGTCTGGAGTTTAAGAAGCAGCACGGGCTGAACAGGATCAGCAGCTCCATGTGAAGAAGGCCAACCTTGCAGCTGGTGGGTGGAGGAAGGTGTAACACCAAGTCAACCTGATATCTGCTGCTTTTTTCTGAATAGGCCAGGCCAGGGCTAGAGCTTTGCACCTCATTTAGGGCAGTAAGCTTAAAGGAAAATGAGGACTACCTGGAAAGATGAATGTGAAGAAACAGTGAGAATGATTAGAGCGCTAGAAAACATCACCTACCGGGATGAAAGAATGAGGTCAGCTAAGCTGAAGCGGGGGGATGGAGGGGAACAAGGCAGTAGTTTTTGAATATGTGAAAGACTTTTGCAAGGGGGAGGAGAATACAGTACTTCCATGGTTATGGTAGCTAGGGGAAGAGGTAGTGGTTTTGACTCTACTGGAAGTGCAGCAGAGGTGATTCAAATTAGACATTTGGAAAATCTTTCTATAAGAAGTATAGCAAAGGACTGGAACAGATTCCAGGGTGGTGATGTTAGGGATGCTTTATCACTGGAAGTGTTTAGGCCAGGTTAGCCAAATCTGTCCTGGAAAAGATAGAGGGTCAAGGTGATTCTGCCATGGGACAAAATTATTCTGAGACTCCATTTTTTTTTCCTATCTCATGTGGTTCTGAATTAGTATTTTTAAATTAAAAAGGTTTTCTGAACTGCTTTCCCTTCTGTCCTATATTTTGTGTTCTCTTTGATGTGATACTTTCTTAGAATAGTGCCACTGATTCTTTTCTGCTCTTCTGTTTTACCCAATTCAAAAACATTAGAAATTTTTTGTATGACACTTTTATTCCTAGTCTGCAAAAACAACCTGATACTTGACGCAATAATCACTGAAGGGCACAATTGCTTTGATGAAAAGCTCACCAAATAGTGAAGGAATTAGGAATATATTTCATTGTTTGTTTTCTCAGTACCACTTGGCTGTTTTCGGATTCTATCCTTCCTGTATTTTTATTCTTTATCACTTCTACCTACTCCTGTTGTATTCTGTTCTCCAAAGTTGGTAAGTTTTTATTAGCAAGGCATTTCATACTTCCTGTACTTGCACAATCCTGTTACCTCTCTTTAAGCATACTGCTTCCCTCAGCATTGCCTGGGCAAAGTAATGGAGGAACCCTATGTGATCAGCGAAGTTGGAGAGATCTTCACATCGTTGGTAACTGGGACTAACTTAGGTGTTTGCCGTATTTGTGTCTGAGCAGAAGGAAAGTTAGATGGATAAAAGGCTGCTACCTGATCTGTGTGCTGTTTTACTCCCAAGGTAACATTTTTCCTTTGCTAACCAGCATGTGCCCACCCATTCTTCCTGTCCTGCCTCTTAGGATCAGACAGAGCAGTGGGTCAACATGTTTCTGTCTTCTGGGGGTAAGTACTGAGCTTTCCACAAGGCTTACTGTCATGAGATACTGTGGTGAAGCATCTGAAGCTCTCTCTGTCACCATAACCTGGAAGTTTTGCCTGGAAAAAATTGCTTCCAAATCTGTTCAGCCATTTGGTTCTGCTTATGAAAAAAGTTTTCAGCTGTGAGACACAGGGAACTTATGTTAGAGCCACCTGTTTGAAGTATAACAGCAAAAAGCAAAGGAGGGTGTCTCAACACTCAGATAGGGTGTTTCCAACTAAAGGGTGAAATGTGAGTGGGGCTGCCCATGAGCAGAAAGCACAGGCAGTCACTACCCTGCAACAAGCGGCAAAACCGCATCCGCACCACAGCTACATGCCTGGGTGGCTTGTGCAGGTGTTGCAGAGCGCAGGTGAGATCTGAGATGCCAGCATCTCTGGTCACCTCATCAGCCCTGGGGATGGCCGACTGCAGCTGCACTTCTCTGCTGATGAAGACTATGGAAGACAAGAAGTTTGAAGTTCAGATGAGGAGATTATAGTCCTAAAACCTTTGCTCTTCTGTTGGGGTTCCTCACCTCTGGAAGCAAGCAGGATACCCCTATGAGACTTAGCACAGCTTGTTTGTGAGTGCGAGTGAGGATTAAGTCATCTCATTCTCTCTGCAGTCCCTAGCACAGGGGCGGCAGCTCCAGGGGAGGACAAGCAGACAGCTGGGCTGTGTATAACTAGAAGAAATTTTTGAGCTGCTGAAGGCCTTAAAAAAATCTTGCCTCCACCCTGAATGTTAAATTCACCAGGAAGTTACCTGATCACTGGTAAATCCCTCTGGGGCTGCTGCGTGCAGCCTTCACCCTTTGGTTGGAGTGGCTGGTCAGACTTGCCACCGTTGTCCTAGTAAGGCAGCTTTTCATCATGGTGCACGTGGGCTGGGAAGGGGGTTTTATTCTCTGCTGGGTCTGTCTGTTGCACAGCCACACAGAATGCAGGCCAACAACAGATTCAGCAGAGTGGTTTGAATGGGGAAAGGGCTCTGATGTAGATGTCTGGTTGCATCTGTTTAGTCTTCACGCTGCAGCGGTGATGTTCATCAGGAAGTATGAACCAGCTCAGCAGATGCTGTTGTCTTGGAGAGAGCGTTAACACTGATGCCTTCCTTATTGCTAGTTTTGATCAATCATTTCAGTCATAAAGGAGGAATCAGTGCTCGCCTATTAACATTCTGCTGTAGAGTGAAGTATGAGAGATAATAGACCTTGATGGGTAGTGACCTTTAGTTTCCTTAATAAATGCAAATCAATTAAATTCCTTATCTAATGGCAAACTAACAGACAGCAACCAAAGGAAAGGACTCGTATCCTTGCACCCCAGGGTGTGCAGAAAACAGGTTGTAGAGAAAACACGGGCGCTGAGGTTGCTGCTGGTGGGAACAGTGAACCATGATGTGGGACCAGGATGGAGTGAGCATGTTGACTGCACCCTCAAGATGGGATCCCAGAGGCCAAATTGATATGATCTCTTGTGGAGAGAGGGGGATTTTTGAGCACCTCTTTTCTGTGAGTCAGCTCTTCTGACTGTTTCTGGGTCAGGGTGGGGTGGGGGGGGAGAATGGCAGTCAGAGGCAGCAGATATTAAGATACAGCAATGTGTGATAACAAAGTAGCATTTGACATGAATTCTGAGGGTGAAATTCTGATAGAGATCACAGCTGGCATCAAAATGTCTGAGCTTGGAGAAATGAAATCTATTTCTGTGTTGCTTAGGTCTTTGCAACAGGGAGTTTACTACTTTGCATCCTAAAAATAAACAAGACCTCCGCCGTACTTTGATCAGCATCATTTTAACATAACATATTTTCCTCCACATAACCTTATTTCTCAATGAATGGGTCTTCCTTTATAGATGGCATTTGAAGTTTACCATACAACAGGCATGTCAAGGCGTTTTCCCCTCTAACATTCTTTATTAAATATGATTTAAATTGACTTAAACTATTCTGTGAGCTCTTAAGCACTGAAGCCTTCTGTTTCTCTCTCACTTTTTTTTTTTGGAGAGGGCAAATACCCTAGGTCATTCATGTGTTATAACAAGATGTTCATTCAGTGATTTCAGGCAAGCAAGTGCCTCCATTCTGTGGTTTGGCTTTGATTAGCACCCATTACAATACTTCTGTGCATGAATGCATTGTATCTTCCTTTAGCCCTTGGGAGTCTAATGCTGTAAGAAAGAAATGGACTTTTTCTTTCAGTGTGTGCATTGAACTAGATGGCAGTGATTTACAGCTTGCCTTAAAAAAAGCAAGAAGTCGGGGGACTCTGTGGGTTGCATTCATAAAACCACTGCACTGGCACTTTGCGACACTCTCTTCTGGGTGATCCATTGCAATTCCAGGCACAATCCCTCCTACTACAGTTGCCATCCTGTGTGATTTAGCCAGATCGGCTCCTGTGCAAGTCTTGCTTCTGTCTGTGTTAGAAAGGAACCAGGTGCCAGGCTTCAGATTTCAATCTATCTCAAGAGAAGGGGTGCAGGGTATGGGGCTCAGCCTCTGCTGTAAGGCAGAGCTCTGGGGCAAGCAGCAAGGCGCTGCTGGGATCCAAGAGGGGTGGGGAGGGGGTGCGTGTGTGCGCATGCGGGTGGGTGTGTAGGAAGCAGGGATGGGCAGTGGCTTTGTAGGAGGACTGACGTGTATTCAGAACTCACTGTATATTGACCTTGAGACGCGCAGAAGAGTCTGGAGGCTTCTCCTTCAGAAGAGATAACCACCACCAAAGAAAGGAAGAGTATGATTTCTGTATATATTTCATTGCTTTCAGACAGATGAACGGGTGAGGTGTGCTCAAACCTCCCAGCAACTTCTGCCAGCTTAATCCATGAGAAATGATACAGACCTTGTATCACCTTCTCGGTGTCCTTTAGCTTCTCCTGTTTAAGTCGTTGTATCTTACTTATTTCTGTACAAAATGAGATGCTGCATTTTGCAACTGTGTTGTTGGCCTGTTCAGTGTATTTTTCTTGATCACAAGAACAGTGTTTTAGACTTAAATGTCTACACTGAAGTAATGCAAGCTGTACATTGAGTCGGTGACTGCTAAATAATTGAGGCTGTAGTTCCCTTCACAGTAACTGTGAGTTATTTCAAATTGTGCAAGACCATCTGTATGCTGGGCTGTGAGTTGAACTTAGTGCAGAATATGTTTGATAGACAATAGTATTATTAGATGAATTAAAAGCTAGCAATAGGCTGTCAGCCTCATTATGGTAGCTGGCTGCTCTTAAAAAAACAGTGAATTATTTTGGATGGAAGTGTCCATGTGATAACCCTTTCTAACTTTTTGAAGTTAGTGCTGCAAGACAAGAAAATGCCTGTGGCAGAGCCCTGCTCAGAAGCCTGATTTGCAGGTTCCTATTAGCATTTTCTGTTTTGACATGTGGAACAGCCGTTGACTGGAGCCGTGGGATGAGCTCCACAACTCCCGTGCTGTGGGTCTCCGCCAGGGCACTTGAAGATGCTCCGTTGTCCAGTTTGCTTGGCTGTTAAGTTTTTGTTTTCGTTTTATCAGCCAATTCATATCAGATGCTCTGTGTGTGGGCATGAGACTTAAGCAAAAAGGAAGCAATACTTGCATGAAGCTTCCTGGAGATGGCTTCTGCTCTCTGTGGGTACTTGAAAAATGCACCTGTTCGAAAGCGAGCATGCGGTAGTTGCATGGACCTGTGCCTTGGGATTCACTAGCTCCCACGTTCACTTGCATCCCGGTCAAATCCTCTGTCTACTCCTGCACGGTCTCTCTCCTTGCCTGCTTCAAGGACCCAAAATGGAGATTAGCTTTCTGGTAGGAATAACTAGGCTCTGCAGCGAAGGCTGTCAACACTGCTGGCTTTCTCAATATGGCTGATAGTAGAGCATGTTACACAGTTGTATTATATTCTAAGGAATTCTCATCGCTCTGTTTTTAAATGATCCTTGCAGAAGGTCATCTATTGCATTTCAAGCCTAGAGTTAAAGCAATAGGCAAGAGTCACAAAGCCTGGCTGGAATGCGGTGCTGCACCCTGGGCTGGGAAAGGCACTGGAGGCTCCTTCAGGAAAACCTCTGCACGTCTGCTCGGGGAGCAGCCTTGTGCTGGCTGCCAGACTGGCTTCATGACTGTGTGACCAGGCTTTTTGCCCAGCTAAACTCTCCTGACTGACTTTTATTCCCTGGCAGCGAGCCGTGCAGTCTCTCCCAAACAGCTCTGAATGAAACCTCTCTGTCCTTGCCTCCTCTCCTTCCCTTTTACACATTTATGTGAAAACACCGGGTTCCTGTGGCATTGGATTTCTTCCTGCTTCACTAATATTAGTTACTATGGGAACTGCTGATGGGAGAAAAATCAATGCTTTCCGCAAATACAATATGAAGTCATTTCAAATGTTATGTTCATGTTATGCACTGAGTATCCAGGTTCCTCAAGGACGGATACAGAAGAGAACATTGTTGCATGAACAGCTTGTAAATGCTAAGTATGTGGAGTGTTGTTCTTGCCTTAAGTATATCTGACTGGTTTCATAAAAAACTGTTCTAGTACTTTCGTTTCCACGTGCTGTGTACCATATAGTAGAGGGGTTTCTTCATGAAATTGCATTTTATGTCAGATTCAAATACTTATAAAATGCATATATATCAATTAATTAGCCATGACTGGCATTTTTAAGGTAAATAACCAATTCTACTAAGTTTCAAAGAGATTTGGTGAATTGAATCTCTTCAAACTTCACAGTATTTTAAGAAAGTTTCTCCCATCATGAACAGAAAACAACCCACTATTAGACATCCCCTTTCCCCTCCTAAGACCTTAACCAGTGACTTGTTTTGACCTGAGGTGAGGCAAGAGACAGATTCCCAATGCATCCCTTGAATGTGGTATCAACTGCTTTTACATGGAGGACACACACTGAATGGCACCAGGCAGCCGTTCAGAAATCTGAAATGACTTTTTTTTTTTAAGTAGAAGATGCAGATGATTGAAAGAGATTTCAGGTGTGAAATTTACACTTTTGATCCATGCATAAGGTTTTTTTCCTATGTGGTGGTTTTACTACATAGGGCAAATTAAATAGAGTGAAGAAACTACTAGGGTGAGTTTTCAGAACAGCCCGGCACCGAAGTTTCGGTGTTTGGCTGGGACTGCTAGTAACTCTCCTAAGGACTGTGGCTTCCCGGTAGCCATCGGCTGGGTTGCCCCATGTGATGTGCTGAAGAGGAGCAGATGCAGCTCCCCAGCTCGCTGCCTGCCTCCTGCAGACCTGCGCCGTGCAGCCATGCAGCAAGGCAGAGTGCCACCCTCCGTTTTCAGTGCCAAGTTGGTTCAAGCACGGATTTTGAATGTGGGTACAGGTTTGATGCATGCAGAGGGAGTTGGGGAGGAGGAAAAGGAGCATGTCTTGAAGTATTCTGGTTCAACCTTCAACTTGCCCTTGGAATGCCTTAGATGTGGGTTCCTGGTCTAAATTCAGCAAGTGCCACTTACATGGCTAACACACCACACCCCCCATAGCTCCCCCTCCCGCCCCATCTCCCAGAAAATACGCATGCACAGAGAAAGGACAGTGGAGTGAAGGAAGTTGTACAAAAAGATTTTTTTTCCTGTGGTACAATATCAGTATCAAAAAATGTGACTTGGAACTCTGTTCTTTTCCAGCCAAGCAGAAAATATATGTGAGCCTTACCTGCTTAGCCCTGTTTCAGTTCTTTATAGGATTGTTTCCTGCTGACCTTTCCCGATTTGGCATTTAGGTTTTAGGAGGGGTTTTTTATCTCCTTGAATCCCTCACCTTTATCCTGTCTGTCTCTGTCACTTGCATCACATGGAGATGGTTGAGCCAACATGGAGTGCTTTTTCCTACTCAGACTAATACAGAAGGAAAAGTTGGAAGTTGTGCAAAGTGCTGTTGCCCAGTTTGAAATTAGTGAAGACAAGGTCCCACAGGCCAATCTGTGTGGGCAACAATGACTTCCTTGGAGACCAGGAGAGGGGCAAGTGTTCCAGGTGGAAAACCCTATTCTCCATTCGCCTGCTTTTTCTGGGGCCCTGGCAGCTGAGGTTGCAGCATTACTGCTGTGGCCGTGGTTGCTGATGCAGGATGAGGCATGCTCCTCAGCTGCACTGTGGAGTCCACCTAGGGCCTCTCAGTGTTCTGGCGACTGCAGAGAGATCCAGCCCTTCAGGCGTAACAACCCGCTCTGTTCATGTGGAGTGAATCTAGCCCAGACCCTGTATCTCATTTTCTACTAACAAAAAGAAATCTGACTTTTGTGATAGCTAACCCAAATCACTCCTGTGTTATACATATGCAGTTCTGCTTCACCAGTCCTTAGGTGAATGTTTCTAACTGCAGTTCAGCACAGGGAACTTTCACATCCAAAGAAAGGCATCCCAAAGCACTAAAGTCTTGAAAAAATACTTAATTTGCCACTTTTATAGTAGTAGGACAAAAGATATTCTCAATGGGGGTTTTCCCAGTGTGAGTGGCAATGGAGAATATCCTGAGCCAAAAGCACTTTTGTGACCCCAGCTTTGCCCAAATGTAGCTAGTTTGAAGGGCTCTTTCAAAAGAACTGAGAGGTGTTTGTGGGTTTTGTTGTTTGCTTTTTTTAATTGTATCTAATGTAGAGAAACTTCCTGTTGCTTGCCTGTGTTATTGATATAAATCTCTGCCAAGGTTTTTAAATGTACAGTGTTTCACTTTTTATATGGTAAGAATTAATTCTGATTGAATACTTTGCTTCACTGAACTGCAGATAAGATGAATGGGGAACTGCTGGCTAAGAAAAGGCTCTCACAATGTACTTTAGACCTCCATGTCCCTGAGCCCTTGATCTATTGATGGGTTTTGTAATGCTGTTATCCTGCTGATCTAGTTGCAGGATTTTACCTCATGCTGCAGAGCGCCTGCAGAAGAAAAAAGCGAGGAAGGAGTAGTGGTGACCCAGTTTTTCTCACATGAGCACACACAGTGTGCCCCAGATGCCCTCCAAGTCATTTTGGTGGGCAGTGTTCTTCACGCTGGCGCTGGTCTCAGTTTGTTGCTCCTACTGATGCCCACAAGGAGAAAGCAGCAGTACAGAGTGGATGGTACGCTCTCTGTTCGGAGCATAGCCTGGAAAGTTTTATTTGGAAATGTCTACAGCAGTGGCCCTCGTACTACCTTGTGGCAGCTGAAGCTTGGGTTTTCGGCACCGCTTTAGGAACATTCTCAGACAGGTCTCTTGAGGCTGAATGCTGCTTGGCAGGAGCTGTGCAGAGCGAGGGACAGAATCCATTTTAACAGTCCTCTTTAGAAAAAAAAAAAAAAAAAAAGGAGGAAAAAAAAAAGTGGTGGCTAATCCTCGAAGTCCTAACGCTGGAACTGCAGTTCGCTTCTTCCAAATGCTTTCTGAACACATAAGCTTAATATTCACTTGGAGGGAAACCAAAGATATTTTTAACTGGAAGAGACCAGGCTGCAGGGAAGGGGTGTTTAGCCCAGGACTGTGAGCACTTGGTGCTACTTCTTGGCTCCAGCCTCCCTGAAGGGAATAAAAGGCAAGTTATTTGCCTTGTACTTGTACCATTGCAGCAGCACAGTACCAGTAACAGTCCCATTACTTCCTAGAGTTCTCCCAGCCTAAATATTTCTTTAAAATAGAGACCTGCAGGGCCAGATTCCAAGTAATGTACCACTTCTTATTAGATATACACCCATATGGATCATTTACATTTCAGGCACTCTTATTATACATTTCTATTATATGCTACTCATTGTGAAACAACTTAGACAAAATTCAAAATGTTAACTGCTAGCAGGATGTGCAAAATCTGTACAAATAATGAACGTTTTTGTCTTAAGAGACATTTAGCCTCATTTCACAGAAAGGGGCTATACAGAGTCTGACCCCACTGTGCAACGTGTGTGGAAAATTATCCACGACTGGCCCAAAGTAAGATCCTGTTCAGGTTCATGGTACCCTTACCACTGATGTCAGTGGGGACAAAGTTGCGAGGCTGAGGTGTAGCTTTTGGCATCTGTTAAAATTGTTGTTAATTTTTGTCAGATGTAAAATGCAGTTGACACCTACCCCAATGCCTTGAACAAGTTTTCACAGCTGGCATGTGAGTACACGTGTATCAATCCTTTCTGGTAACTCTGGCTGGCTGCCAAAATCTTGGAATACAGCTACAGCCTGGTTTGAATTGGAACACACGTCTTGACTCCTCTGAGATGCTGCTAAATAAGTCATGAGCAATTGCAACAGTCAAACTGGTATTTATCCACCCTCTTGAAAAGCAATGCTTGGAGTTCTTCAAGACTTCACAATGCTCTGCTGTTGTGGGTTTTCTGTAGGGCTTCTTGCTGAAAATATTCTTGCAGGAGGCAGAAGATCTCTACACAGTGTAATTCTGAGGTAGTGTTATGAGAGACAAGTATCTTCACAAAACATTCTCCAGCAGGAGCACTGCTTTGGTTGCAAAGCTGCATTTTTTTTTTTTTTTTTTTTTTTTTTTACTGCCATGATAAATTGACATTACCTTGGCATAAGGTAAATGGCAAGCAAGAGAGACTGATCAGGAGTCACTGGCCTGCCTGACCTTCCCTTCAGCAGCAGTTGACTGGGACATCCAGCTTTAGCGGGTCAGGTTGTTGGAATAAAAACATGAACTGCTTGACTGGTCTCTGCATTTTAGACAGAAACACTTGCAACTAAAATCAGAGGGTAAGGATCACTAGGATATGTCTCTCTCCTTGGCATTACCCTTACGTATAGTAGCTTGCCTTATTCCAGAGAATATAGATGTATCGTAGCATAAAATCAGATATTTGTGAATATATTTCAAAGTTGATGCTTGCCAATATACATGTTCATTTCTGATCTAAACAGCAGCCTTTGGAATTAGAGAGAGCTGAACAAGCTTTTCTTATAAGTGTGGCATTTTTTAGCTCCCTTCCAGAGGGTTTCTCTAGTTTCTAATCAAATGCACATTCAGCAAGAGCAAGAAAATCTCTCTTTTCTTTGTGGCTATTCATTGTGGCTATCTATCTTCAAGCAACTTGAAATAGCTGAAAATTACTGAGCCTGCTTAAGGGCATTTTTGCACTTCTGTCAAAGTTGGTTGAATTTGGCCAGTGGGTTTAAGAAACCCCTAGCACATACACGCTCACATGCAGTGTGATTGCACTAGCCATGTTTCCAGAAAAAACTGGCCTAAAAAGGTCAAGCCGTGTTTAGCCCCCAGGTCAAACATCACAGACTGAAAAATGAGCCTTTGTTCTTGGTTTAGTTCTAAACAGAAAATATTTATTTCTAACTTCTAACAGGTCCTAGCACTGCAGTTCTTCCCTACTTTATTTAAGAATCTCTGCAATTAGAAGAAAATGAATAATGCAAAAATGGATTTGCAAATTAATGGGCTGACTTTATTATGAGGCTGCATTATGAATTATTCATGTATACCTGGATGAACACTAACTTTTCTTAAAATGTTTGTGAGGTCCAGAATACTCAGAGCTTCTTTCCTCACCAAAATAGGCTTTTTTGGTAGTCAAAAATAACAGCAGCAAAACTGCATGAGAATAACAAAAATCCCCAGGAGAAATAGGTTATATGAGTCACAGTCATTAAATATGTAGAAACACAATGATCTGTTTTAAATACAAACTAAACTTGAAGGAAAAAAAAAGTGTAAATATTATATAAAACAGCATGAATGTTAGTCTTTGTAAAAAGGAAAGGCAGTTAGATGGTGTCATGAGTTATTTGTTCAGAAACTTATGTTGGGAGATATTTAAAAAGATTCAGCGTGTTTTATACAAGGACAGAAGCCATATTCTTGACTTAGGCAGCTAGGGACTTGCCACTGAGAAATTTCAAGTAGGTTATATCTGATATAAATGTGGAGGATTCTTGAGTTTATTCGTAGAGAGGAAAGTGAGCTCACCTCCTATAGCCTTCCAAACCACTCTTTTGGTTGCTCCCATTTAAAGCCAGGTCAGACTTGCAGTCCTTTGGGTAGCCTGTGCAGATGCTGGGCTTATTCAAACCAGCTTCCCAAGATGCCAAAAGCCCCAAATTTACTATGAGTTTCCTTTCCAGTAAGTAAGTCTCCCCGCCTTCATCTCATGTAACTCCTTATTCTGGGGCAAAGTGATTCACAGCTGCTATTGCTAGTGGTCGTGGAGAGACCATTTTGATCAAGAAACACTTTACACAGATTTGACTCTGGGGCAAAGAATCAGACAGCTCTCAGGCTGCAGGCTGAAAATGTGCTCCCCCCAAGCCTCTTTCTTCATGCTGATAAAGGGAGAGGAAAAAGAAAGGGTGTGGGGTTAAATGCTGTTCTACTTTCAGGTTCTATTTTTTAAATACATTTTTTTCATTAGTAAACATTGCACTATTTCACCAGTTGTCTGTACAGTTATAGCACCCCCGGCTTCTGTCAGTGCTGAAGTCCCAGTCTGCCAGGTGCTGGGTGGTGGATGCCAAATTGTTTATAGCCTAATGAAGCCAAGATACTATGAATGGACAGAGCAAACTACTGAAAAGAAGGGAGAAGCACGAATGGAAAAAGTAGCTATGGGAACAGATGTACGCTTACAGGCCAGAAGCAAATGTAACTAAGTGGCTTTGAATGATTTATGGTACTTGCATACAAATATCACCGCTCTAACTTGTTTTACTCAGTTTCTCCCTGGATGTCAGCATGTGGCACGTTGGGTGGACACTCAGGTGGAATTTTATATAAAAGGACTTAAAGAGAATTATATGTTACAATTTGGTTACCTCTGTGAGACACTTTTTACATCTGTTTTTGCAAATACTTATTGACAGAAGGGTATTTTCCAAGTGGAGACAATTTAGTTGATGCCGAGTTCTTGGTCTGTCAACATTGTGGGGATTTGAACAACAGCTGCTGGTTGTATTAAGGCTGGAAGGAGGATAGAGGAGCAGTGTTAGCTCTGGACTGGGAACTATGAGAAAAGCAATCATTTCTAAATCACTCTTTTTCTAAAATGTGATGACTTTGCATTAGAGACGCTAACTCTTTCTGAAACATCTCTCTGCCTTTTTTCCCTGTTGTAATACTAACCCATTTCTGAGACACTGGGCACGGCTTCCTCCTCTCTCTCTCTCCCGTGATGTTTGTCAGTGCTTTTGCAGCCTTTGGCAGCTTCCCAGCCGGAGCAGATTCCCTGCCAACACACTCCCCTCATGGCTTGCTTTATAAAGAGCTGATTGCTCTGACGGATGATAAGGCTAAGGAGAATGAAGGAACAAGAGATTTCATTTTTTTAAAAAAAGAAAAAAATAATCCCTCTCACTTGCTTCTGAAAGACACATTGCAAATAGAGTCAGTACAAACCTCACAAGTTTTTATCATGAGGGAGCCCATCAGGGGTGAAAGTTGTTCTTGTGGGGCTCTGTGTGTCATACTGGGGGTGGGAGGTGGAAACGTTAAGGCAGGAAATGTTAGGAAATTAAAAGGAAAACAAATTAAAATCTTAGGCTATGAGAGAAAAATACAGTTGGTGGAGAGAAAGGGAGAATAATCAGTCGAGGGAGAGGACTGGAGCAAAGAAGGAGAGAAGCTGGAAAGAAGAGACGGAGCATGAGAGAGAAACAAAACCGGACTGAAAGTGGCCGAGGGAAGATGAAGAGAAGAGCTGGAGGAAAGCAAGGCTGGAAGGTACGCAGCCATGTGTGCACACTTGACAGAGGAAGGGGGAAGAGCTGAAACAAGGCTGAAAAATATCGTTTGAAAAGATAACAAATCTTAAAATCATAGAATCATTAAGGTTGGAAAAGACCTCTAAGATCGTCAAGTCCAACCGTAAATGGTAAATCAGGCAATGAAAGAGTGAATCAAATATGAAATTAAACATTAGCTGAGACAGGAACCATCAAAAAACTAGCAAAGGACTAACTCCCTCCTTCCTGCACCCGCCACCCCTGAAAAATTTACTTACAGCAGTAACTTGTGGACATCTCCACAGCACACATCAGTCCCTACCAAATTTTCCATGATTTCCTGCAAGATGGTTTGCTGCTCCTCATTACTGCGAGGGCTGACTGGGCAGCAACAATTAGTTTTAAGGCAACTTTTAAAACCTGTTCTCATTCTGTATTGATTTGGAAGCAAAATGTTTTCACCATGTTTGAAAATTCACAATTGTCCTAGTTGCATCTGGTTTTATGCCAAAAAGCCAGCTTTTGGATGTAAGAGTGTATTTACCCAGTTAAGGATAAGGGAGACTCAGGTACCAGTCCTTGCGCTCTGGCACCGTTTGGAGGTTATAAAATTCTGTATTCGTCAGAGCAGGAATGTGCTAAACTTGGGAGTGGGAAACTGTTTCCCTTTCCCTTTGCTCCAGCTTTCATGAAATGAACAGGTTTATGCATCTTGTTTAGTAAAACATCGTTATTTTTTTATTTTTTTCCAAAAATGCTCTGACCACACCTGATGATGATTTGCATGTATACTGTGCCTCTCAAAAGATTTGTTATGGAGAATCTGTGCTGTTTGCTGATCTCCCTTCTCGTCAGTTCTCCTTGTACCTTAGTAATGCAGCCAGTATCTCTCAACTGAATTTAATGTTGATGGTTAGCACTGTGCAGATGTCTGATTGACCCTTAAAGGCCAAGATTGCACCCATCTTGTGGAGATTTGCCTCAATGCTCATACGTACTGCAGACACAGAAGGAAATGCATATTTTGGATCAGTCCAGCATTTCCTTCATTTTGTGTGTCCTGGCTGGACTCTGATGTGGGCAATTAGTTAAGCTTTGTTTGCCTTAGCAGTTATGTTGTTTATCAGCTCTTCACATCTAAATCAAGAACTCCAGTGCAATGCGAACGTGTCTTGAGGACTACTTGTCTCATTCTCTGGCTGTATAGGGTAGGAACATAAAATGACATGTTCCTTCAGTGTACATGTGATCTTTCAGCAGTATCAATATGTCACCTCATTTCTTTGTTCATGCCAACAAAACCACCCGTAAGAGTGCAATTACTCAGGAGTATGTAAATGGCAACCGAAAGGAGAGACCTCTACAGCTATCTGGGCAGGAGCAAGCCTGTCCTGTATGCCTGTGTAAAGCTCTCTCAGGTCCCAGTCTAGACTAGCTCATTACGTACGCTGCATTCGCACTGCCTTTTCCAGAGGCAATGTATGGCATATTAATGCTTACTTTGTTAAGCGGATTTTTTTCTTCTTCTTCATTCAGGGTAGCCCCAAGTGTCTAGTAAGACAGGTAATTCTGCCTTCTGGACATCTTCTTCCTCTACACCTGTAGCTCTTGGTGGCTTTCCCACTCCGTTCACGTTTATGTTGACAGCACAGACAAGAGCTCTCTAAAAATGATGCATAAAGTCTTCTCTATTTCATGGTAAGTTTTCTGTCTGTTTTTGATACCGTTTCTTATGTTCTCTGTTTCCACTCAGAACCATCGGTGAAGCCTATCTGCCTGCCACAGGCTGTGCTGTGAGGGCTGGCTCTGGCCCTGCCATGGGTCCCGTGGCCATCAGGAATGTACGAGGGCCCTGCTCCGCTGGAGGTGACTGCAGTGCCAGAAGGGAGCGATTTTGGGAGAAAGCAGCGTGGATGTGGATGTGCTGTAGATGACTGAGGGCTAGCCTGGCAAAGTTTTCTACAAAAGAGAAAAACCCAGGGTTTTTTTCTCTCCCTCCCCAAATTGGGTTGAAGCAAGCTGTGCTTTTAACATACAGTGACATTCTCGTTTCTTGTGCTGAATCTGGAAAAATCTCCCATTTGGGGATTTTTTGGCTGCTGGTTGCACTGTCTGTTACAGTGGATAATGTGTTTATACCTCAGCCCTGTTTGACTCTTTACCCCATACCTTCAGGGTTTTGTCCCTGCTTTTGTCATTGGTGTGTCTGAATTTATAGGTCAGTTTCTTTAGGATATAGAGGGGAATTCTGAGGTTCAAGAGGCAGTTATCTTCTTAGCCACCACTGAGTTTGGGATATAGGCGCTGATCTGGGCTCAGGGCTTTTCAAAACATGTCCCTGGTTTCTGGTGAAGGTGGCAGGTGCTCACAATTTCATGCTGAAGGATAGGTACTCCAGCCTGTTGACTGAGTTGCATATGCATGCAAATCCTTCCCACCACTGCTAGGGTGCCGTGAGAATTGTGTCTTCTGGGATTTTGCAGACTTCAGTTTCAAAAGGGCTTGATGTGACCATCTAGTCTGACCTCCTGTACTTCAGGCTTAGTCCTGTAGAGTAAGCCTGAAGGTCATGAAAACAATGTAAATGAGTTTAAAAGAAACCAACAGTAAAATTGAAATTCATTGAGTTTTGCCTGTGCTTATTTTGTGGATCTTTGCTTCCCCTGTCAAGCAAAACCAGATTAAACTTCCTCACTCGCTTAATACTTTGTTAAACATTATGCAGTCCACTGGCTCCAGCGAGATGTGTCCCCAGCTACATGGGACTTCTACTAATACTACTCAAGTTAAGCAGTAGTCATTGGAGTAAATCAGACTTCCCAGTAAAGTGGCCATCAGCTGAAGTTAAGTGCAGTGTAATCATGGCCTTCAGGGCCTGTGCTGTGATTGCTTGTGGCTTTGCATGCTTCTTTCTAGAAGTGTCATTTTTCTAAATGAAAAATGTCTTTCTTTTTTCTGTAGGTCCTTTCAATTCATAATAAAGGACCTCAAGTATTGCTTGAGGCTCCCTTAAGGGAATTCTATTCTTACTGGGAATTTTAAAAGGCAAATAAATGGGAAAACAGGGATATTTCCTCTTGCTCACCAAAATCTAACCTTGTCTGAACTCCGCAGTCAGACTATATTCAGGCATCAGGGAAGCAGAAAGTATTCAAGTTTATGGAATGGCAGTCTTAAAAAATTCAGAGTGCTAAATACTGGATGACCAGCTGAATGAAATCTCCAGACTGAGAAGGTGGGATCATTAGCCAAACTTCCTATGAGAAAATGAAGCTTGAGCAGCTATGCTGTCTTTCTAGGCTGCCTATCCTTTCCCAAGGGCATAATTTTTGAGCCCACTGGTTGCTTGAGCAGATCCAGTGAAGGTACAGTATTCCAAAAGACATGGAGTTGTTCCCACTTTTGTGAAGGCGGTCGGTCGGAGGGGAGGAACGCAGAGGCTCTGCGGGTGCACAACGGCTTCTACGTGCAGCGCTCCAGCCCCTCACGGCAGGCACTGCCCTTGGCTCCGCTGCCAGAAGGGAGCAGGACGAGGTGGGGGGACACGGGGACGGCCAGGAGGGTGTGGGGAGGCTCCAGGGGGTCCCTGCGATAGGGGACTGGGGCTGTGGGCGATGCGCTGGGACCAGGAGGTTGCTAGGGCTGTAGATATTAACCCATGGGAAACCAACTTCATTAATCTTGTAGGGAATGGGACAACTTGTCAATGCTGTATGAAGGAAGGGAGGTGGAGAATGAATCCCTGTGCATGTATGTGAACAATTTTACTGTGTGATTCAACACTCAGGAATGCAAAATGCTTCAGTCCCCCTCAGCCCCTTCCCCTGGTTCAGCTAATGAAGCGCATGAGGAAGGAGAAGGCCGCATGGAGCAGGCAGGGCCGGGAAGGCATGGCCGAGGGTGTGCCGGGGAGGCCTGGGCACCCCGGGGAGGCCTGGGCACCCCAGGCTCTGCTGCGTCTCGGTGCGGGGCTCCTCGGACGCTGCGCCGGCACCGTGCTGCTCCCTGGGGCTGCCACCAGGGTTGTCACCTGCTTACAGGGGCCACCCGGGCACACAATCATGACCTGTAACTCCCTCAGTTTTTTTTTTTTAAATCTGTTTTTGTGGTTTTGCTGTTTTTTTGTCCCAGGGGAAGAAGGTGGGATGTCATTGCTCAGCAGGAACAAGATGTCTTCCAGTTACAGCTGCTCCTGCAGAAGTTCTGCCCAGTGCTGTTTTGTTTATCTTCCCTGTGAGGTTTGTGAGAAGAGAACCAAAAATACCAAGTGAGCTCTGCTTTAAGGTATAACCGCTATGGTATCTCTCCTTTTGCATCAGAAATGTGCAAATAGAAACTGACAGCCTTCTTTTCCTTTTCTTCTTTTCTTGCTGTAGTGTGGTTTCTCCCCTACCTGGCATACTGATTTGCTGGAGAATCCAAGCAGCAATTCAGTGGAAAAAAAGCACGAAGATGAAGTACAAGCAGCCCTTGCTCGGCACTGTGTCATGTCTGGACTCCTACTACCACTGAATTTCTTTTTTTCTTCCCTAGATCTCAAAACGCTTCTTGTGTGAAATAGCGTCACATTTCGACTGTGTTTCTTCCACTTTTCAGCCATTAGCCAAGGAGGATGACTGAAATAGAGCTCACCAGTCACCTCCTGGATGCCTTAGAGATCTTCCTTGTCCTTAAGTGTGCCACACAGTTCTTTCTCAGAGCATTTTTACATCCATGAGACAGCATGTCGCACTGCCAGGATTTTCTGGTTGTAAGGCCTTTTTTTGTTTAGACTGAACTGTGCATAGAGCTTTATTGCTGCTGCCAAGACTTAAAATCATCAGGAGAGTAGCCTAGAAGTTGAGTTAAGTTAAAATCATGTTTCTGAACCTGAGAGGTGCAGACAAGCTTGCCTGTCCTATGAAGAGAGCTATGAGCTTTTTAAAAATGTGCAATTCGGACAGAATTATGAAATGTTTGGGAAAGGAGCTAAGGAAAATGATTGATTTTACAGAACCCCAGAAGTGAGTTAATCCATAAAGATGTTTAAAGCTTGTGATAGGAGACATTTTAGTGCTTTTAGAAGGTAACATTGGTGATGCAGAGCCTGTCCCAAGGCTTATATAACCCAGAGTGCTGTTCCTAGGAGTGTCCGTAGGTGAAGACTTAGGGAAAAGCCTGAGCAAGACAAGTGTGTGTGATACTTGGTGCCTTCCCAGCCTTCACCTTTTTGAGCTCAGAGACTCCATGGCCAGAATGGTGAAACACTGGCACAGGTTGCCCAGAGAGGTAGTGGGGGCCACATCGCTAGAAGCATCCAAGGTCAGGTTGAACGGGGCTCTGAGTAACATGATCTAGTTGAAGATGTCTCTGCTCATTGCAGGGGGGTTGGGCTAGGTGAACTTTAAAGGTTCCTTCCAACCCGAACTATGATTTTATGTGGTCCCTAGGGAGTTCCCCTCCGTGAGAATGTCCAACCTTCCCCTGAAGCCACAGAGACTTATATAATCTGCAGTGCCCTTTGTCAAGGCCTTCCTGCTGCCCTTTTTTTTTTGTTGTTGTTTTGAACTCGAGTCCTATGAGCTTGATGCCCCCCTCATGCTGGTACTGTTAGAGAAGCAGACAACCAGTCTTTACCCACTGTCCCTACACCCAGTAACAGTTTTGCAGACTTTTTTCATATACCCAGAAGTGACCTCTTTCACAGATGGCTGTGTCCTACCTCACTGATTTGTTCCTTGTACAGCAGCTTCCTCTACCTTTGATCTTCTGTTCTGCCTTTCTCTGAACATTTGCCAGTTCTGCTATAAACCTTTTGTGGGATTTTCTTTCTCAGTCACATAGGATTCCTCTGCAATTCTTCACGGCTGGTGCTAGTCCTTACTACCATGAATAACTTTGTGTTCTTGGTAGGATTTCTCACTTCACCCTTTTCTAAATTGCCTGTGAATACACTGAACAGCACAGGTCCCAGCACAGGCCCCCCTTGAACTGTTGCTTACTCTTCATTGAGAAAATGCTGCTACTGTATTTCCCAACTGTCCTAGGGCCTTCCATGGATGCTTAGTTTCTTCTAATCCTTTGGCAGACATTTTTGAAAATCAAACCAGCCTGTGTCAACTACATCACCCTTATCCATGGGTTTGTTGATCCTGTTGCAGGTCTCCAGGGACAGCAAAGCAAACCTTCTTGTGGCAAAAGCCATACTATCTCTTCCTGGCATGATCACCCCAAGTAGATGGTACTTCTCTAGATGCCTGCTAATTTTAGTCTTTATTCTGACTTACCCTAATTGTCTTGGTTCAAAGGTCAAGCTGCCTTTCCCATATCTCTTCTGGTGCTTTTTTGAAAATCGGTGTCACTTGCACCCGTAGCTGTGACAAGATGCTGCAATGCTTCCTGAAGCTGAGGAGTTGGTCTCCAGGAGCTCAGCACTCTGCTGGTGTCCTGGTCCTTTCCCTGGCAGGTCTATGAGGACACATCACGCTGTACTCAAGTGAAAAACCGTGTGGTCAGAGGGAAGGGCTTTACAGGCACGTTGTGCAGCATCTTTTATCTTAAAGCACAGACAGGAAGCACAGGTTGGAGAGGTGTTTGGTCCATTCTGTGCTGCAGCTCAGTCTCTCTCTGCCTCTCTCCTGTGTATGTGCTGTGGGTGTAGTGGTATTTTCCTAGCTCACAGGGTTAGGGTTGGATACATAGACTGCAAACAGTGAGGACCTTATTTACTACTGGAAATAGTGCCGTAGTGGAGCCAAGAATAGGTGGGAGATTTTACATACAGAGCCAGTGAAGCATCGCTAACCTTGTGTGATGGAGCAAGGGCTGAAATGCACGGAAAGTGTTGTGGGTGGGACTTGGAAAGCCCTGGCTGAGCACAGCAGGGTCGGCCTCCCCTCATGCAAAGGGCGCTGGCCTCCCTTCTCAAAACATTGCCTCAGGCAGTGCTTTTCAAACAGGGCGATTTTTGTCTGGCTTGACTCCTTGTATGTGATCTTTTGGTCCCTGCTTAGGGCCGTAAACCCATACCTTCAGATACGTCGGTGACCAGAAGGAAGTTCTTCATGGTCTAGAGGTGAAACTGGGACGGCAGAAAGAAAGGGCCAGACCTTGTGAAACGCAGACTGGAAGGTCTGGGCTGTCAGAGGTGAATGTTGGCTGCAAGTCTGTAAACAATACTTAGAACTGGCTGGACTACAGTTATTTCTTATGTTGAACTACACGTCTGATTTCAACTTCCACATGGAAATTACTTTCAGCAGACAGTGATTAGCAGAAGAAAAATGATTGTTTTAGTATTATGAAAGATATCACGGTCTGTCTGAGGAACATTGGAGTGTGTGCTCTCGCCTACTGTGTGGATTGTGCATTTGTCCAGCCACACCTAACAGAGGCATTTGCATGAATAATTAACTGTCATTTCCTGAAAATCAAATTACTGTGAATTAGAATTTGAAATGACTTTGCAATTACTGAACCGTACTTGTTGTTGAGAGAGAGCGCAATGTTTTCACTGTGCTGCATTTAGAAAGGGGCAGAGGCTCTTAGCTCTTGCAAGAGAGCAATTATTTCTGAAACACATGTTCTGAGAAGCACGGTGTGTGCAGGCGTCCTAACCTGATTTGCTTTACACTGCTAACTACCACTGGAGCTGGTGATGCTGCTCTTACACGTGAGATAAATTAATATGCTTCTTAAACTTTATGAGTGGAAGAACATAACGTCATATATCACTGTCATATTTAAAAAACTGTTGTATGGGCTTCTGTATGGAGTTGGTTTTGGGTTTAAAGTATCCAGTGAGGTTGTTCAGGATTTTTTCATGATAGGCTGTATAATTGTATGTGCAAATGTGACTATAACTGTAAATGAAGGTGTCGCTATTATCACTTACAGTACCCGTGTAAATTGACAATGGGAATGTTCCACCTGTATTGTAGAACTGTATTTCCTAAAAATATTCCCTGAAAATTTACAGACTCTGAATTTCCTCATGTCTTGTGCCAGAGGATGATCAGAGAGATCATCTCTATTTCTATCTACCTGAAACACAAGCAAATAATAAAAGGGATTATACGAAAGCGATGAATCTAGGACATCTTATTTTAAAGTTATGCTGTGGGGACTTTGGCTGGTATTCCACATCAATGCATTGAAGAAAATAAATGTATTTGCGTTTCTTAGTTCCTGCAAACCAGATCTTGCATGTAACTTAAATGGCTTCCTGGCTATCTAGCATGATTTCAGAGTCAAAGCCTTATTATGGATGTCTGCTTGAAGAAATCAGTGCCCTGTTAATCGTTAATAGGAGTCAACAAATTCTGATTGATTCAGTGACCAGGGATTATCTGATGTTCAAGATCATAAAATATTATGAGAACAGACATTAATTTTACTGTTTGCTACCTAAAAAAGGAATGGATTTAGTTAAAAGGAATACTAAAAGAACAACTTGTTTTTCTGTATTATATAAAAACATAATGGCATTGTGTAGCTAACTTGAACCAATGAGAGCTATGAAATGTAAGGTTAAGAGTCTTACTACGTTTAATCTCACTGTGGCTGGAGGTAGTGCAATGCTCTATATACTGTGGCAATAATAAGACCAATATAATTGTAAATCAGGGGACTGGAAAAAGGAAAGCGTGACATGTTTCTTGTCAGATTTATTGGCAGAATGTTAGAATAATGTTAGAATAATTTGTCCTGAAACCAACAAAGGTCCCCAAATTTGCAGTGACAAAAGAATTTGCCTTAAGTTTGCCTTGTCTTACCCCAAATATCACTGCTAATTTACCCTGTGGAGTTATGGGATGGGTTTAATGGGGGACTGACGACAGGAGAGGCATGTCAGTAGTGCTGTCTCCCTTGTTTTGCTCAGAGGAGGTCTCCTGCCAGGCACTGCAGCTCTGGGGAGCCTGCAGTGCTTCTTGGAGGGCATCCGTGGTGTGCGTGGTGACTGCTGAAGTTGAGCACCTCTGTTAGCACCCAGAACGCTCAGGTTAGGTCTTCACCGACTCTTCTGTCCTGATTGGAAGGGAAGGCAGTATTTGTGCTGTTAAAGAGTGTTCGGATGTGTGATGGAGGTTGAAAAGGAAAATGCGTTACAGAGTTGGAGGGCAGAAGATAAAAGGAGAGGGGAAAGGTGGGGGGTTGAAACAAGAGGAAGGTGGAGAAGCAGGGCAGCATGGGGGGACAGAGCAGATGGGCAGGCAGACAGCAAATGAGTGAAGCTGCTTGCTGTAAAGCAGCTCCCAGAACATGACATTGGGGAAGAGAAACTTGTCTCTGAGAGGTGAAGTTACCACCTTCCCCTGGACTATGACTGCTGCTGTCAGCTTGTGTCAGCATGCTGTCAGTGTATCCCCGGGAGGGTCTGATACAAGTGTAATGAACAGTGTGGAAGAGAAACCTTTTCTTACGCTCCCTACTAACACAACAAGCTCAACAACAAAAGCGTCATGGCAATTCAAGCTTTTACCTTCTGAAGGGAAGACTGATGTATTTTCAGAGATCAGAGTCATCTGCAGGAACCACTGCCATGAAGGACCTGGATTTGAAGGAGACGAGGATTTAGCGTAGTCTGAGGCATTTTGTGCCACCGTTGCCAGGATGCTGGAACAGCTGGACCATTGCTCGGATCTGTCAGTCTGGTGCCTGTTCAGAGGCTCATCACACAGTTTTGCTGGACAATTAGCTCCATGAACCTTTCCTAATAAAAATAATGCTGGGTAGAAGCCAGACGGGACAGTGCTGTATAATATGTTTAGACTGTTAAATGGTTAACAGCAGAGCCCCTGTTGTGATTTGGGCATGCCAGTAACATAAAGCCGGGTTCTGTCCTCATCTGACACTCTTGTGTACTCGGAAGGAGCCACTGGGGAAATGCGCTTTCACAGACTGTTGGCTGTACATCCACATCCCTCAGAGCCTTGTGTAATAAGGCATTGGCTGAGGAAGGGGAAATAACCAAGTGCTGGTCACATACCAGCTCTATTTTTGCTGTCAGCTCAACCTCAAAGGCAGCGGACGCTGGGTGTGAGGTAAAGCTGCTCGGGGGGTCACCTCAATTAACAGCAGGGCTAGGACAGGGCCACTGCCTGGCTGCATAGATAAAACTCTGCTACTTTTTCATTTAGTGAGAGGAACCTGACTGAAATGAGCAATTGCGTTCTTAAGCTGCAACAATCCACTGGCAAACGGGTGAAGCAGGATCCTCTGTGTGTGTGTGCCCGACGATGACAGACTGCCTCACGGTTAACAAGGGCAGGGGGAATCCATAGCACAGAGAAAGCAGTATATAGGTCCTCATTCTTTTTTAATTTTGGAGCCAAATCAAGCTGAAAAGTAAACAGTGGCAGTCAATATTGAAAAATGAGCTTACTTATCTTTTTGGACACAGAAGATGCTCCAGCATTGATTAACTGTAATGGACTGCAGTGCACTGATTGCAAGGTAAGATATGATTGATCACTGGTGGGAAGACACTTGGTCTTGGGGCAGCACCTTGGCGATCTGTACAAGTACATCAGCTGTAAATGCAGAGCTGTCCCAAACAGAAATTCACGTGCAGTAAGCAGGGACTCTTGTTGCTGGAAGACAACCTGGGAGCATCAGCGAGGGCAGCAGCCTGTTTTGTCACTGTATTGGCGACACGGCGAGGTGAGGGTAAGGATGCTAGCAGAATGCCTGGATCTCTAAGTTTACTCAGCAGTGGTGCACATCACATTATTTAGAAACACCCATACCTAATTTTTTGAGTTAAATAACCTCTGTTGAGCCTGAGCCTCCTCTTCCTTGTACCGTTGGCTGTAGCCATAGTTAATCTGTGGTGGGGCAAAGATTTGAGTGTGAGATCCTCCATATCTTTCAGATAACGCTGATCATCATTTCCCTTGATGAAATTTTCTCTGTTGTCAAGGACCACATTCCTATTCTAGAAGGAATGAGAGAAGTTTTTTTTTTCAGTGAGAAAGTAGATGTTTTCAAATGGCTGTCATGACCTGAGCTTGTACATTGTTTTACTGAGACAACAAAGGGAAGAGTTTCACAGCAGAGTGGATTTTGCCTATCTAATTAGAGTCTGAGCTTTTAAAAAAGTTTAGATCCCAAAGAAAAAATTCAGCTGAGCCTATTTCCAAGCTCTGTAGGCTTAAATCAGATCTAAGCTTGCTGGAGAACCCACATGTAAAGTCCACTGGCTGGTGGAGTAGCAAATGTCAAACAGTTTAATTGTGCCACAGAGATGTATTTTTCAAACAGCCCACCAACCTCCAGTTTCACTTCAGAGAGCGACTGTAACGAAGTGCTAGGCGAGTGAAGTGAATTGTTTGAACAGTGCTGGGGTTTTGAACCAAATGTAATTGTGAGAAATGCTGCCTTTCTGCAGACCAGCCATGGAAACCTGCAGCTTCTTTCTTCAGGAGGGAAGGTGGTAAAAGTTAATCACCCCTTGGCAATCTGTCAGGTGGTGGCACTGCAACTTGAGAGGAGTGATTTACTGATTACCTGATGTGACAGCTTATGAAATAAACATTTACACACAGGTTAAAAGTAACAGCAGAGCTGGGCAAGAGATCTGCATCTCCTGAAGTGATACAGGGTAAAAATTCCTTCCTTTCTGGCCTTAGGGAAAAGCGTGAAAATATCCTTGTCAAGTTCTTTGTGGTGGTCCTTTAAATTCTCTGTGTGCTTGGGATTGCTCTTTAAAAAGGATGACTTGAGATGGGAAGGAGATCTGTAATCCTGGATCGCTTGGCATGCGGCTTTCCAACCGTAGGGCCCCTGTGGATCATGCCAACCCGACCACCCAGCTATCCCCCCCTCCCCAGATACCGAGATATTTCACATTATCAGACACTAAAAATGTCTCCCACAATGTGTGATGCCTCTGTGGTTTACATGAGAGCCAGGTCAGCATATGTGCTGATCTGGACTTTGTGTACGCACAGGCATGGCCATCTTCACTTCCCAGCTTCCCTTTGCTGTCAACAAATGTTGGAGCAAGGGAGAGGGAAATACTGGAATAGCATCATCCTTGATGCAGCCAAACCAGAGTCATGGTGATGGTTAGTGTTTGACTACTGGTTCTACTGATCAGAAAGGAGGAAGGGTTTTACTTGGAGGCATTTCTAGGGTGCTGCAAAGGCCCCTTAGGGAGAACAAAGAAGGGGAGTTGCTCACTGCTAGTCTGGGTGAGGAGTCTGTGTGACCAATCCAATGTCCAAGCAACACTGTAGACAGCAAGTAGCCCCTAAGCAGGAGAGAAGTCAATGGGGGGTGGGGGGTGGGGTAGGTGTTGGAACTACAGACAGGTAGACCCCATCCCATGGAAGAGAAGAGGCTGCAGAAGCCCTTCGTGGTAAGGACAGGGCTTCAGCCTTGTGATAGATTTCCTCGGGAAGCTGGAAGATGAAGCTTATTCAAAGCATGCAAAGAAGAAGGAAAAAAAAAAAAAACCCCAAGCCAAAAAACCACAAAACCTCCAAATCCTTTGAACATGGCTGTTTATGATTACATAGGAATTTAAGGCTTCCTTCATGTTCATAGTCAGAAACTGCTTTCCTAGATGAAGTTTTCAGAGGCTCAGATGTAATCGGCTAAGAAACTCTTCAAATAAACTAGCTATGTTTTGATTTGGTGCAAATAAGAAATGAAGTATTAGGAGTAGCTATTCCAGGAATAGATGAGGCTTTGAAATGCTGATTTTACATGCTGTGTGCTGCCATTCAGCTGTTCTGTCATAACAGTACGGAACGAAAGACAATTTCCCCCTCTGTAAGCACACACAGAAAAGTACATTAGCAACTGCAAATAAAAATCCACCTCTGCAAAGTAAGGGTTTTGAATTTTTTCTGCTTTTTTTACCTTTTATTTTATTTTTTAATTTTTTTCCCCCCTTTCTTTTCTTCTTTGCATCAAAAAGACAATAGCAATGTTTCTTATGTCAGCTACAAAGTATATCCAGTTATCATTTCTCCACTGCTAGCAGTTACTTGACTTCACATCATAACTTGAAAAGCCTGATCATATGGGGCACTGCTATAAATTCACTGTAAGTACTCATTCTCCTGTGCCATGAACTGACGAGGAAGTGAGATCTGGGCTGCAGTCAGAAGCCCAGGCAGAGCACGTACAGGCTCTGTGTAGCTGGGGGTGGAGCCTGCAGAGCTGCAGGTGCAGCGGTGCTTGCATGGGGAGATGCTTGAGCTCTTGCCTAGGGCTGTGCGTAAGCTGGTGCCTCATCCCTTTGGCATCATAAAAACTATGTGGCTCTGGTGACGGATCTGGTTCAGGTCTACTGATACACACACTTTGGCCCCACACCTCGGGCACTATGGACAGACAGAATCTGCCTTTTGAATTTCTGTCTCTGCATTTTCCCCCTAGCTTCCCCTCTTTGGCCTGATATGCAGAGAATTAATTTGCTGTGATATTTTATCTGAAAGAGGCTATTGGGAGGGGGCCACTGCTACTCCTCCTTCCTCTTCCCTAACCACCCCTGATTTGAGGCTCTATCAGCCTCTGTTAAGCTGTGCTCTCCCACCTACCATGTGCCTATTCAGAAATGGCCCTTTATTTTTTCTTACTTTTCCCCATAGGTTTATATCTAAGGTAACTCACAGAATAAACCAGATTTTAACATAGCACATTATGAGTCTATGCTTAAAAGTGATTATGGAAAAATAATATTTTGTCTGTATGTATCCCCATAGTTAGGGCAAATAACTTTCAAGGTCTGTGTTATCTGCAGATCCCTGGTGGTTTTTCACGTAAGTTCAGTGATGTTTTCAGGATCTCTATGTAGAGAGCTGAAGTTTTAGTGAGTTCCTGAAAACTCACCCGTGCAGCTTTACTGCAATGAGTGGCACTGTTAATGTCTACAAGGCTCCTGCCATGGGTAAACTCACTCCTACATATTCATGCTGGTAATGGTACAGCAGTAGCAAATCGCTGCTTCTGGTATGTATCTACGGGTAAATGAGTCTCTGGATTAAAATTTAAGGTATCCTCTGAAATCAGAAATATTTTTAGAACCACTATTGTCCTATTGAGTTTGAGTAATATTTTATCTAGCACCACAGATACTAACAAATGGATTATTCTGTTTCAAAAGATGTTAATGAATCATGTTGTCTATTGCTAGGTTATTTCTTCTGCCCTGTAATATATAAATACAGGGAGCTTGCAACTGAAGGATGGTATACTGAGGACAAATGGAAAGAATTGCTCTGTTGCATTGTGCATCGTTGCCTTGTGCTTTCATTGCTGTGGGATGTAATTGTATTACTCACTGTACTGCTAGATTTCAGAAGGCTAGTTCATATGCATTAATAACATTTGTGGCAATCTGAGCTAAGTTAATGAAAAAGATAATCAAATCTAATACTACAGGGCAAGATATCTGATGTCTCCAGGGGTCCTAAAGAGATCACACAGCTGACTCGGGAAGGGAAGGAGCTGGTTGTAAGTGTGGAGTGCAGAAGAGGCAAGAGACAGCAGAAAAGTGAGGGTCACCTTGCTCAGAGGCACTACGTGCTGGTCACTGGTGGAGGCAGGAGGGTGCTAGATGTATGACAGACATGAAGATGCTTATCAAGCCAATGATATTTTTAGTGATGCCAAAGCCTGATGATGTATAAGTTTCAGCTGATCCCAGATATTTGTCTCTGTGTTGGTTAGGAAATTGGATGAAGTGGTTCGCGTGTGCTTCTACCTTGCCTATAGAAGACACCTACTGAGTTAGGGGCTGATCATGGACGGCATTGGAATAGACTTTTTTCTGGTTTTCAGCAAACACCAACTCCAATCTGAAACTCATTTCTGTCCCTGATACCAATGTAATATTTTATTGCGTCTCTAGACAGTACCCAGTGGCGACTTTTTCCTGCTTCGAACTATAAACACAGCAAGTTGTCTGTGTGGACACTTTCACCACCGTGCTGGTCTGTCACTTGAGGGTCCCAACAGCAGCTTATGCACTGACTAGTAGAAGAAAAAGTGCATGTGTTCCTTGTACATGTGTAACTGATAATGCTCAGCAAGAGACACATGCAATGGTAGTCAGCACCCAAAAATGTGTTTACTCTCACAGACTTGTGCTGTGTTTATTGCCCTTACCTCCTTCATCCTACTCTGCTCATTTTGTACATTCCTGATTAGCATTCTTTTTTTTCTACTACTGTTCTCCTTTACACAGATCTGCTTTTGACTAAAGTAAGAATTCTCATACAAAGTCCTAGCCATCTGAGGCCATCTAGTGCTATAGCCTGTGTCTGTACATGGCCAAGGGTAGATGATTAGGAAAACTGAGCAGGCTAAGGACTGTATGAAATGGTCCCTGCTTCCATATATCTTCCCAAGTCTCAGAGCCTTCCTGAATTAGGTGTTTTAACTACCATACTGTGCATTTGACAGCTAATCCAATCTGAATAGATGTACTGAATCCCTTTTTGAATGTCTAGACATTAGTGGTTTCCTATGACATTCAATAAGAAGTCTTAAGAGTTCTCTAATAAGGTACTGCTAGAAAAGCATAGCTAGGAAAGGCTGTGGGGGCAGGTGCTTTTGATTCTGCCAAGCTGTTCACAGTCTCTTTCCCTTCTACCTCTGTGCATTTATGTAGCTCATAGTCACCCTGTACAGAGAATATGTTCATTGATAGTGTGTGCATTTGGAGGCTCTCCTATCATTTACATCTTTCATGTAACTCTTCTGTTAGACTCTATATGCATGTAAGAACTCATCAAGGGACTTGCCCCAGCCTAGCCGTGAGAGAATCGCATAGTAATGCCATAAGACTTCTCAAGCCAGATGAGAGGGGAATGCTGAGGTCATGGGGATGATGGGAAGAACCAGCAGGGACTATCCAAAGCAGAGATGGAGTGCATAATTTAGAACTCACAACTGGGTGCAGAAAGGTGGCTTTGATTTCACACAGTGCATCCAAAGTAGGATGGTAAAACAGAAGAGGTAGTAAGTCGGTCCCGCAACCCTCAGCAACAGAGTCACGTGAGATTAGTGCAGAGCTAATACACTGCATGGTACCATCTAGACATGTCCTTGCAGCCTATAAATGACATTTGCTCATCACACATTTATGCTTGGAGAAAAATAAAGGGCTCTACTTCATACTTCAGTACTTTTTTTTTTTTTCTTCAGAACAACAACTACACACAGAATTTAATGGCAAATATTAAAGAAAAAACTTTTGGTCCAAAAGCTTTTAGTATGATGGTCTGTATTTCTTAAGTGTTTACATGGATTTCATGCAGTAATACTTGAGTACTTTGGTGTTCTCAATAGCTGTATTTCTATCAAAATTTTCTAGCTTCTTTCCAAGTCTGTCAGAAAAGCTTCATTACTTCCTAGGAGTAGGGTTATTTGTAATGTTTATGCCAAATTTTTTGAAACTCCAAAAAAAAAATAAAATCCAGCTTCTAGGATTTAAGGTTTAGAGTAGAACAGAAGAAATAATGGTAATAAATTTGCTTGAAGTTGTCACGGTGGTAATAATAACAACATTTCTATAAAGCTTGGATTGAACAGAATCCAACAGAAAAACTGATGAAAATCTACCATACAAAAATTGACTGCTTCCTCCCACTCCTCCTCACAGTTCCTCAGAGCATCACTGTATTTATATTATGAATGTCTATGGTGTGGAGTTATTGAAACTAAGTCAGGTTTTAATAAAACAAGGTATTGTGTGATTTCTGTGGGGCTGAAGTTCAAGCTAACAGTCTTGAATATGTAACACCAAATATAGATTTTACTTAATACCACAGGGACATTTTTTTAGCTTTCTTTCTTTCTCTGCTCTACAAGAGAAGAATTCATATCTCATCACCTCTAAGAAAGTCAGTTATTCCAGAAGAGTGAGAGATTACAACATTCCAAGCATTGCAAATAGGGGTACTTATTTTAAACAATAGCATTCAACCTTCTATATTGCTTCTCTAGCTCTTTCAGCACGGACCTGTGTGCAGGGTAGATTCTCAGCTGCAAAGCGTCCAGATCCTTATTTACGTGCATGTGAATATTTAAGGTTAACAAGAATACATTCCCTGTGGGAGAAACAGTCAGAGCCGTTCAGACCACATTGCTTTTTCCTTCCTTCCCATAGAGGAGGCTGTTGAAAATGTGTCTGATTAAACTGCAGGTTCCTATTCTACTCAGGTGAATAAATTTAATGTTTCTAACTGGAATTAGGTGAAGTATCTCTCCCCATGATGGGATGGGCAACAGGCAGGACAAATGAGATTAAATATCTGCTCTAAATTGAGAAGAGAGAATAAATTTAACTCTTTCCCTCCCCATAATTGTTGCTCTTTCTGTCCTGTATGGTGCATGGGTTTGGATTTTTGTTTTACAAGCAGCCCAAGATCAATGACGCAAGCAGGTGTCCCAGATCACATCTGGACTGGAGAGAGTGGAAGAGAAAGTCCATGGCTTGTGTTTCAAGCAGGTTGCCTTCTTAGTTAGAGGTAGGTGCCTGTCTATCACCAGTTTTGCTGAATTAGATCAGAAACCTGCGTACAACTTTTGCATGACCTCTTTATTTCATCTCTAATGGCCTTATGCAGGCATTTGGCTGGCTCTGGGTGTATCCTTCTTACACAGATCCCATACATTGCCTGGAAGGACCAGGACCTACTCAGACCCAGGGACTGCATATTGGCTAGGATGCACTGCAACAGCAATGAAGTATTTATTCTGTCTCTGAGCTGGGCAGCTGGAAAGCCCAGCCCGGGTGCAAGTTGTGAGGCAGTTTCATTTTGCATCTAAGTGTATCTAGATATGAGTACAGCTAAGCAATTTGCTTGGCCTCGCCCCTATTAATAACAAGACCTTGTATTAAAAGAGGATACACAACCACATCACCAGCCGGAATATTGTTGTATGCAGCCCGTCAGTATGGTCACACATTCCTCTTCCTGTGCATCAAGCTGGTCATTAACTTGTGCTTCCCGATGCACGGACCCTTCTTCATGGCAGCCGGCACTCACGGAAGCATGGGAAGGTAGGGATCGTACAGCAGGGAGCCCTTGGAGTGGCAGTGTTGAATGCGACCAGGAAGGATGTGCTCAGTGCTGCAAAACCAGTGGGGCTGAGACGTGATTGGCTAGGGTGTGGACTGAGAACTTGTCAGGATGAAACCTGTGCATACCCCAGCTGCTTCTTTCTCCCCTGTGCATACTGGTTTCCACATCAAGCAAACAGGGGATGCCTTAGGCAGGACCTGCAATGCCCCCCAGCAGGCGCCCGTTGCAGTCCGTGATGTGCCAGGGCTCTGGGGCACGCCATCGCCTGCAAGGGTCACAGCCAGAAACTGCTCCCACTCACCCTGGGTCGGCTTCTCCAAAATGCAGATGAACTTGCCGCGGGTGTAGAGACTTCAGAGCTGGCCCTGTGCATCCTGAGCTAAGGCTTGGCAGAGCTGGTGCTAAAAAAAGGCTGATAGGTGCTGGTGACTGCATGCAGTCATTACCCCTGTACCCCGCTCTCCAGCACACCACTCGGCACCCACTGCCGTCTGGCAATTCATTATCCAGTGTGTCCCAACAGCCCCAGGTAAAGACATCGATTCAGTGCTGCTATGTTGATTCAGCTCCCAAGCAGCTGGCTGAGGTAAAAAATAGGTTAAGCAGTTAGACATTGACCATTCTCGAATTAGACCAGGATCCTGTCACTTTTTAACCTTTCCTTTGATAAGATAGCTGAAGCACAGTTTTAAAATTTACTGCAGCGTAGAATTTCAGCCCTGAAATCTTTCTTATGTTTATTCCCTAAATTCTTTTTTATTCTTCCCCCAGAACATCCAGGATGAATACAAGGTTCTGTGACTCATCCCATTCATGCTTCACGCGGAGGTAATGCTTCCACTTTGCTTCTCTGTTTTATTGACCTGTTTACATAGCCAAGGGTGGCACTGCAGGCTGATATTCAATTGGTGATATTCTGATTTCCTGGGATTCATGAAATATGACTGATTCTATGAGTTAAACATTGAAGAGATGCCATCAGTTTTTAAAAGTCACATTTCTACTTGGCCCTTTCTAATAATCACTGTTACAAGCAAGATTACTGGGATCACCATAATGATAAAAATAAGGGGGAGAAGTGTTTTGCCTTGGACTGGGGTTTTGGAAAATTTTTGTTTGTTTTGCACTGCACAACATTAATGCATTTGTATATGGTCAGTGCCTCTTCTTGCTGTTTATAAGCAGTTTCTTTCCAGAAAATAGACAGATCTAGGCCTGCTTAACAGCAGAAGCACGTCACAGATGGGAATGTGGGGGCAGTAGCTGAAAAGCAGAAGCAGTGATAGGGTCAAGGACTGAACCTTGGGCCCTCCCATTTCTGCTTACTGCCGTTCTGTGCTTCCCATTTCATCGTCTCCTTCTCAGAAGAAACTACTGAACTTGGAAGGAAGGCTCCACGTTTGCATAGTCATGGCACTCCTTTCTTCTCTAACCCCAGTCTTTATAGCCATTATATGTGTTTTGATTGGGGTAATATTGAAGAAGACTAACAGAGAGAAGGAAAAACATGAGACTAAAAGCAAGCCCCTGTCTCGCCCATGGGTGGATGAAGATTTAAAAACTGGTACTGACCACCACTTGGAGGAAGAAGGTAAGAAAAATCTCCATCTGAGCAATTCTGTTGTTTGAATTGGGTCTGCTGATACGAATAAAGGAGATGCGGTCTCCTCCACTCCTCTGTGGTGATGGAAGTGCATAGTGCTACACTGCTGCCGTGCCCTGAGCTTGCCAGCTCACTGGAAGGAGTCTATCCTGATGTCATGTCACTCTTGGTGTAAATCCCTATTTCCTCCAGATGCCACAGATCAGAGTGCAAAAAGAAAAGGCATTTTCAAAGACCCTTGTCTGTTCCTCTGTACAGCAGATCCCAGACCTATGAGGGACTCTGTGGGGAATGTAGGGAAAGCAAGCAGTTACTGCTGATGGCCCCCCATCCCCTTTCCAGCCCTCCTTGATGTGAGCAAAGGGAAGACCCGAGCAGAGATCTTCTATCTGCAGGTTGATTTTGTAGGCTTCTCATTCCACTTTACCATCCAGTGCTACATATTTGATCTCAGCACCCGTAGAAAAGCTAGAAACGGTTTTATTACAGTTCTTGCAAAAATCCTCCATTTGTGACTTCTGTGAATGTCCATGAGAGCTTTAGCTGGATTAGCACTGGGATCGTAGTATTTGGGAGATATGTTGATCAAATATTTAATAACAAGATTTAGTGATGGTGCAAATCTCTGTTCACTTAATTACATATTAGAACCGACACAGAATGCCCTCTCTTTTTGCAGCAGTGATTTCTGCAGCACAGCTTGGGCAAAAGTCCAAGCACAAAATGTAACTTTCCTTCTTTTTGCTTCCTGACTACCCTCCATAAGCTCCCTTCATTTCCTTGTGAAATAAAAATCTACAGAGTTTTCTTCCTATGAGGTTTTTAAACTTGCAGTTAACACAACTTTTTTTTTTTTTTTTTTTAGTCAAGCAGGTTTCAAAGGCTTTTTGTGTGCTTTTGTCCCATAGTGACACATTCCTCAAGTCTGCTTCCAGGAATCTTGAAACTTACATTGTTTTTCTGCACACATACCTTTTCTAAGAACCATTATTTCTCTTAATTTCTCAGTGTTCAGTGTACTTTGGGTTAGTGTTGTGTATCAGTTTCCAGAAATAGTTGATACTTGGAACCTTTTAAACCACATTGACTATTTCCCAAATATACAAAATTTCTTTGAAAGTTACTTCATATGTTGTACCCTCCTTTGTACAATGCAAAATAGATTCTGTATAAAATTATGCCAGATTTCCTTTTTCACTAATGGCTTACTAGTTCAGTTAAATGGCTTCAGATTAAAATTCCTGTGGGTAGTTCAAGTGATAACCCATGAATTATCAATGACATCTTTACTAAAGTTGTTTCTATCCATTTAAAAATTGAGATCCTCTAAATAAACAAACCTATTAGCTCTTAACAAGGAGCCTTGCTGCCACAGCTCCGTATATAAAATGTTGCATTTTTATGTCTTAGTTGTTTTCCCTATTATTCAGGTGCTAAATTCAAAACTGTACTGATTTTAAATTAATTATGAATAATTGGCAGGTACATAGACATGTTTGTGCTGTTGGTAAAAGGAGATATAATAATAATCACTTTCCCCTTAATGCTGTGTGGTTCAAAACCAACATCTTTCCAAAACAGGCATGTCTTATCATCTCCAGAAAAAATAAAATAGTTACAGCATGCTGGGCGAAGTTTTTCTTCAGCAGGGGAAAGCCCAGCCTAAGCAAGAAGAGAATATGGCTACCTTGGTAAGGAACTGCTACTTTGTTAATGTTGTAATTAAGGATCAAAATGTATTCACCTTGTTGTCAGTGTTAAAATTGTCACCTACTGCACTAGATGCTGAAAGCTGAAATGGAAACATGGATGTAAACAGAGATTTTCTTAACAGTAGAGAATATTTTACCTGCTGTGCAAATTCTAGCACTTTACCAATGTATCTTACTTTATCAGAAAAGCTATTTTCTACTTAAATATCTCAATCATCTGGCTTGTGTTTGAAGACAAAATTGCTCTGAGGAGAACTTGAGTTATTTGAGTTGAAGCATTTTTAAGGCCTTATCTGAAGCTAGAATCTAGGAGTCCTGTAGGTGAACAAGCTAGAATTTTGAAGAGCCCCCTGACGAGGCTGCAGACCAAGTCCTTCAATACGCGTCCATGACCAAAGCGAGAGCGCTTTGCCAAGACAGTGAAGTGCTCTGTAAGAAAACCACTGAACCTACTCAGGCATCGTCAGCCCCGTGAGCCTTCCTTTAAGTGGCACTGCTGGGGACATTTCCCCAGAGAGAGGCACACCTTTGAGCTTCAAGGCATTCGGTGTAATTACCTGAAACTCTTGGGCTGACTCAGTAGGGTCACTTAATGGCAGTGAAGGGCAGAAGAGGGGGGGCCAAGTGCTCCCGAGCTTGTCTGTGTTGTGCTTTCGGCAGCTGAAGAGAAGGATTTTTCCCAGAGCTGCCAGAAAACCAGTTGTTTGGTGAAGTGCAAAGCATTCACTTGGTCCATTTGTTTAATGCCTTATCTGGCAGTACTTCAGATTTGTTTGCATAACTAACTGTCCTATAACTTTTTCCTTCATTTTTGAGATCCAGAATGAGAGATTGTTGTACTGTGGGTTGCTAAGAGTGGTCTGTGTATGTGTGTATCTGGCTATGTGTGATTACCACTTAGATACAGGCAAAAAAGGTGTTACTTCGGCATTGTCTTGAGCGATGAGTCACAAGGGCTCTCTGCTTGGACATCTGATCCCAGAAGGGTGGTACCTAGTCTCCCACCGCTTCAGGTTTACACAGTTAGATCTTGCAAAGACAATTTCTGGCATATGATTCAGTCTTTAGCCGAAGGAACCTAGTGTACATTGGTACTGAAATTCTGTCCTTCCCCAGTTAGTTACTACAATACACCTGCTAGGCTCAAACTGAGAACAAACGTAAGTCACTTTCATATATTCAGATTAATACAACTGATAGATAAGGTAAATGCAGACCCAGCTTACAGTGGCGCGGAGGATGAGAATGAATTTTGTTTGTATCCTTGCTACCCTGGGGATCAGTTGCATAGAATATTAGCAAAGCTATTTTATTACTACATACTTAATTGAGGGGGCTTTGCTTGGTGGTGTACTCTACTTAAGGACTTAAAGCAATGTGCAAAGGCCCAAATGTTCCATCTCTTTTGAAAATGCAGTGGTCATTGCTTGTGATACTTCTTATAATAGATCTCTCCCAGTTAGAAGTATTTCTCCTCTCCTCAAGTTCAAAGGCTTCCCATACCTTTCGATACTACTACTGACGTGAATGAGGCAGTAGCAGTTTAATTTTCCAATTCAATGACAGTTCACGCTTTGCGTCATTTAGGAACGTAGGACTTGCATGGACATGCCTGCATCATTGTGTTTATCTCCCTGCTGCTGCAGACACCTCCAGCCTTTGTCATCAGCTGAATGAACTTGACAACTGGCCTTTTTTGACCCTGTTTCTTTAGCCATGCTGGAAGGCTGTTCCAGAACTTCATGCTGTGGATTAAAAGCCTCTTCTGCCTGCCTGCTCAAACTTATTTAATACTAGGCTATAGCCATTTTTCCTGTTCCATACTCTTGTTAGTTTAAAAGCATACTTTACCAGTCCTCCTGTGGTTTATAGACAGTGACCAGATTAACTCTCAGCTTTCCTTTTACTAGGTAAACCAGTAAATCTTCTCTTTATAAAACAGTGACTCCGTTCCTCTGAAGATCTTAAGAAACCTTCTGCAACTATATTCCAATTCGAGTTAGTTGTCACAGTATTTTGATGCTGGCTTTTTTCTTCCAGGGTCTGCATCTTCCACTTGATACTTATTTTGCTTAAGATCTCTGACCATCTCTTGGGGTTTCCAGGATCATCCTGATAACCACTACTTATAACCAATTAGTAAGACACCCTGTCTCTTTTAGTTCCCTATTAGCCATACAGTCAGTTCAGGACTGGATTCACTACTGGGATTCGTGTAGTGGCAGGTTATGTAGCAGTCTGCCATTAATCAAGAAAAAAACCACAGGGTCAGTTGTCCAGCATTTCGAGTCCAAGTACCTGAAGTGCTCTAGTCACACTGTCCAAGTTGCAGAAGGCAAAGGTGGTGACAGATAGAATGAAGAACCGCCCACTGTAGGAGAAGACCAGGTCTGAGACTGCCTAAGGAACCCGAAGGTGCACAAGTCCATGGGGCCGGATGAGATGCATCTGCGAGTCCTGAGGGAAGTGGCGGATGAAGTTGCCAAGCCACTCTCCATCATATTTGAGAGGTCATGGCGGTCTGGGGAGGTCCCTACTGACTGGAGAAGGGGCAACATCACCCCCGTTTTTAAAAAGGAAAAAAGGATGACCTGGGGAACTACAGGCCAGTCAGCCTCACCTCTGTGCCTGGCAAGATGATGGAGCAGATCCTCCTCAAAACCATGCTAACACACATGGATAACAAGGAGGTAATTTGGGACAGCCAACATGGATTCACCAAGGGCAAATCATGCCTGACCAGCTTGGTATCATTCTATGATGGGGTTACAGCGTTGGTAGACAAAGGGCGGGCAACTGACATCGTCTCCCTGGACTTGTGCAAGGCATTCGACACTGGCCCGCATGATGTCCTTGTCTCTAAACTGGAAGGACATGGATTTGACATATGGACCACTCATTGGATAAGGAACTGGCTTGATGGACGTACACAAAGAGTTACAGTCAACGGCTCGATGTCCAGGTGGAGACCAGTGATGAGTGGTGTGCCTTAGGGGTCTGTACGGGGGCCGATGCTGTTCAATATCTTTGTCAGTGACATGGACAGTGGGAGTGAGTGCACCCGCAGCAAGTTTGCTGACAACACCAAGCTGTGTGGTGTGGTTGACAAGCTGGATGGAAGGGATGCCATTCAGAGGGACCTTGACAGGCTGGAGAGGTGGGCCTGCGTGAACCGCATGAAGTTCAACAAGGCCAAGTGCAAGGTCCTGCACGTGGGTCAGGGTAATTCCAAACACAAGTACAGGCTGGGCGGAGAGTGGCTCAAGAGCAGCCCTGAGGAGAAGGACTTGGGGGTACTGGTGGATGAGAATCTCAACATGAGCCGGCAATGTGTTTTTGCAGCCCAGAAAGCCGACCGTATCCTGGGCTGCACCAAGAGAAGCGTGGCCAGCAGGTCGAGGGAGGGGATTCTGCCCCTTTACTCCACTCTCATCAGACCCCACCTGGAGTACTGCATCCAGCTCTGGAGCCCCCAACATAAGGAGGACATGGATGTGTTGGAGCGGGTCCAGAGGAGGGCCACGAAGGTGATCAGAGGGCTGGAGCACCTCTCCTATGAGGACAGGCTGAGGGAGTTGGGGCTGTTCAGCCTGGAGAAGAGAAGGCTATGGGGTGACCTTATAGCAGCCTTCCAGTACCTGAAGGGGCCTACAGAAAGGATGGAGAAGGACTTTTCACAAGGGTGTGTAGTGATAGGACAAGGGGGAATGGCTGTAAACTAGAAGAGGGCAGATTTAGATTAGATATTAGGAAGAAATTCTTCACGATGAGGGTGGTGAGGCACTGGCACAGGTTGCCCAGAGAAGCTGTGGCTGCCCCCTCCCTGGCAGTGTTCAAGGCCAGGTTGGATGGAGCTCTGAGCAACCTGGCCTAGTGGAAGGTGTCCCTGCTCATCGCAGGGGGGTTGGAACCAGATGATCTTAAAGGTTCCTTCCAACCCTTACCATTTTATGATGCTATGTTCTGAAAGCTTTCTTTATATACATTTAGTTGTGTCCCTAAGCATTGTATCTTCACACCGGAAAAGAGGATTGGAAGAGGATTTCAATGGTTAGGAAGCAACTCCCAAGAGAAGAAACTGAAAGAGCTGGCTTGGAAAGCAAATGCGTTAGTCTAGACTGAAGTTACTAGTGAGGTTTCTCAAGGATCAGTCTCGGGACCAGTTGTTAATATTATCTTGTGGTCTTTGCATAAAACCAAGGAATGTGCAAGTGAAATTCCTTAATGACATAGAACTGGGAGCCAACAACGCAGGGAAGTGTCAGTGTAGGCAAAATTCATGACATGATTTGTAGGCTGATTATAAACTCCTATGTGAACTGCTGGAAAGAATACAAACATCATCCGAAAATGTATCCAGAGAGGAATTTCTGATAGACTTAGAGAAATAGTACTTCTAAAATGAAATTTCACTTGGGATATCTGAGCCAAAACCTTTTCAGATTTGGTTAAAAAGCAAGAAGCTTGATGACTATTGCAAATGTACAAAAGAATTGATGGCAATCTTGAGAATGTGGCTAAAGATAATCAGCTGACTAGAAGGATGTCTGTTGTCCGTCAAATGATGGAATACACAGAGAAGTAAACAAACCTTTGTAGTATTGTATAACATGACCATACAAACAGGAATATGTCTAAACACAGCAATTATAGAGAGCATGCACTAAGCAGATGGTGCTGATAATGATTTTAGCTTAGCATATGGAAAATGTTAGCTGCTAAGAATGAATGGTAGACACATGGTGGAAAAGAATAAGTAATAGATGAATTTATCAAAAAAAAGTATTGCCAGGAGAGTTTTTGTTTTGTGTGTCAGTTCTCTTACTTCTGGATTCTTCTCCTGTCTCAGTCAGTATTCTCATTTTGAGTGTATTAGGGTCTTTAAGTTTTGCTTACAATACTTAAGCTTCAATACAGTGATTCTCACGCTTCCGTTCTCACTAGTCACCTCATCTATGTGCTATGTTCAGCATCTTTGAAAGCACATTTCTTTTTTCACCATGTTATTTTTAAGTTGCACTATCTTGACCACAAAGCATCTTCACTTCTTTTCTTTTCCTCTACTTACATGGTAAAAAAATAACCCACAAAACAAGCAAACAAAGCACTCAAAATTTAACTTGGCTTGACGTTAGGTAATACTGCAAGTTTTGCACTTCTGGTCTTACAAGGCCTAGGTGTCTGTGCCAACCAATCCTTTTCTTCCATTCCTAGTTGCATATAGATTACTTAATTGAGATATTTATTCAACCAATTGCTTCTAAGATTAATTTTATTTCTCTGGTTTAAAGAAATGCCAAATCTCTCTGCTTCCTGATCCCCAAGTACTTTAATCTGAGTTCTCCCACTTAATTTTTCTTAATCCCTTATTTTCCCCAAGTTTGTTCCCTTAAAAATTGAAAGCCACAATTATAGACCTCCTTTTCTTTACCCTTTCCTCTAGTCAGTTAAATTGATAATCTCAGTTTAGGTGTTCTTGCTTTTTTTATAACTTCCTCCTTTCTTACTGAAACCAAAGCTGAGAGAGTCACAGCAACAAGCGAAGAACAGGTTATTTGATTAAGGTATTGGATGCCTCTGGTGGGAAGCCTGGTTTCTAATATTATCATAATATCTCCTTTTCAGTCTATACCTAGAAAGCTATGCTTCTGCCCTGTACTCCCTAATAATGATATGTTTGAGGTAACATGACTGCTTCTTAAAGATATGGCCTCATCTAGATATGACCTTGGGATGACTTTGTAGGCTTCACACTGTCCAGAAGTCAGTGCATCTCAAAAAGTAAGCTTTTTTTTTTTTTATGGCCATGCTACTTTTTTGTTTCCTCCAGCCTTTGCTCCTATATGACAAACCTGTTTTGCAAAGATTTTCAGTATTTTATAGACTAGTCTCAGCAGCTCTAACTCGGAAGGATTGTTGATGGGTTTGTGATAATACTAGAAAAAAAGATGACCAAGCAGGGCTTGGATTTGCTTAGAAGCCAAGGTTAGACCATCAAGCCTCCTCCTTAAGTGGCTGAATAAAAGGTATAGTGCATTTAGAACTCAGAGGCTTGTCATCAGTGGTGATGAGTCTAGTTGGAGGTCTGTAACTAGTGGTGTCCCCCAGGGGTCAGTACTGGGCCCAGTCTTGCTTAACTTCTTCATCAACGACCTGGATGAAGAGTTAGAATGTACCCTCAGCAAGTTTGCTGATGACACCAAACAGGGACGAGTGGTGGATACATCAGAAGGCTGTGCTGCCATTCAACGTGACCTGGACAGGCTGGAAAGTTGGGCAGAGAGGAACCTGATGAGGTTCAACAAAGGCAAATGCAGGGTCCTGCACCTGGGGAGGAACAACCTAATGCATCAGTACAGGCTTGGGGTGGACCTGCTGGAGAGCAGCTCTGCGGAGAGGGATCTGGGTGTCCTGGTGGATGACAGGTTAACCATGAGCCAGCAGTGTGCCCTTGCTGCCAAGAAGGCCAATGGCATCCTGGGGTGCATTAGGAGGAGTGTGGCCAGCAGGACGAGGGAGGTTCTCCTTCCCCTCTACACTGCCCTAGTGAAGCCTCATCTGGAGTACTGTGTCCAGTTCTGGGCTCCCCAGTTCAAGAAAGATGAAGAGCTACTGGAGAGAGTCCAGCGGAGGGCTACAAGGATGGTGAGGGGACTGGAACATCTCTGCTACAAGGAGAGGCTGAGGGAGCTGGGCTTGTTCAGCCTGAAGAAGAGAAGGCTGAGAGGGGACCTAATATATACTTATAGATATCTGAAGGGTGGGTGTCGGGAGGATGGGGCCAAGCTCTTTTCAGTGGTGCCCAACGACAGGACAAGGGGCAATGGGCACAAACTGAAGCATGAGAAGTTCCGTCTGAACATGAAGAAGAATTTCTTCCCTCTGAGGGTGACGGAGCACTGGAACAGGCTGCCCAGGGAGGTTGTGGAGTCTCCTTCTCTGGAGATATTTAAGACCTGCCTGCTGTAGGTGACCCTGCTTTGGCAGGGGGGTTGGAGTAGATGACCCACAGAGGTCCCTTCCAACCCCTACCATTCTGTGATTCTGTGATTGAATGTATGCTATTTCCTACTTTCTGAACCTCCTCGTAAGTAAGTAAATAATGAAAGCACATCTGAACTCCTGGGTCCTGGAGTTAGTTTTATTTGACTGTTTCTAGGCTAGAAATAGTCTTATTTCTATTTCCCCGGACACTCAACATTGTAAGCTTGGGAAAAGGATAGGGATGATCACTACAGCACATTGGTGTAAGCACAAACATTATAGTCTGACCTGAAATTTTCATCAAGACACTAATCCAATACCTGCTTTCAGCATAATTTTCTGGTCAAATTCTGCGTTCTGATAGACAATGCACAACCTCAGCAGATTTCAGGAAGCTTTTTGTTATCATAAGGAAAATATTTCTCCCATTTAGTGACACCTCTTATGTGAGTGCCTAGGGATAAAATCAAGTTGTGTGTCATTCTGTGTAACTGGTAAATCTCAGTTCAGCAATGCATGTCTTTGTTACAGTAGCAGTACTGCTATACACAATGTGGATTTGGAGGGGGAGAATTTGCTTTGTCGTACCAATCAAGGCAGTTGCAGGAGGCTATCCAGCTTCCAGGTCTGGAAGTCCCTCAAGATGAGCTTGCAGGAAAGGTTATTTGCCTATATGCGTGATTTTCTGTCCTGTCTATATCAATGGGTTTGAGAACAGCATTATCTCTCTCTAACTCTCCTGCTCTGCGTCACTTTTATAGCACGTGAAGGAACTCCGCATAAAGGATATATACAATTTAAGACTACAAACCGATTATGTATTGGCTAATACACCTAGAGAGGTATGTTTACTGAACTACTAGGCTGAGCAGAGATAAACATGTCCTAATGAGACACCTTCTGAATTTCTCTACTGGCCAGACAGCCCTCATTCAAGTTGGAAGGTGTTGCTGAGTTGCCATCTCCCAATTGCCTGTTTTTTCCCTGAAAGTTTTACAAATTTTTTGTGCCATCCCTTTATCTTTCAAATCCTTTGGCTGCCAGTCATCACTGTCTCAACTTCCATCTGTGGAAGGTTTTTTACGTTTACCTTTTTTTTTTCTTTCTTATCTAGTATGGATTTAGCTTACGTTCTTTTTCACATCTTCACAGCAATTGTCTCAGTAGAACTGAACTAAGGTCACTGTGCCTCTGATTACATGGGCCCTACTCCTGGCTGAGGGTTACACCTTCGTCCAAGCCACCAGGCAGAGATGCAAGAGGCAGAGATAGGCATCCTGAAAAAATTTCCATGACTTCATTACCTGTGCATCTTCAAGCATCAGTTACATATTGACTTTTACCAGTTTAACATAGTGGTCCTTGAAGATGGCATCCTGTGGTACTGTGCATAGCATAGAAGAGGTGGGAAGGATGCAGAGCTTTAACTGTTTCCCCAGCTACCCTACCACTCTAAAACATGAGGATGTTGAACACTGGGGCTCCAGCAGAAGCTTTTCCTCTCTACAGATCCACTCCTATTGCACCACACTACTTGCTAGTGTAAGCATAGCCTTTGTCACCCCATGGTGTTCCCTTCAGTGAGTGTGGAGGAGGAGGAGCATAAAAGGGGGTGCGAATGTTTCTGAATGAGAAGATCACCAGAATCGTAGCCAGGGGAAAGTCCTAGTCAGCAGGTTGCTGTTGAATAGTAAATAACCGACTGTACCAAGTGTAAACGGGAAAGGGAACACTAGGAAGAGGCATCCTCTTCCTTTTTGAGTTTGAGTGTGCAAGATGCTCACAAAAATAATTTTTACAATGGATTACTGCTTCCTATTGCCCTGGAGCCAGGTCCTTGCAGACCGTGACTGAGAGTGCTGAACACAGGCATGAAATGCTAAACAAAACAAGCTTTCTGGATGACTTCTTTGTAAGCAAACTGAAATGTATGTTGTTTGGGGACCAGAATCATTCTGTTTAGATGCAACACATGAAACTGGATATATTGCAGCCTCTTGCACATGCTGGGCCACACCTGTGAATATTTCACTGCTGTTTATAAAATGAACCAAGAATCAGCCTGGTCTCTAAGGCAACTGCATACTACTAAAACACAGAAAGAATTGCAGTTTGAATTTGCCATGGTGATTGCTATATTTCCAGAATACAAGCTTAATGGTGACTGAAAAAGAACTGTAATATTTTTTCCGGACTCAGCCCTCTGTAGCAGATTGCTCAATACTATTGACTAGTCAAATGCAAAATTTAAATGGCTTTAACTTCCACATCATAGCTGCAAAAAATGCTATTCTTGCTGATTCTAGGAATGCATGGTAGAAAGAGGAGATCTGAGAGACAACAGAGGATGTATTTTGTGGTATAAAAAAATCCCAAAGAGGCAGATTTCAGTGAAACGAGGAACCGTTTTGAGTTCTTAAATTAAAGGCAAGAAACACAATATCCTACATTTAATATATTGTTATCCTAAGTATAGATGCCTGTCATCCATTTCCTCTTATGCTGAAAGTATCATGAAACCAAAGAACTTAACCACAAAGTCACATTTGCGCAGAGCCGAGATGTAATGCTTCTGCTATGAAACATGAATACAGAAGAAGCTGACAGTCAGCTCTTCTGAGGAGATTTTACACACCTTGGGAGCTTAGCCCTCTCCTTAACTTCAGTAACTTAATTGATTTTCTTTTTCTTATTAGACTGCTCAGGAAGGAGCACATTTGTTCACGTTTACTTACTGAGAAAAGTGGGCTGAAATGTTGGCTGCCTTTTCACTGCTGGTTCAGCTTGTAAACGACTTTTAGAGGCAAACTCGAGTGGAGAAGGCCTTAACTTCTTCATGGATCACACTCACTACAGCCAGCCAGGACCCTCTGGTCTCTTGGTATTTAAACAAGGTGTTTATTTAGTAGCTGGAGCTAGGGATCAATGAGTTGTGTCAACTGGAACCTCAGACTTTGCCTTTCCAGCCGTGTAGAAGTGCAAGGTATGCAGGCCAAAGTGCGTTGCAGTGGTGAATGCCAAAGACAGAAACAGCATTCTCCTGTAAAAAAATCCCTAACCACTTTTATTTTCTTGCAGAGGTTGATGAAGAGTGGCAAGGAGTTGATGAAAATGTTGCCCATGTCCCCTTCCTCGCAGAGCGCTACTCTGAGGCTGAAATGATTAAAAGGTCACAGATGTTCTATGAGCTTCTTAATAAGAGACGGTCTGTCAGGTTTCTCAGTGATGAGCCAGTCCCCAGGGAGGTTATCGATAATGTCATCAGAACAGCAGGTATGGTACTGACTGGTTCAAGGTCTGAAAAAAAAAGAAGGATCAACGTTGCTGTTCAGCCATGTAAAGGTGATGTAGAAAACCCAAAGGAGTTGGCATTTGCCTTCTGGTTTTCCTAGATTCAGCCATAGCCATAAAAAAAAGAGCACTCATTGATTGATTGGAAATTATTCAGCTTGTACAACTGTAGGCCAGGGACTGGTTTGGAGCATTCCCAATTCCTTTGTATTTGCAGTGCACCCAAAAGGGAAAGAGAGCATTTCAACAGCATAAAACAAAACATTTCATTTTTAAGCTTTAAAATATGTTATTTAACAGAATATTGATGTACAGTTTAGTGAAGCAGCTTTCATATAGAAATAATGAAGTGTTTTCTCTCTAAAATATCAAACCATGTGTACTTCACATGCTTTAAAATTTCATTCATTGTGAATATATTTGCCATGTGTGGGTTTTGTTTGTTTTTTTTTTTTTTTCCCCCAAAACAAACTGATGAAATTGTCCCTGCCATGTGAGATCTTTCAGTTGACATAAATGGTTGGGGTTTATTATGGGAGAAAAAAGTTTCACTCTAGAGTAAAAAAAACTTTTCCAGTCCTTCCAGCGTCAGCGCCAGGTTCCTATTGTATTTGACTGGAGAATTATGCTGAGGACCCTGATAGAGTTTATTTGACAGAGTGTCAGAAAAGGATTCCCCCTCCCCCCTTTTTTTTTGAGAACTTATGTGTTTCAAATCATTACTGTGATCTCCTGGCTTAATCTCATCTCTGCTTTAGTAACACTGATTTCAGCCAGGAGAGGTTTTGACCCTCATTATTTCTCTTTTATGAAGCAATTAATATAGAAAATACTCACAAGGTGCCTTAGAGAAAAGTTCATTAGCCTTTAGCAGGATTATTAATATAGAGATTCTGAGGAATTGATGTGCATTGTTTTCCCTTTAAAAACTGTAAGCAGCTTTGTTAGTGCACTGTAATGAGTCTCCATCTTCCTCTGATTAGCTAGGGGTCATTAAAACACTGAGCATGTTTTGGTAAATGCAGCAAAGCGAACCAGCCTGGAGTGCAGATGAAGTACTTAGTAACCCTGAAAGCTTTGGGCTGTGTGAAGGAAAAGGAAACAAAGCAAACCATAAATGTCATCAGGTCTTACCCAAACCTGAGAAGCAAGTTTCACAGTATAAACACATTTTAATATACAAGATAGTTCAAGCAGCTTATTCAGTGTTTCTTGAACTGAAATCAGTGCTTAGATAAGCAAACACAGTGTGTGTTCAAGACCCTCAAATATTTTTAAAACATGTAGGAGGGGCTAGAGAGACCTGAACAGTCTCCTTAACGTATTTCTCTGTGAGCTTGTACAGATAGCTATATTCTTCAACTTCTGGCTTTCATCTGCTAGTCAGTTAAAATATTCTCCAGGGGTGCTGGTGTGTAATAATCAAGGCTGAATAAGCATGTGCAGGCTTAATATGCGCACACCTACAGACACCAGCTGTCTTTGGGACAACAAACTCAAACCTGTATGCGACATGGCAGATGTTTGCATTGTGCAGCTCCTCATCTTTGTCAGCCAGCGACTGACAGATTCCTGCAGGTGGTCGCTTAAGCCTTGTTTCCCTGAAAGCCATTAGCTTTGCCCGTCAGCTAAAACCACGTCTCAGGGTTGGTTGTATATGCCAAAGGTGTGTTGACTTGGATATAATGCTTTGCATTAACATTACTGTGTGCGTTTTTTGCACTGTCACACTAACTCAAGAACCACAACGGAATTTTTACAAATCCCTAACTTTGATTTCCTGTAAGATGGCTGTATGAAAGGACTAACCTCTGTCATTGAACAGGGCTTCAATTCTTTGAGAAAGAAAAGAACAGGATTGTCTGCCAAGACCTATTTCTGTCCTTTTCTTTCCATCTCATCAACTTGCTTTCCCATTGCTCTGTTGGTCAGCCCAAAAGCCCACAAGGAAGAGCTGATACTTCTCACTGCGTGCCCACTTTCAGCATTGCACCAACCAGCTTTTCATCTTTCCCTGTTTTCGTACTAAGGTACTTCACCCAGTGGAGCGCACACTGAGCCCTGGACCTTTGTGGTAGTGCAAGATCCATACTTAAAACACAAGATTCGTGAGATAGTCGAAGAAGAAGAAGAGATCAACTACAAAAGGAGGATGGGAGACAGATGGGTTAATGATCTGAAAAGACTGAGGTATGAAAAAGTCCACTGGCTAAGGGGTTTGAAGGGAGCTGTTCTTTGGTCCAGGAAAGACGATATTGGGAAGTTTTAGTCATGCTTCTTGTTAGTTTGCATTTTTTCCCCTTATTTTTCAGGGAGGAAAAAAAAAAACAAGCTGAAAATATTCAGATCAATTTTAAAAACCTTTTTTTAAAAATGTTTTTTTAAGTCTGTGCTCCTTAATCTCTCCCCAGTTTTCTGGTGCTTCTTAAGAGGGGGGTTGTAAATATTTCCCACTGCCTGATCAGAGAAAAAGAAGGAAGGTGGGGTCAGACACTCCCCCAGCAGAGAGCTGCCAGGGTTGCTGTATCGTAGTCCTGTTTCCAATTTACAGCCAGGAAGAAGAAACTCCTGTCTGAGGAAAGTGGCTTTCCCACCCTGCAGGAGCCGAAAAAAAAAAATTATTATCTATATATGTTAATTCTGGATACCCTGCTCTGAGGGCCAGGTGAGATGCAGCGCCTGGCTGATACACACAAAGGAAAAACTCGCTATGCCTATGTGTTCCATCTTGCCAGAAGAAGTGTGAAATAAGTGGCTCAGATGTTCAGCGTACCCTTTCCTATTGTACGACTTTGTCTTGATTCTCAAGATGATGGGAATCTTACAGGAAGCACCACAGTTTAGCAAACTGAAGTGATAAAAGAAGCTTGTCTTGAATTCTACTAGTAACCTTGTCCTTTTCTTCCTCCCTCTCACTTTTCATGTATTTCTAAGATTCATGTTTGGAAAGAAAAATCAAGAAATACGTGAAGAATTGTGCCTTGGTGGCTGGCTCATAAAATTGCCTCTAGTAAAAGGGATTATATACTCTTCATCTTGAAGCTTTTATGAACATTTGGCTCCATCGTTATTATTTTTCTATGTAACCTCTCTTGCCATAACTCTTGTCCCAATTTTTTCCTGTTGTTTGCCAAACAATGAAGCTCCCAAAGCCATTGGGAGTTTTGCTGCTGACTGAGGTAGCCCCAAGGCTTGACTCTATGCAAGTGGTAAATTATGCAATATTTAATTGTTCCAACTGGCCTCCAAAGTCTGACTGACTTGCTTAACTTCGCACAATGGGAAGGCATATACTGAGACTTGCCGGGTCAAATGAAACATATGCACAAAGCTTTACAGGGCTGATTTGCCCTACTTGTTTCATAATGTCATTGTTTTTCAGGTGCTTATGTGCTATGTAAATTTATCTGCTGTGTAAACAACTAAAATATAGCAATTTTTATGTTTTGAGTGAGAACAGTAGAAAGCACACATTTTCTTATCTAAATCCTACATCATAATTGTATGTATTGTAATTTAAAAAAAAATGGAACCAAATGAATTCTAACAGGGCTGCAATACCCAGAAACATAAGAACATTTATGGCTCTGGGAATATAGTTGGGTTTACCCCTTAGACCAGAAAGTTTTCAACTTTTCTTCCAGCAGTTTTCCCTGCAATCACAAAAGAGTTGGCACTGCGGATAACAAGTGGAGCTGCAGGCCTGCAAAATTACAGGAATTAAATAACGTCAAGGGCAAATGCTCATGAGACCAGTTCATTGATAAGAGGTCAAGTACTACCTCCTATTTTTATGAAATTCCACTCTTTTAGAGTGGGTGCATCAACTCCTCAGCTAAATATGTTAAAACTGATAACTCTCCCCAAGGTTTGTTTTTTTCAGAAATGGTTCTATTTAAGCTGATAATACTTAATTCTTTGCCGTAAATGTTCTAAGCTTTAGTGTACTGCTGTAATTGTCACGTACCTTTAGTGTGCCTTTGCAGACAGTAAATGTGACTTATGGGAAAGTGAAAAGGTTGCAAAATTAATGTCTTAAACATTATTCTTTTGCAGAACAAACTGGATCAAAGAGTACTTGGACACTGCTCCCTATCTAATCCTCATTTTCAAGCAAGTATATGGGTGGCTTCCAAATGGCAAAAAGAAGACCCACTACTACAATGAAATCAGTGTTTCTATTGCATGTGGTATCCTGCTTGCTGCACTGCAGGTACATTGACAGAACCGACGTATTGGAAGTCAATATATTGGTTTGGTTTACATACCAACACCATTCTGCCCAAATGAGAGTGGAACCCAATTCAGATTTTAACATTATCAGTCCTCTGGATTACTCCAGTTCCTGGCAATATAACTTACTTTTGAGTTTTAAAGTTATTCTGCACAGGCCCACAACTGAGAAGGCGATTCCTATCCTCAGTACTGGTTAACAAGAAGAAAAGTGTAATGCAGCTCACCTCCAGAGTTGTCACTCTTCTCCCAGCACAGGCTTCAGCCCCTGTGGTTTCTGCCTGATGCTAACAGTGCTGACCGGGTCTGCAGATTACCCAGGCATGGCTGTACAGTGCCACACTGGCCCCTGCTTTTCAGTAATCCCTAAAAAATGGCTTGACCCCAGATCATTTTAGTGATCAATGCTGGAAGAAAAATTGGGGACATATTTCACAGAACAGGCTGTACTATTTCAATCAGTCTTTCCGAGGCATTTCTGAAAGTGAACTCATGTCTAAAGCTCAGTGTGTTTGACACCAGACAGTTGGATTTTCTCAGTGGTTTCTCAGTGCTCAGTTCTGCTTGTTGTATCTGATGTACTCACACAAGTGTGTAAGTAGCGAAGCTATTCTGATTGCTAACTTGGCCTGTCAGCAGGATGACAGCAAGGTGCCACCTCTTACATTAGGCCAATTTCCTACCAGGAACTGTCATTTCTCCTCCATTCTGTTTTGAGTGACACCTCCCTGCCCTCATTGCTGCTCCTCAGGAGGGTCTTCAGAGTGCAAAATCTGAGAAGTGAGCAGGGCAGCAGCACATTGCTGGCATGTTGCTGCTCTGCAGCTGCACTGGGCTCTCTATTTTTATTTCCGTGGAGCTGAGAGCGAAAGGGATGCGCAGCGATGAGGCAGAACCAGCACTGTCTCGCTAGGTTCTCAGTCGGAAGCAGCAGGAGTAACAAGGCTACACTTTCCCCCGAGCCAGCCCACCATCAGGTGGGATTTCTGAGGCCCCCTACCAACTGTTCTGCTCCTTAGTGCTGTCTCTTTCCCAGCTCCTAGAAATTAATTGATAGCATTAAAGGACACAGTGCCATGGACCACCACTGTTAGCTCTTCTCCTCTTCAGAAGATCATAGAGATTACTTAACAGGAGAGGCTTATTGCCTGAGTACCTCTCCCTGGCTGACTTTTACATCTCAAACCCTCCCTGAATGCTTGCATTGTATATATAGAGAGAGACTGAAATCCACATTATGCAAGTCTCAGGAAGCACCTTAGCTGTGTGGTCACATTTTGGACAACATCAGCTGTTTACAATTTGTCAGATTGTTTAGCTTTCTTATGAGATTTCGTGTGAGAGGAGGAATGATGCATAGACTTCTTTTGCTGTTCTGATGTGAGCCAGAACACTGGCCACTGCAAGAGATGGGCAACAGGCTCCTGTGACAACTTCCGAGGCAGAGCCTCTGCCCCCTGTCCCTGTCAGGTACAGCTCCTGAGCAGGAACAAATGTTCACAAAGCTGCAAGGCATCTTCCTGCCAGCTGTGTGGAGGCAAGGACCCACATATTTCTCTGTGTGAGCCAGACGAACCCCATGGGATCATATTCCAGTGATATGGCCACAACTGCCTCTCAGCTTTACTGTGGCCGTAGGTCCCCCATTACACCGAGCACTGCAGGCAGGCTCCTGCTGCACAGCATACAGACATGTCAGGCAGAGTGTGCTGCCGCTGCGGTGGAGAAATGCTGTACTACTCTGTAAGCAAAGCAGGCATCTTTTATGGTACTGTGGAGGCTATTAGTAAATCAGATGTTCTAAAGCCTGCAGCAGAGTCTGTCGAAGCAGCATTTCTGGACTAGTCAACAGGAGGATGTGTACGGGTCTGGTGGGAATAACGGACACAAATACAGAGCACAGACCTCTGTCTCACTCTGCTGCTGTCTGTCTTGCTGCAGAACGCAGGTCTGTACACCGTGACCTCCACACCCCTCAACTGCGGCCCCCAACTCCGGGTGCTGCTCCAGCGCCCAGCTAACGAGAAGCTACTCTTGCTGCTCCCTGTTGGCTACCCCAAGAAAGGCGCTACTGTGCCTGCGCTGACCCGAAAGCCGCTGGAAGACATCATGGTGGTCGTGTGAGCCCAGCGCCACGAGGAAGGAGCGCGTCCCCGCCGCCAGCTAGCGAGCAGCAGCCTGCTGAAGGCGTCACTGCTGTTTCTGTGTGTCGTTCTCCTATGCCACCACTGCTCTGCCTGCTTACACCTGTGTTTCCTTTAGTGCTAGTAATCTACTTACAGCAGCGAGCAGTCAAGCACTGTGCGTTTGACAGGTGCTATTACCAGTGAGCCCAGGCAGCTTTTCCACGGGACACCTACAATGGCATTTAAATGACCTTCATCGCTCGATTTTTCTTATGCATTGTAGGGACATATCTTTTCTTGAACTGGGATGTACATTCTCCTTATACTTTGGTGATTACCATTACACAGTTATTTTCACTTCAGAATTTTAATAGAGGTTGTATTAAAAGATAGAAAGAGGTCAAACTCAGCTATTTAAGTATCTCTTCCCCTTCACTGTGTTCAGTTCTGTGGGGAAGGAAGCTTTTTTTCTGTTGTACAGTTGCTTTTTCTCTACTTAATTAATCTGAAAAATCTTGTCTATACCAGGCTTTCTTAAACTGTTGCTGGCACAAGTGTCTTCGGCTGGGGGAGATCTAGTAGGAAGAAGGCATTCAAGTAATTTCCTTATTGCCATTTATTTATACATGTTGCAGGCATGGTTAGATCACACAGCAGCTATCAATTGTGCCCCCTGTATTTGCTCTTTCCACTGGAAGCAGCCCAGAGGGAAGTACTATTCTGGTTATCCTGTTTGTACCTTCAACTATACCAGTTTAACACCCTGAAATTTAAACTGCTTTAGAGACCCTGGCACATGACATGTGCTTTCATGTGACACCAAATCAGGCATATTTAGGTTTATTTTAAGGAAACTTCCCACAACCGCAGTGCTCCTTACGAAAAACCCTTGTCTACAGGCTAGAGGGGAACGGACACCAGTAGGAGCTGCTTACTGGGAGGGTGAGTGCTGCTGGTGCCTGTGCTGGCAGAGCCCTCTCGTGGGGTTGTGGCTCCTGCGGCTTTGGGAGCAGCACAAGTTGAAATGCCGAGAGAGAGACATGCTTCCCTGAAGGTGTCTGTATTCCGGGAAATACTTTCCCACCCTGCTCTCTGTTGCATGTAACTTCAGGCAGATGCAGCCAAATTGGCTGCTGCCTTCCTTGGCGGTTGCTCACGTTAACTTGCTGCGCCTTGTCTGAAGCCAGTCTTATTTAACATGACCTGTTGTCTGCTGAGCAAGTGGAGGGGATAAAGTTTTGCAGAGGTACAGCTTTTTGTGGTGTCGGTGCCTCTGTCACTCAATGAGAAAAACTGTTCTCCTCTTTGGCAGACCACTTTGCTGGTATTTGGCAGGCACGGCAATGTGTTCACCTGTGTCACATCCTCAGTGGTACAGCAATGACAGGAAGAGCATCTCATGTAGACCTAGTCTGAAATGTGCTTTTGTAACTACTGTGAAATAAAAAAAGAAGTCGTGTGTCTACAGGCTTGCAAGGCCTAAAAGCTAGTAAGGGAGAGAAGGATGAGCCGAACCAACCCAATGCCAGCTGGCTGCAGGTCCCCAGTTATCAGGAATAGACATTACAGTCACTGTAGCAAGTTTTCCTTCTGTGCAGATATTGCTAAGCTGTATCAGCCCTCTTCACAAAGCAGTTTGTACCTTCTGTAAATGTATATAAGCCCTATTATGTTTGTTTTCATTCAGAGTTCACATTGCTAGCGGACTGAAGGTCTGTCGCTTTGCACTCTCTCCTATAGCTGCAGAAATAAACTGCTTCTGCCTGACCTCAGTCTGCAAAATAGACGGCATGTTTATTCACCACTCAGAGAAGCTTTACCAAATGAATTCGGTTTCAAACAGCAGGATCTTGCATATATAAAGTTATTTCTGGTATGGTTTCATAACTGAAAAACAAAGGACTCAACCACTTTAAAAATACACAAAAAATTGTCACAATAACAAACATTTGTATATACCAATATACCACTTTTTTACCAAAGAAGTTTAATGGTGGTTTTTTCCCCCATGTGTTGATTCTGGAACGTAATATACACAGAGCAGCTGAAAAAACCAAGCCCTCACACCTACTAGATAAGAAAGACTCTATCCAAGAAAGCACTTCTGGAATTACAAAATATAGGTAAAAGAAGCTTTTTCTTTCTTTTCTCCCATAAAAATGCCTATTCAAACACCAGTAGCTTATTCAAACTCCAGTAGTATTACAACTGCTGATGGTAGTGCAGAGTCTTGTATAAATCATGCTAGTGCTCCTGTTGTGACAAACCTGCTTGGAATTGCCACTATTCTCTAGTAAGTGTGCTGTCTTTACTTAAAACACAAATCGGACACAAGTAAATTTTGCCTTTCCATGCCGAACATTATTAAATAAAATTAAGGTTAGCATTTAAATTGTTTTACACTTAACTAGAAATTTTTCCTTTGTTTGGGTGAACAAATACTGTTTTTTCAGGAAGAGAACATTCTGGAAGGAATGTCTCCCACACAACCAGTAGGGATTTAATTTCTATATTCCTCCCCTTGTTCTGCTTAATACCAACATTAAAAGACTTGATCGCGTTAGCAAAAGATGCTGGAACTTGACATCTCTCCTCATGATACCTTATGGGCACATGTCTGAAAGGCTCTGGACTCAGTCTACTCAGCTCTTCTAGGAAATGACTGCACCACTCAGATGGGAACTGAGCCCTTCAGAAAACTGAGCTCTAAGTACTAGTTTTCCAGAATCACAGAAAAATAGATGTTGGAAGGGACTTCCAGTGTTCATCGTCTCCAAATCTCTACTCAAAGCAGGTCAAGTTAGATCCGGTTGCTCAAGGTCTTGTCTGGTCAAATCCTGAACAACTCTGAGGATGGAGAGTACATAACCCCTTCAGGCAACCTGTATGGCATTTGTTCACTTCCATGGTAAAAAAAAAAAAGTTTTCCTGCTGTCTAATTGGAGTTTCCCATGTTTCAACTTGTGTCCATTGCCTCTTGGCCTGTGGCTGTGCATCTCCAAGAGAAGCCTGGCTTTGTTTTCTCTGTATCTTCCAATCAGATAGCTGCAGACAGCAATTCAGTCTCCCCTGAGCCTTCCCTTCTCCAGACCCAACACATCTCTGTGTGCCCCAGCTCCCTGGCCACCCTGATGGCATCTGCTGGCTGGACTTGCTCCAGCGCGTCACTCTTTCTTGTACTGAGCAGGCCAAAACTAGACACAGTACCCCAGACATGGTCTCACAAGTGCCAGATAGAGAGGAAGGATCACTTCTCTGGGCCTGCTTGCTACACTTTTAGTAGTGCAGCCCAGGTTGTGGTTGGCTTTCTTTGCTGCAAGGACACACTGCCGATTCATGTTCAACTTGCTGTCCACCACGTACCTTAGAGTCCTTTTCTCAGGAGCTGCTTGCAGATAGCTGGTCCCAGCCTGTACAGTGGCACTGGGTTATTCTACCCCAGATGCAGGACTTTGTATTTACTTTTGATGAAACCCATGAAGTTCCTATCAGCTCATTTCTGCAGCCAGTCCAAGTCCTGACTAGCATCCCCACCGGGGCCGCCATGCCCTTCACCCTGCTCCCAGAGCCACCCAGTCACTCTCTCCTGCTGTGTTCCCTGCCACTCCCAGCAGCATTGGTGGTGCCCACATGGATGAGTAGCAAGGGGCAGCAGCTTGAGGTCCCGTGCAACATCCCTTGTCCTGACCCCAGCAAGTGGCAAACCTCCTGAGACACCGAGCTGGGTCAGCCAGCAGGCTCCAGGGACTGTTCTCTCGCCTTTCCCCTTGGTACAGGTCCTGGGCTTGGGCCCTGGTGTACCCTTATGGCCAGAGTCCCTGGCACTGTATTTCTGCTGCGGCTGTAGATCTGCGGCTGTGGCAGGCACCTCCCTCCTGTGGGCAGGACCCCCCAGCTGCCAGCCCTCCACCTGGGTAGGCAAGAGGGAGGGTGGGGAAGCATCACCCTGGAGCAGCAGGTCCCTCTGCATGGTTCCTACACCTCCGAGAGTAGCGCTGGTGGCTCCGGCAGCATTCACAGGCTGAACCCTGGGTGCCTGAGGGGTGCTCAGACAGACTTGCGACCTCGCAAGAAGGAAACAACCACAGACCGGGGTGAGATGGAGAGGAGTGTTGCCCAAGAGCAGGATGTGCTGGGCCCCTCTTTGCCGAGAGGACAGTGGGGGCAGCCTTCATGAGCTACGTGACTCCCCACCGCGCTGATGGCGGGACTTTTAGGTGGGCTTGTAGTGTCGTAAGGGTGGACCTGCAGAGGTGAGGAGTGTGACCCAGGAGCACGGGTCACACAGCTTCTTTTTGCTATGAGGGCGGATCTAGTGGCAGAAGCATGCAGCACTGACAGAGTTCACGACCTGTAAGTCACGTTCTTTGAGGGGTGTTTGGGTGGGCTTGTAGTCCTCTGAGAACAGTGATGCTGGGGAAAGAGGGGAGAAACAGGCACCTGTATGGGGGCTGCCATTTGCTGCCAGGGCAGCAGGGATGTGCAACAGCATTCTTCAGCTACGTGAAGGGCATCGCGGGAGGTGTTCAGGTGGGCACACAGTCTGCTGAGGAGGGACCTGCTAGGGAAGGAAGAGGGGAAGTGAGAGTAGCCCAAGAGTAGCGGATGGCTGTGCTGGGCTTTCCCTTTTCTGCCAAGCACGGATATCGTCCCTGTTCACAATCAACAGTTGAATACCACCTTGTGAAAACATGGGTGTTTTTTGGGGGGGGAAGGCTGCTGACATTGAATAACATTTCTGGGATCTTTCTTCCTTGAACTGCATGGACAAATTTGTGTGCATTCAAGGACCCTCGCTGTCTGAGGTTTGCCAGACAAATGGGCTCGAAATAAGGTGCAACAGGGTGGGTTGCATGACAACCCAGGTGATTAAAGGAATAAGTATCACATGTTGTTGGAGCTGGAAACCATGGCAAACTGCCAGTCTCCTCCCACTGCATGGATAGCTAAGCTGGCACTGGTTTCAGTACGCCATTAAATACTGAGCTGTAAGCTATTGCAGCTCACCTGGTGTTTCATTAGCAATCCAGCTGGCTATGCAACCAGGCAGGGAAGCACTTCTAAAGCAGCAGCATCTCACCCACTCCATCCTCTTCCGTTCCAGTCAGGTGAGCCAGAACCCAGTTGATTCTGATAGAAAGTAAAATTTTTTTTTTTAATCTTAGTGATTCAGAGTGCAAGATCTGAGGGCTGTCTTACACTGGTATCTATGTCCATCTCCTCTACAGCTTAGAACTCACCTATGTGATTGACTGTAAGATTCCCATAAACTAGCTGGGCTGTAGCATCTATCTAAGTGTGTTTACCTGGATAGGCTGGAAAGCTGGGCAGAGAAAAACCTGATGAGGTTCAACAAAGGCAAATGCAGGGTCCTGCACCTGGGGAGGAACAACCTCATGCACCAGTACAGGCTTGGGACGGACCTGCTGGAGAGCAGCTCTGCGGAGAGGGACCTGGGTGTCCTGGTGGACGACAGGTTAACCATGAGCCAGCAGTGTGCCCTGGCTGCCAAGAAAGCCAATGGGATCCTGGGGTGCATCAAGAAGAGTGTGGCCAGCAGGACGAGGGAGGTTCTCCTTTCCCTCTACACTGCCCTAGTGAGGCCTCATCTAGAGTCCTGTGTCCAGTTCTGGGCTCCCCAGTTCAAGAAAGATGAAGAGCTACTGGAGAGAGTCCAGCGGAGGGCTACAAGAATGATGAGGGGACTGGAACATCTCCCCTACGAGGAGAGGCTGAGGGAACTGGGCTTGTTCAGCCTGAAGAAGAGAAGGCTGCGAGGGGACCTTATAAATGCTTACAAATATCTGAAGGGTGGGTGTCAGGAGGATGGGGCCAAGCTCTTTTCAGTGGTGCCCAGTGACAGGACAAGGGGCAATGGGCACAAACTGAGGCACAGGAAGTTCCGTCTGAACATGAGGAAGAACTTCTTCCCTCTGAGGGTGACGGAGCACTGGAACAGGCTGCCCAGGGAGGTTGTGGAGTCTCTTTCTCTGGAGTTATTCAAGACCCACCTGGACAAGGTCCTGTGCAGCTTGCTGTAGGTGACCCTGCTTCGGCAGGGGGGTTGGACTAGATGACCCACAGAGGTCCCTTCCAACCCCTACTATTCTGTGATTCTGTGATTCTGTGCTGCTCTCAGTTTGAAGAAAATAGCAGGTTGTCAGTATTTAGCTTTTTGCAAACAGTTTAAAGCTCAGTGCTACTATCTTGCATTGGATGGAGATACCTATGCCCAAGAACAGCTAGTGGGTCTGAGCTGGTGCACAGGGATGTCTTAAGTTGTAGTTTATCAAATGTGTATTTGAGCACTTCTTACCACATGAATTTATGCTAGTATGACAAAAGCAAAGCACCTTCTGGGTGTAAGGAAGTCTTAACATGGTGCTGTGTATCCTAGATGAAGAGAAGCATGCAAGCCACAACCTCAGGTTGTGGTTTTGCTCTAACTAAGCTGCGGCACTTCAAAGACCTTTAAACAAGTAGATGTGCAGTCAACATCTGACTGATTTACTTCTTTAATTGCTACATAGATCTCATGGACTCAAGAAAAATTAATCTTGAGAAAGGATCCAGCTTGCACTCCATGGCAGAATCATCTGTAACGGAATGCCAGGTACTGACAGAATATGAATCCATAGCACTAATCCACTCCTACAAGCAAAACGCTTGAGAGAAGTAAAAACTTTAAAACTATTTCTTCCAGCACAAACAAATGGTAGGAAGAATTTTTCCAGAAGGGCTCAGCCTTGACTTCTTGTTGCTGTCACTGATCAGACCTCTGTGGACATCATTAGAAAGAGGTTGGCTGCTGTATTGTTTTTGAAGATTTCCTCCCACCTGTGCTTAGTCATCTGTTCTGCTTTTGCAGAACAGACATTGTATGCATGACTCATAACTCTCAAGGCATTTTGTTATTTCTTTGGCTAACATTACCTATATCAGACATCTAAGAGAGCTACAACCTCTCAGCCAAGTCTTTGCCCATACAGATGGAACTCCAATATGCTTGTGGAAAGATTAAGAAGAACACTCAATGGCATGAAACCTGAGCAACAAGTCCATTCAAATTTAAGATGGAAGAGAGTCCTTGAAGCTTGAATCAGCACAGCAGCAAGTTACTAGTTAAACATCACATCCTGTTCTGGTTTCTTGTGTGTAATCATTATTAACCTTAGCTACAAGACTAGAACTGCATTGAACGAGTTCTGGGAGAAACACAGACAAAGAAGGCAGTCCAAGACCCAGGTAGCACCATCTAAGATGTGGGAAAACGATCAGTGAGATGAGTAATGACCATAATCTCAGGGCATCAATTACCAAGTTTTTGAGACTTAATTTCAAGAGGCGAGGTGTTTGAACGATTTTTAAGAGGAGAAATATGAAGTACTAGGAGTTATTTATGAGGACCTGTCCTGAGCCTGAGGATAGGTTCTTGTATACCACCTGAGGGTAAGATTTTGTAACTGAGATCATGAATGACTCAGCTTGAAAGGGCGAGACTGCAGTTGGACAGTTTTGCCCTACAATGTGACAGTGCTGGTGGAGTTGTCCTGAGGAATACCTCTTGCAAACACCAAGTTCAAAGTATGTATATTGAGAGTAGGATAGACACAAGCACAGCTGTGGAGACCCATGACAGTCACAGATGTGCTTCAATGAGAGGATCTCCTTGAACAGACTGACTTCTTTTCCGTTGAATATGCAGTAGGGACACAGGTCTGTAGATTATGCACTGGATTTTAATGAAGCTTTTGTGTCATTGTTTTTGTAGTGCAAATGGTCCAAATATCACAAGGCTTTTAGCATTTTCAAACTACTCCTTTAGCTCACTCATGGGATGGCAACAATTCATGCCACTTGCAGAAGGCTGTCATAGCCAATTCTCTGTGGGACCAACCTCAAGGTACCACGCTTTGGTAGAGAGAAATATGTTCTCTAGCAGCTTACTGTGAAGCACATCTCTATGAAAGTGGTGGGAGGGATAACAAAAACTTCCTGGTGTTGCCTTCCAGGGACAAATAGGTATGAGGTGCGTTGCAAGTCTCATGCAGCAACAGTTCTGGTGATGCAAGGTAATCTATAAAGCTGTTATGACTTCTGGTTTTGTATAAGCAACATACTGGATGTTCATGTGAACCATTTCTTCTTTAACATGGTGACCTAAAAGAATAGCTTTAGAAAGGCAGAACTATAGATTGGTAGCCAGAAAAAAAGAAGGGGAGGAAAAATACTGAATTATGTGTTGTTAAGCTTGAAGGAGCCTCTAAGAGTGCTGTCGCTGCAACAAACTTATGTGCCTTGCTGCAATCCCAAGGTCTAGCCAGGGCTGATGATACATAGTACCTGTCAGTGTGAAGTTAACTAGGGCCTAACGATTTCAGTGTGAAAGGCTTTTTGTCGTGGAGAGGAGTTTTGGGGTACGGGTGTGAAAAGTTTCAGCAAGGGTACTTATGGCTTTATAGCATTAGTAATACTCTGTACTCTTGTGATCACCCTTCTTCAGTCTGAAGATCTTAGGCCGCTTTCAATAGTAGTATAACCTCTGCATACCAGTAAACTTGTTCTTTGGGTTTTACGACTGAGGAAAAAACAAAGAGTGAGACAAGATACAACTACTAGGCAACGTGCAAGTGTCCACGCAAAGGGGTGACATTGCTGAGGAGAAGAGCTTTCCTGCGCTGTCATAGCGGTGTGGGTTTGGGATTGCCTGTTCTGTTTCTTCCTCTTTATGAGCTGGGATGCGTTATATTTCGAGCTGACTTAATCTGAGCAGATTATGTGGGTGTTGAAAAATTTGTATCGCTCCTGAGATTATGTGTAAAGGCTGCTAATGAGTGATGACTCAGGTGCTACCAAGCAGGACAGTTGTGGCACCACTCCTGTTTGGTATAGAGCCTTTTAGTCCTCAGAGTGCTTCTTAGGCTTAATACAACACAGCAGCTCATTCTTGAATTTTGGTTTCCATTTCCCTTTTTGCTGGAAAATGGAGACGAGGCATATGGTGGGAGAATAATAATTTTAAATTCAGTGAATATAAATATTGATCAAAGCAAAAAGGTGGTAAAATCAATAAGTAGTGTTGGACAGTTGTATAAATTTAAGTACTAAGAAATCATGTATTTTGCACAATTTTTCAAAATGGTATAAAGAAAGAGTGTCCTCAACTTTAAACTAGAGTGAATTATCAATTAACTTCAGTAGCAGCTGGGGCTGCAAAGGGAAGAAAAACAAACTTCAAAACAAAGCATTGAAATATTTATAAACACGCTATCTATTTAGAAATCAAAAGCCAGTGGAGATACTGACCCGTTTTGGTTAAATGCATTTTTGAGAAAGCATGAAATGAATTGTGATTATTTCCTTTTACTGCTTTGGAGACCAAAGCAGTGTATGCAAGTGTAGCCACTTGAAACACATTTAGGATCTGTTTCATGCTGAACTGTATTTCAGACTGCCCTTGAAATGAGAAATTGTATTTCCAAGCTGCCTACTAGTTAGGATGTCAAGCCAACAACTGATTATCTATATGTAGGATTCCAGATTGTGTTTCAGCTTACGGGTATGTCAGGAGTTGAACACGGCTTGGTAGCTCATTTCTGTAGCTCAGTGAGGTCTGAGAGACAAACATGATGCACAAACCTTAAATACAATGTGTCTTGAACATCTCACTTTGCTGCAATAGCATCATAAATGAAAGGTGGTCAACGAATGGTACCAGACGGGGAGATTTCTTGTCGGGACCACTAACTCCAGCTGTGCAAGTATGTGTAAATGTGTGTGTATAAAAGGTATATGTACACATACAAAGCATAGTTGAGGAATGTGGCACAGCAGAATCGTTCTTGCCCCACGCAATACAGATTGGTGCTATATAAGTAGCTGTACGTTTGCCACTTTCCCAGGAAGGAAATCTTAGGTAAACACCAAACATTGCTGTTTTCAGAAGGTACAGAATTAAGTGTAGGAAAAAAGCTGTAAGGGAAGGAGGACTCAAACTTCTTACTGGAAGGTAGGAATGTTTTATATAAGATCACCTGACTACTGCTTCTCTGCTACCTGGTGCACCTTGAGTGCATTCATGATGAATGAACAGTGGCAAAATGATAGCTACTTCTTGTTTATCCATTTTCTTATGTTATTTACCTCAACCTCTTTTCTGTCCTTCATTTCTCATCTGTCACTTTGCACTGTATTTTTGCTATAGGTACTTTTTGGGCTTTGAGCACGGTGCTCCTTTTCTTTAATAGAAACAGAGAATGTTGCAGTAGCATTAGACACTAACAAAATGGTACCAAACGTCTCCTCAGTTTGATTAGTTAAGGGTTTTGGAAGCTCTAAGGCTACTTGTACTCTGTCTTTAGTAACTGGATTTCAGCTTGGCTTCCCAGAGTGAGGGACGTGATCTGGGTGCATCCATGTTGTTTGTATGCTCTCAGGTCTGACTTTTCCCTGCCTGAAGATCATGTCATCTGGTTACTGACTAGGTTCAGAACAAGAGCTGACAGTAAGCAACACAGGTAGCTGTTTTCATTCTAACCTTCAAGACTGCGTGTCTCTATATAGCTGATGTTCTGTAATATCAAACAATACCTGATGGAGTATTTACTGTGAAGAACACCTGAGCTATAGCATGATTCTCGGGTTTTGTGTGTAGGTTCTGGACACAGATCTTAGCCCTATTGCATGACATAGGGTGGCACTTCATGTCTAATCAGCCTTCACTATGCAGCAGTCTGCCATGTGTGGTTTTAATAATGGAGCAGAAATACCAACTTTTCAAGGCTGTGGTCAGCCCACAGAGATATATGACTTCGCCTTCCCATACATAATAGCACCAAGATGTAAGCCGTTTCTGGATATACCAACTCCATTCGCAAAGCTGGTAAGTTGAGTTTCCCATTTATAACTTATTTCTGTTCAAAGCGTATGTAGCTTTGCACTTGATGTAGCTGTACAGAAATGTTTGACAGAAATAAGCATGAGTACTATGCAAAGTGTGTTGAGTAGACAGAAGAGCTAGGAAAACAGCAAGCACAAGTCAGTAGCAAGATCTCCATTTTTATGCGTTTATTTCCACTGAGATTTTTTCTCTATGTCGGTATAACACCTGAACTCCATTCAGATATGTAACAAAAAGAGATCCTTGCTCCAAAGTTCCTTTCAGCTGAATTTGCTACATTATCTGTTTATAATTAGATGACAAAACACAAGTAGAAGTATGAATGAGGCAATAAATAAAGGTTACAGCAAAATGCTATCAACTGTTGTCTATTTTAACAGCCAGCAGGAAATCTGGCAGGTACCTCCTTTCCTGCAAATCAAAGCGAGTAACTTTGTGAATATTACCTTCCCATTTCATTTAGTAAATTGTTGATGAACAAATTGCAAAGTTCAAGAATGTAACTATTTGGAATTAGCAGTGAATTTCTTTAGCATATAATTGATATTCTGTGGATCATTTGATTAGCAGCTGAAAACAGTTTGTAATTGATGCTGTAATTAGCTAGCGCAGTGCTCACTCCAAATTAGACTGCAGTGTTATAAATTTGGGTAGACCCAATCATCCAACCAGAATACAGAGCAATGCAGCTTGACTTCTAACTTACACTCAGTAAATGTCTTGTAGTAGAAGACTACATGTTCACTGCAGGAATCAAACATGCAAGACTTGCAGCCAGGCCTGGATCAAAAATTGCCTCAGAATTCATTTACTTTTAATTCTGTGCTGATGTCAGATGTCTGTGGGTTCCCACTTCGTGGTTTCATAGCTCACTGGAGGGTAAGGGCAGAGTGGCCTGAATAAGATTGATGTATGAAAATCGGCACAGAGAGTAGCCATCAAGGGCGGAAGAACCTCTGAACAGATACCTATTACCTGTGGGATGTTCCTTCGGAGCGTGAAGGTCCCTCTTGACTACAGGCTGTGTATTTTCACCTGCACAATCATGCAGCAGAGCAGTCCTGCGGAAGGGACATGTTTCCTTTCTGCCACTTAGATCCAGGAAAGCGGAGTCCTCCTGTGAGCAGCTGAATGGGGAAATACTCTTTTCTGCATGGATTATTCAGAGTGAACTGCTGTAATAGGAGACTGTGGTGCCTGCAGGCCAGCATCCCTGCCCAGAGTTAAAATACTCTTCTCTTACAGAAGTAAGTAATGTTTTAAATAGTCTTCCTTCAGTTGGTTTATGAACTGTCTATCTATCCTGGCATGTCTGTTCGTGCTCTGCAAGGGCTGGATACACAAATGCAAAAAAAAAAATAAAATTGTATTGTTTAGGTTCTCAGAGTAAGTCTACTCATATGGAATTGGATTTCCCTTGACCTTTTTACCTCCAGCTGCTTCTAGTTGGCAAGAAAATACATGAAATGCTCCACTGCATTTACTGCCATTTTATGCGCACCACTAGATGGCGCAAAAAGACTATGCAGGAGCAGAGGGCATTTGCCAATAAATGAGTTGGTTCCTTAAGTCCACTTGCTCCTGTTCTTCAACCATATTCTGTTACCCAAACGGCAGGTCTAGTAATGTGCACCAGAGAATTAAAACCTAGAGTTTTGTCTGTGATCAAAAAGGGACTGCACAAAAAGTAAAAATCCAGCATGCACTTAAACAGCTTAAGAGCTGACTGTAAGTGCAAAGGGTGAGAGTCACCTCATCTGAGCTCTGACAGGCTTAGGTAGGTGGGGTTTTTCTTCACTGCAGAAGGGACCCAGCTTTATCTAGTCACCTATTGCCATATCCTTTGGAGTGATATGGACACAAAGTTTCACATTAGTCATCCTACAGACTGTCGTGTTCACCAGGTGTCTTTAAAGAAGAAAATGGTCACTAATTTCCAGCCGTTTCCTTTCATTGAGTTCTTTCCCCATGTATTTCCCTTCCTCCCCTGTGGGTCTTCATGCTCATGTCCAGACCCCTGCATTCCCGGCTAGCCAGCAGCTAAGGCGTGGTACGCAGGCACTTTTCTGCCAAGGAGCAGACCCTACTCCAGTCTGCTCAAAGGCTCTTACTTGCTCATGTGAAGAACAAGACATTGTTTGTCCTCTGGGTAAGATGTGTAGGTGTTTTATTTCTGCTGTTTGCCTGAGAGAAGAGGGAGATCACTCCAAAGGAGTTTTTTTCTCTTCAGATATTGATGTAATGAGTGACTTATGCAACATAAGGCTGAGAAGAGCTGTGGAAAAAAAGCTTTCCCTCCCTCTTCCCCCATCTTGTCTCTGAAGTAAATCTTCATTTACTCTCTACTTAAGGGGTTTTGGAATGAGTTGTGTATGAAAACTAGGACTCTATTTCCATAAGCAGTGTGAGAATTAAGCCTGGGACTTTAAATAACTTGGGAAGTAATACAAGTGACCTTATAATGTGGACTGTGGTGGCCTTAGAAGCCTAATGGGAGTGTAGAAGGGCCAAATGGCCTGGGAGTGAAACACAGGTTTGAAAGCACGTCTGTAATCCTGTGTTCAGGCTAGGTCTATTGCTGTGTTACAACAAAGAACTTGCATACTGGGGGAAGGTAGGCTTGGATTTGCCTGCAGCTGCAGAAGAGTTACTTAATTGCCCAAGCAGCCAGTCAGTGCCAACATCAAATGAAGCAGCATTTGGTTGCATTCCCCTTAGTGAAGACTCAGCCAGGTAGCTAAGGCAGAAGACTGGCACTTCTGCCCATATAATACTGGACAAATCGCTTAACATATTTTTTTATTTTTATCTGTCAGTGCATGAACAGTGGGATTTGTGACGGTAGTCTACTAAGGAGATGAAGGGGAAAAATTACTAGAGCAGCCCATGATAAGCTTGGTCTAATAATCTCAAATTTGCTACCTACATCAGTTTTCTAGACTTCATACTCTGCTTATCTGTGATTAAACCTTATCTCTATTCGGTCATTAATCATGAATGTATTTTTCCCGTAATAGTCGTGGACGCTGAAATGATACCGGGAAAGTAGGAGACTGAGAAAGAATACATAAACACTGCAGAAATATTTTAACATTGGACAGACTGGCAACAGTGAACTTTGTGCACTTGGGGAAGCAAAGAGTGTAGGCTTGAACTTCAAATCTGTCTTGGCTGCTGCTGTCGTATTTCAGTTCCTCCTGAGGAGGATGCCAGGTGTCTACTTGAAAATAGGAAGTGTTCCCAGGCAGGGTTTTTTGTCTGTATTCTGTGCTCCTGTACTCACAAAGAAGAAAATAACTTGTTACAAAAGCCGGGCACTAGATGAGATACACAGTGTGGGTTTTTTAAAGATTGATTCATACGTGTTTAATGAAAGGCTGCTTACTGTGTTGTTGGTGGAATGCTTAGATAAATACGACTGAAGTTGCTCCCACTAATGTCATTGATATGTATTTCCTTGCCGTGTAACCTCACGTACACTGCTCTGCACGGCTGTCGCTAGAGGCAATACAGAGCAGTTGGTGGAGAAGTTGTAGACTTACACAAAGAGTAAAACGCCTTTAATTTTTACCTTGAAAGAGCTGCTAAAGGGAAAAATTGGAGCAGGGAGAGCACTGAGAATTAGACAAGGAAAATGAATTCTAATGAATTCGTGGCATGCGTAGGAGAGAACAGTAGCTGTTTTGTACATCTGCTTTACTCATGAAAAACAGTTCCACAGCAATCTTACTGGTTATCCTTTAGCACTTTGTAAATCACAGCAACATGAAATTATTAGCTGTACAGCTCCAGTACAGACGCTTGCCCTGCATAACTTTCAATTTGGAGTTTGCTAGTTTCCAGGAGGCCTTCAACACCCTGGGACGAGGGGGACCGGGTGTGTTCGCACCAGCGAGTGCCCGTGCAGTGCGGCTCCCTGGGCAGCGTGGGCAGCGAGCAGCGTCCTCTCGCAGCCACAGCCCAGAACTGGCACCTGCAGCGCCCTTGGGGCAGCCCCCCTGCCTGCTCCCCCTTACTGACTGCACACAGAGCTGGGGAGTGACCTGCCCTGGCTAGGGTGGCTGTGCCTGAAGTGGTTAATATGGACAAGGAGAAATCAGAGCGATCCTGAGGACCATAGGGCTGACCACCCCCTCACCCAGGCTAGCCCGTGGCTCTTCAGGAGCTTGCGTGTGCTGGGTGTTGGGCACCCTACCAAAGCCAGCAGAGGTGCGAGGCAGGAGGAACGAGTTCTCCCACCTGAAGAAAGAAAAGCGTTGGGCTGAAGGAGAGGAAATAAAGCACTGATCCCACAGTCTTAAGGCTAAACTCCCATGAAAGGCTGAAGCGTTGATTATTTTTAGCAGGGGAGAGCCTGGGGGGAGGGCTTGTCAAATAGATTAAACCATTGTTAGGAGCAGAGCGGACTTCTCCTGCAGCACTTTCCTTTCCATCACACCTGCATCCTGATGTGAAATAAAAAGTGTGTGTGTGGCAGGGGGAAATGTGGAGGAGGGAAAAGCTGCACTCGGAGAGCTGAAGTGGTAGCAGTTAGTGACGGAGCTGCTCTTTCCTGTCGCTGCTTTTACCCTATTAGCTTCTCTTATGCTGATTTCTTGCTGCTAATCCCCAGGATAGCCTCTGAGAGTTGTTTATCATCCGGGGGCAAAATGTTCCAGCCTCCTCTCATCACTCTTTCTTCCTGCACACAGCGGTGCTGATATGTCTAAGTATCCAGAAGAGCCTGAGGACAGAGTGGGAGGATGTTTTCTCCTTTTTGTAAGCTCGCTGGGCCCATTACCCTTGCTCAGCGCTGTTGTAGTTCTCCCTGCTTTCTCCCTGGCATCCACGCTGGGAAGCAGCGCTGTCATGCTGCAGCAAACAAGACGCTGCGCAGCTGCCGGGGCATTCATCCATGCTGGGCCAGGTGCTGTCTAACCTTCCCTTTTGGAGCACATGTTTAAACATCGTTCAAAGCAGTCTGGTCACTGTGGGATGGCATGGGTGGGTTGGGCAGGACAAGGTATTATTCAAGGCTGCCCTTTGCTGGCTAGGTTTTACTAATTTGCTGGCTTTGCTGCATGACTTCTCTCCCAGACAGAAGGAAAAGAAGGCTGGGAGAGCATGTTTGCCCCAGAGAGGAAAGGTGTTTGGGAGGGCAGCTGGACCTTCAGCCAGGTGTTGTGGCAACAGAAGCTGGATCTTTTTATCTGGAGCAAGAGCGTGAATATGAGAGGTGCCTTCAGAGACTGGGAATTATGGTCTGACTCAGTTGGAGCCTCTCTTCTCTCCTGCCCTTCACTTCAATTGTTTGGGTTGCAGCCATTTACAGAAGAAAACCTTTTGCGTGGCAGTCCTACACAGAAAACTTCCGTGATTCTTTAGTCCTAGTACCATGCCCTAGTTTTGTATTGCCCTACAGGTCCTCTGGCTTAGGGTCTTTGAGTCTAGAAGAGGAGGCTTGTACATAAAACAGCACTATGTATTTGCTAAGGCCTGAACTTTGTCTCTCCTAACAGTCTTTTTGAACACTTTAGGCAATGTTTCTTTAAACCTATGCAGACAGTCTCTCCTCCACAAGTTTTTCCTCCTTCTTACAAAGCAGATTAGGAAGCTCTTGTACAATCACATGACAATGTTTCTTGCCTTGCCCTAGAGTATTCCCACATCTATTTTATAATCTGAAAGAAGAGACGAGACCACTCCAGAGCCTCTGAAGTGCCTCCTGAAGGGCCCAGTGGTCCTCAGCATGAAAACCCTCTCGGGAAGGGGTAGGTAAGAGGCTGAGCTATATGAAACTCAGCTGTGTTCTTCCCTGCATGATGCAGGCAGCCTGTTTTTCAGTTAAACCCCATGTTTTTACACAGTAAATTGCCTTCCAGTAATCAAACAAACATTTAAAAGATTATATATACAATTACAGGCATCTCCAAATCCATTGCAGATGTCCTTGGGGTTTTGTATGCCTAAGAGAAAGCCTTGGCTTTTAAAGATGGAAGAAGCAGGAGAGATGAAAGGGAAGAGGCTAGTTGCTTTCACAGAAATATGGGAATTATCAGACTGATCCTGATGTAGGCTGTGTAGTCTGGCTTGGATACATTTAGTGCAGAAGGGGGTTCTAATCATCACTGTTTGCACCCACTGGTGGAGTACATGCCTTCGGTCATGTAGGCTGCTGGTGTCTGCGCAGCCGAACCATCTCCTGTGGGAGCTGGGATCCCTGCAAGCAGAACTAGAACTTAATTACTCTGCCTGTTCCTTCTGGGAAGGGATCCACACACTGACGTCTGGTATCAGCCGGCGCTAAAGGAGGAGCAGGGAAAGAGGAGCTGTTGTGTTACTGTGGAACAGCTGCGTTTCGGGATCAGTGCCAAAAATGGGGGAGGAAAACTTCTGGAGGCCTGAAGAGATAGAGAAAGGCAGATCCCTTCAGGTCGGAGGCTTCAAGAGACCAGCGCTGTGTGTGGGCAGGAGCTGGGACGCTGTGTGGGAAGGATTTGCTGTTTCAGTAGAAGGGGAGTTCCCTCCTGGGTCTCCATGCAAAGTGCTTCCCCCTCGATCCCAGGCTTTATCTCAGATCTAGGCTAGAACTCCGGGATGGGCTGCAGAGCTACAGCTGCCAACACTTTGCACCCGCTGGCACCAGATACTGGTAATCTCTGGATTTAAAGATGCACTGCTTTTAGCACAGAGGGTCTCGGAGCCGAAACCAGCAGTGGGGGCCGCCTGGCCCCCTCCTCGGCAGTGTGGGACAGCACACTGTGGCAAGCTTATGCGCAGGGCGCAGAACCTGGCAACTCTGTGTAAGGTAGCTACCACAGCTCCCAACCTTGCATGGCTTACGCTTCACTGCGTGCGAGATGAGGGCATTCCAGTGGGGCAGGCAAACGCAAGGTTCAGTAATAATGGCAGCCAGAATTTTTTCTCTAAGAGCTCATTGCTTACCATGAAACGTTGAGGATAAAGACCAGGTATTGCTTTTACCGCTGGGTGTTTGATATCAGAAAAGCACTTTGCAATTCTGCAGGTGTGCCCATGCTTCCAGTGGCGTTGTTTGGAAGTGTCCAGCCACACCTGGGGGGAGCTGCAAAGTGCGAGTCAGGATGACAGCATCTTTTGTAAACACAACAGGATTTCCTGGGATTATGTTTGACTGCTTGGCCCTCCTGGGGAGGGGGAGAATGTACGTGGTCTCTGACAAAGCCATGAGAAGGCTTTCCGTATTACATAATTTATAAAGCCACTGGCTGTCACTGAGCCAGGAACTTGCTTCAGACTGAATGTTTTGAGGATATCCATGTGATTCTGTTGAATAAATCCAAATTGCATGGGATACAATTACATTAAAATCTTTAGCCAGTCAGCCTTGTTTCTGTCATTCTTTTTTTTGTAAGCATAAAAAAAATGTAGTGCAAACCAGCTAGCTGTGTGTTACTTGCAGGAATGTGTCATAGGATTATATTGTGACCAATCTAGGTGCTTTTGCAGTGGCTCACAGCTTTCTGGTATATTTTCCATAAAGTTTCTTCTTTTTTTGTATTAAAAATTTTTTCTGACTGTCTGAACAGGGCAGAATAAATGCATCCTTAGTGAACTCTATGATGAATATGAAGTTACTTTGGCAAACCAATTTTAATGAATCTCATTTTTAGTTGAAGAATATATTAAATAATTGGTGTGTGTCCTCTTTGAGGGCAAACACTTCTCTTGAAATTAAAGCCATATTTTGTAAGCATAATTCTTAGCTCTTGTTGAATGGCAGTGGACCAGGTAAACCACGCTGCTCTAGACCTGTTTGGCAGTATATATAAGCTTTCTAATGTACACTTAAAGTGTAACTTCTGTAAATAGCGTGTGTAGCTTTAAAATAAGATTTGGTAAGCATTTGACTGCATTTGACTGGACTGTCAGTGAAGTAAGTGCAAGCAGGAAAGGACATGCCATTTTGAATTTGCGCTGTCTGTTGGTGGAAACAGTCCTTGTGGTATTTGTCCGGTTCTGTCACTGAATCCAGTCGCTGCAACAACTCAGACATTTTCATTAGTTGGGACCAATGCATATAATTTCCGAAATTCTAAGAAGGGATTTTGGGAAAAATATATTTTAAAGACTAAATCTCGCTTGCACCGGTGGTCGTGGTTCTAGCGCCTTGTGGCGTAGCTGTCAGTATCGCGCTGAAGTCCATGCTGATAGGGATCAGAAGCCAGGAGATAATCAGTGTCTGTAGTATTGCCTATAACATTATTGGAAATCCGTCCTCCCTAGCATACACACTGTTCAGGTCTCAGCAAGGCAGTTGGTTTTCATCTCCTGAGGTTGTTATTCTTCTGAAGGGGAGGGACTAAAGTGTCCCAAGGATGGGGTTTAAGTGGTTCTTTGTTTCAAGCAGCCACTGGATTTCAGCAATCACCAGAGAATTTTGGGGTAGCAGACAGCTCCTTTCCTGTCTAAGCTGTATCTTTTCTGGCACAGGATGCTAGAGATATAATCTTCTATTCCAATGTAGCAAAAGGAAGTCTATCTTGGTCAAGATTAGTATTGGCAGGAGATAACATTTGCTCAAGAACGAAGGTGTATTGTTCTAGCAAAATATACTGTAGTTTGAACCATTCACAATGCAATTTCTTCTGTGGCCTAAACCGTAAACTAAATCAGAAACTAATAATTTAGTGGGGTGCATTCAGTTTCAAAGCACTGAATACTGCACATAGTGTCAGCAAGAATTCTCAGTTTCTTGCATAATGTAATTTTCATAAGTAGTGGCTTTACAACTCTTTTGTTCTCCATCTCAATAAAGTCTCTGACTTTTTTTTTTTGTTTTTCACTCTGGAAAAATGCCGTAATACCATCATGTTCAATATATTGTCTCAACTTACCTGGATTCAGTATGCTATTGCTAGGCAGATGAATGAGTTAAAGTTTTGCCGCCTTCTGAGATAGAAGCTGTCTGAGGGTACCTGAAGCTCACTGCTGCAGATTGTGACAAGAGGTGAACGAGCTTCATCTGACAACTGTGCTGGAAGTCTCCATTGAACACTGAAGTAAGGATCAAGAGGAAATGGAAGACAGAAGGCACAAAGAAAGGGGAGATTCAGAAGACAACTGAATGAGGTGAAGTTTGCCAGAAGTGCGGTGATGTTCAGACCTCCTTGCTCTGTTTCCTAAAGGATTCTGTAGGAAGTATCTAACACTGAACAAGGCGTATGACGACATAGATAGAAGACCTTTTCTCTGTACCTAGATGTTTACTGAAGGGTAGTTTTCTTCCCTAAAATCCTCTTGTTTAGCTGTACTGGATTAATCACTCTCAGCCTTGCCTTAAGGGGTTATGCTGCTGTTTAAACTTGTCTTGGGTGTGGTGATATGATAGCAGAGTACTGTGAATTTGAAGCACATCTGCGATGTGCAGAAGTGGGTATCTGAACGTGGGCTTTGGAGCCAGCAGAAGACATGCCGTGCAGGGCATGGGGAAGCTGGCCAGGATCCCTGTTCTTACCTCCGCCCGGGAACGGCTGATTGCACTGCAGAGAAAAGGACCGCTTGCCTTTCTTCAGGCAAGATGACTGCCGCTCGGTCCTGCCTGCTGGCGTGGGACCATGGAGGCCAACTTCTCTTTCAGCCTCTGGGAGTAGTGGTTCTGCTTGTTTGCTTCTCCAACCAATCCTGGCAGAAAGGGAGTAGAAAAGTAGCAAAATAGGCTAAAGAGAGCAGTGCAAACTGAAGACAACAGAGAATGTGCAGTTTTAATGCAAATTTTAATAAAATTCTGTGCCCTTCCTAGCATTTAAGAGTAGTATTTGCTCATAGTTTTCAGGAATGGCCTGCAGTACACGTGACTACAGTGTCTCCTTGTGTACTTCTCAACTGAGAATACCTCTTTGAGGAAAGTGTTGTATGAATGCAGGTTCCTTCGGTGTGAAAACACCGGTGGTCCTGTTCGCAAAAGGAACTTTCTGTCTGTGTTTTTTGCAGCCTCCTCCTCCAAGATTTTCAAGTGTAGATTTCTCTTTCACCCCCATCTGCTGCCCATTTACCTCTTCCTCTAACTTTTCCAGTGTGTCATTTGTTCTTAGTGCAACATGATTTGAACCACCTGATTCACACGTGTGCTTCCCCTGCTGAATAACCCTCACGAGGCAGGGAAGTCTAGCCCCTGACTGGCAACTGCTTGTTTCCTACTTTGCCTTTTGCAGAGCAGGTTGGAGTCCAGTTTCTAATGGAGAGAAGGGAGAGGGGTTATGCAGTGCCAAATTGAACGCTGCTTCCACTCAGTTTTTGTTCAGTCTTCTAAGAATGTTAGAAAACAAGAAGAGACAGACACCTGGCGTGTTTAGCCATATTTGGAGGTTTTCCTTTAGATTTGTGTACCGCTATTATAGTACACATTAACCGACTGCAAACCCACATCTGCCTTTTTTTGAACCAAGGCTTAGCAGTGTTTCGTTTGTTTCCTGTGGTGGCATTTGAAGGATTTATTACATATGGCTGCACCATGTGAAAAACAAGCTAAGGCTAAAATGTGCCCCAAAGTCCACTGACCCCTATGTCACACACACCACTGTTCTGCTCAGTGCATGGTACAGTGGATTTTCTAAGTAACAATTTTGTGATGGTATAGACTAAGGGTAAACCAAAATTGGAGGACTGGGGAACGACTCCCAGGTCTTGTATAAGGAACTGTGCCCAAGCTATGTCCTGACACCATTCATAAGCCAGCTTCCACCTTTTCCTCCTCACCCTCAGGCTCCCAAGCTTCCAAAAATGTGAAACCCAAGCATGTAGGCCTGGATGGGGTTTTGCTGTGTTGCAGTCAGACAGTCAGGAGATCAAGACTACAGGAGATGCCAAGGGAAGCACCCCGCAGCCTAGATGTGGAAGCTGTATGTTCTTTGCAAGAGGAGTTGTCCCTCCAAGTAATTCGCTACACCAGAAATCAGAAACCTCAGGTGCCTTCTGACTGGCACTCAGCAGGGTTTGGGCAGGGTCAAAAGATGGGAGCTGTTGTGCCATTAGGGAGATGTCTGCAACTCCCAGGGATTCTCTGCTCCCTCTTATGACTTCCGTGAAGGTGCCTGTTGTGCACAGAGGCAATGCACAGCTTTCTGCAAATGGGAGTTTGGGAGTGTTTCACCTTTTTGAGAAGCAGTAAGTGGTTTATATCTAGTTCGGTAGGGAAAAAATAATAATCTGAAGTACCTTTCTGGAAAGGTTGCAGGGCCCTGACCTCCTTTGACCTGATTTAATTAAGGATTTTGCCAAGCTTATTACATGGGATGTTCTTTGGCAGCATTGAGCGAACAAAGCAGGCTGATCACAAATTCTCACTTACACGTGCAGAGAATGAAACATAAAAATAGCTCTTTAAAATAAATAATTTCCTTTTCAGTGACATATAATAACCTTCCCTTAGTAGCCTGTCATGGACCTCAAGATCTGTATGACAAGTCATCTCAGCTTCCTCAGTTTTATCTGTCTTCACAGACATTACTAATGCCAGGCTGAGTAATGCAAAACATGCACATCTGAATATTCATTTGTTTTTTTAAAGTACACCACTTGCTCTATAGATGTGACCATTTTGTGTCTGCCTACCAGGAATGTCAGCCAATATTTACTGATATTTATCAAACCACCTTTTACATATTCCCACATAAGTATTTCAGGCAAAAAAACATCAGTTACATATACAAAGCATTTGCTTTGGAAATGCTTACATATTCATCAATTCAGGGGTGAAAATGAAGAGCAGAAGATAAAACTTGCATGACCAGAGACACTGTAACATTACATCTGGAATCTCAAGCATCTGGTCTAACTCCACGAAATATTTTTTTGAAAGAATTTGAATACATTTGAACAGCAAAACCCCAAAACTTCCAGATCTGCTCATAATCTGGCAGAAAATGAAGTTCATCAGCTCTGGGCAGGAATCAGGCTGTAGAGGCTTCATTTTTTTATCCTGTTCAGAGGTGAATGTGCAATTGTTGAATGTAAACAGTTTGCTATCACAGCGAAGGGGAGCCAGTGATTATGTAGTGCTGTTCCAGCAGCAGCACTGCTACTGATGGAGGGAAACAGCTGGCTGGAATATATACCAAATGCACCATCTAAATTGGCAGTAAATAGTGCCTATAGGACTGATTCTGGAGTATGCTGGAGGAACATCTATTACATATAAATAAACCTGTCTGCGAGTGTTAAACCTCAGGTTGTCAGCCTGACAGCTACTTGCAGTACAGCACATTCCATGGGGTCAATGAGTGAGACAACGGGATAGGTTAAAAAGGAATGACAGGAGAAATTGCAATATTTCCTTACAGTTTCTAGGCATGGTGTCATTTTTTCAGAACATTATTGATTAAGTGAAAAGGCTGTTCCATACTCTGAGAAATATTGCTTCAAACTTCTCAATGAAAAAGAAAAAACACGTTACACTATAACAGACTTTGGTTTTATTTGAAGAAGCAGTCCAGAAATTCTCCTGTAGCTCATCACCTCCTTGATGACAAGTGTATCCCTGGGCTTAGGACAGTCAGTGAGAAAGCAAGTTCCTTGGGTGACATTGTTCATGAGCAATTTTTATTGTCCTCATAAAAATCAAGAGGTGATAAAGTCTCTCAGTGACTCCCCTACCACTAACAGCCCCTCTTTCTTAATCCTCACAAGGTTACAGCAAACTGGTTGTCATTGAGTTGTATTCTTTTTGTCAGCTTTTTCTTAGAAGCTGTGAAAAAAAGGACAATAGGAAGAATGTGAAAATTCACAGCTAGAATAGCAGTAAGAGTTACTATTTTACAAACTAAATTCAAAGAAACTTTCTTATCCTGTATTCTAAGGCATGCATCATTCAGCACTGAAGGGCTCTGAATTAAGACAAAGGATTTTAATATGTTTTTGTTTTTTTAAGTAAAACATGGTGGAAAGATCTGCTGAAGATCCTGTCTCTTAATTAGTTACAGGCCAGCTGCAAAATACAGGCCTGAGCAGTAACCTTCATGTTACTATGCAGCTACTGACTTTCAAACCTGAGAGAAAGTGGGAGGAAGGAAAGCATCAAAGAAGAGTTATTTTCTGTGTTTGAAAGCTAACGAGACTACAGATTTTCACCTTTACAAAATGTTATTAGCTACTAGACTGAATAACTTGCCAAATCTGTGGAAGAAAAAACCATGACGACTTAACAGCTCTCGAGTCTTAGGGCTTATTCCAGGATTTGCTTTGGTTTTGTTATTTAGGAGGTGTCTACTTCTGACCTACAGTAACTGTATACTGTGTGTTGGCATCAGTGGCATTCCTAAGTGTCAGGGAAGGAGACTAAACAACAATTAATGGGCTGCCAAATTTACTAAAGACTGATATGGGAGCTGGCTGCTTTTTCTTTACTTCATATTCTTTCTTCTGCCTTCTTTTTGTTTCTGTTTGGCTGTTTCACATTCGCAGTGTAGAAAGATACAGGTAAAGGATCACTTATCTAGGATCAATGTAAGATCCAAAAGAGATATAGAAACAGGCAATTTGCTGTGAACATGAGGCTTATGCATTGCCCGTGAATCTACGCAAATTTGCCAATAAACTCTAAATTTTGGCCAAATCAATTGGAAGTAGGAGTTTCAAAGATTGTAAGTTCCTAAAAATGTCATGAAAATTCTTTGTGAGAAAGAAGACAAAGGGAAAGTTTGAGTTCAGTCGTTATCTTACTTGTGCAATCTGCAAGCACTGCTGTCAGCACCCATGTTCTAAAACAGCCGTGACCTGTGCTGCCTCTTCCTCAGCCAAACAGGTAAAGTGCGTGGCCAGGAAATGGAAGTATCGTGAAAGTCAGGGCAAGGCTGAGGAATGTGGGATACTGAGAAACTAGGGTGATTACTGTGGGAGGGATTTTGGGGGCAGAAGAGCAATACGATGGTGCAGCGGGAGCTTTGGTTAGTATGCTGGGGAGGTGAAAGTCATTTAGTGGCTGTAAGGGTATGTGGAAGATGTGAGAGCATAGTGGTAGCAGGGTTCATGGATAAACAGTTCTCTCCAGCAGTGCTGTCTGGATAGCAGCTTGGATCTGCAATACAGTGTACTTTTTTGCACGTTTCCCCCCTTAGCCAACCCAAGCCCATTTTCTCTCCCCCCTCTGCTTGACAAGCTTCCTCACTTACATCACTGCCAAGGTAGTCATAAGTCAGCTGAGAAACAAGGAATGACTAACTTCCTTCCCCTTGGGGCAGTCCTACGCTGCTTCTGTGAAACACTTCAGTCACCTGTCTTCCAAGCAAGCAAGCAGCAAGCACACAGTGTAACCCAACAACTTCACTGTGTCTGCTTCCCTTTGGAGGAGCCACTACAGTGGCTACAGGGTTGGGTTTTTTTTATATTCTTGGTGAGTTCTGCTAATTTTTACCTATAGGTATTTGTTTTCAGGTAAAGTTTTCTCAAAAGCTTCACCTTTTCAGATATTTCTGTAACCCTATGTTGTTTCTGAGACAGTGCAACACTGCTGAGCTCATGATTGCAAAGAAATGAGATATCAGCAGCTCTAAAACAGAACTATATGAAATTGTAGAAACACAATAAAATATGGAATCACATATGAATTCTAAAGCAAAGTGAAAGGAGAGTTCAGAATAGAGAGCAGGACCCATAGCATGGCTGGTAAATGTAAGAAATGTAGATTGCAGAGCAAGCCTGGCCATGAAATTGCGTGGCCCATCTTGGAGATGTTGGTTTGTCATTCCGTGCCCAATTTCATTTAGTTAGGAAAGAGGCTAGTACTCCTGTCTTCAGAAATACAGTGTTGCTGATTTAGCTCATCTTTTCAGAGCATTTTGTGATGCACAGCTAGAAGGCATTATAGAAATGTAAAGGACTGTTTGGAAAGTAGTATAGTTCTGTTACGATCCATTCAGCTGCTGCGAAAGAGTGCACTGAGGTGTCTAAGAGAAAATGGAGTTCATGTCAGCAGTTGGATGAAACAAGCAAAGAAGATGATGGCAGAGATGGATGAGGAGAAGAGGGAAGTATGCAAGGTTAAAAGAAAAACATGGGTGAGTGACGTCTGCCTGAGAAAAAGAAGTTGGAGATGAATGAGAGAGGGCAGTACACAAATGCGAGGGGTGTACACACACACACCCAGCAGTGCTGTCTACCTGTCCTTGCTGGAATGCAAAGCAGAAGCTGCATCTGAATGCAGAGATGGTGCCAGCCCTTGTCAGAGAGAGAAGGCTCAAAGTTCACCAGCCATTGGCATCGTATGTGCTCCTCGGCTGCCGTGCAGCTGATCTGCTCTGAAACAGAAGCAAATTGCTTTACAGCATTAGGCTGCTCCTGGAACACAGTGAACTTGACACAACTCAGTTACGGCATTGCCACGCTGGAGCAAATAAGTAATAGCACTTCTTTTCCTGCCTCCGTAAACTCATCCTGCTCTCCTTCTCCGCCTTCCCCAGTAGAAACAAGATAATTAAAAAATGGGCCTAGACTGCAGCCATTGAGATTCGTATCGGACCTTAAGAAAATTTCCGGAGTGTAAGCCTAGGTGATTTAGAGAGATCACATTTCCTTGACTGGAGGTGTTTTAAGAACATGTTAACAGCATATAAATTAAAAAGGGATTGAAGGTTGGGGCTTTAAAACCAGTGCCACAGGACAACAAGCTAGTACAAGATCAGGTAAGTGTGGAAACAAAATCAAAGGGACGTCAGACTGATTAAGAATAAACCACATCAGAATTGCAACTGGTGAAAGACTTACTCATTCAGAGTCAAATAAAGTAGGTAATATGGTATTCCTTTACCCTGTGTTTTGGGGAGATTTTTGTGACCAAGTTAAGAATGGAAGAAAGTCCAGTACGATAGGCTGTGTTCTTCAGAGGAAAGATGAAGACTGGACTTATCTGGGCTAAAAGGGAACAGATACCGGGATGTCCAGTGGCCAGGGATCTGTAGTTCACTCTTCTATAGCATATGTTCTTTCTTTTTAAAAAAATTCTCCTTTGCCTCTCCTGTGGGAACTGTCTTACCTATAGCAGTGGACTAGCTATATTTGTATTATCATTGTTTCATTATGTTCTATAGAGGGCTGTGTCGTCAAGGAGCTGTGAAACCTGCGCTCCACATTTTTCAGTGTGGAGAACACTTCTGTTTGCTGGGCTGGCAGCTGCTGTGTAAGCTTTTCAGTCCTTTTTAATCACTTTGCCTTCTGTAGCAAGCTACTGTGAATTAGTTCATTGGGCCTTGTTATCCAGGCTCATTTACCAGACTCAAGAAGGAACAAGAGGTACTGAAGCAGGCCCCAGGGGATATCCCCTTCCTAATGAAACTCTGCTGTGCCTGTAGAGCCACAGTGCCAAGAGGAGGATGGAGGGGTCAGGGCTGGGATGTGTTGTGTTCTGGCTGATAGCACATGAGAGCAGATCAGAGCAGCCATGAAACGGCTTTGCACCGCACTGGAAGTCAAGTCAGCTCTGAATGATACCAGGAAACAGAAGGATAAGGATGCTGAAAGTTCCCTTTACCCGTGTCCTTCTCGCACCGTCTGCAGTGCAGAAATCACTGACAACTGAAAGAGCAGTAACTGGAAAGAGGAAGGAAAAAGTCCAATATCTCTGCTTTTGGTTAGGATTTCCTCTGGTTCCAGGGAATCTGACCTTAAGAAGCACACCAGGGCAGAGGCGCGGGGCTCTCTGCAAGCAACAGCCACCCCGATTGACAGAAGGAAATGAGATCGTATGCCCTTGTATCCCAGTGGATGTAGGTAACTTACCTAGATACTGCGGATTTAGAGTGAAGAGCTGTCTGGCACAGGCTTTGAATGAGGCTATCTTCACCCCCCTTGCTCTGCAGATGTGGGAGCAGCGAAGATCCTCACTTTTACAATGGAAAAATAATTCTTCCCTGTTCTGCTTTGTGGTTGTTGCATGCTGATTGGGAACCTGCTGAGAAAAAGTGATATGATATAAAGCTCTTTGCTCCTCACTTATTAACTGAATCATCTTAGTGAAGTGCATGAAATAGTACGAAACAAGCAGTTATAGCAAATCTGAAGCTTCAAACCCAACCTAAACCTCTCCATAGACTAGAGACACACACTGCTGTTCCAGGTTTTTACTTCAATAGAACTGCAGGGATTTGGACTCATTAAATATGCTCATCCCAGGATTACTTTTTAATTTCAGTTTTTAGTTTGCCTGTTCTGCTACCTAGTGCTCACAGGGAAAAGCATGAGAAAGAGAACCAAGGGAGTTTATTTTCTGTGGTCTCAGGGTGTGGTACAGTCGCTGCCTGGAGCTTTCTCGCTGGTTTAAGCACCTTGTGAAAGCATGGCTCCGGACTGAAACAGTCACATCTGAACAGACGAGGATGTGAACATCCTTATGAAGACACAGAGGTGCTCTTACAGGTACAACACGTTCTTGCAGCTAGCTGCATGGGTATGAAGCATGCAGAGAGGCACGCCAGCTGTGCACAGCTGCACCACGTTCAGCAGCAGAGCATTTGACTATGAACAAGGCTTTCATTTTAGTCTCAGCCCTTTCCCTCTCTCCTTGGTGAGTGAATAAATCTACATGTTGCCATTTGTGTGATGCAAGTGGGTGAGAATTAGCAGTTTGGGATTACTGGTTCATGAATAAGCAGAATGACTAGTGCCATGGAATCGTGCACTAATTACCCTTGAGCTCTGCTGGTGAAAAAATAATAGAGAAAGAGCAAATATACCAGCAGTTTTTGACTACAATTTTATTATTAATAGCATTGCTAAAAGGAGCAGAAATGGAAAAAATTGCTTTTCCAGTCTGATTCTGGACTGTGTGTGGGGCTACCGTTCAGGGCACCTCCTCTAGAGAGCGAATGACAGATGTGTTGTAGTTACTTTTTTTTTTTTGTCATGGTCATTGCTAGCTACTCAAAAGGTACTTCTGGATTCCCTGTGGAGGGAACAGGATCCCACTCACATACCTTTTGCCCTGGACACCCACTCGGCTTCCATAAAGCTGGTAACTGTGCAGGCTCGTGTCAATGCCGGATCTGGTAATGAAGCAGTTAAGCGAGACCTGCAGAAAACCCAGCAGAAAGGCACTGATTAAACGCTTTAGTTATCTTCTACTGTTCTTCTTGCCTGCTCTTTTTCACCTTCTTCCGGCCTTGGCAGTGCATGGTCTTATGTTTTTCTGAAAAAGCTGGACGGGAAATTAGTAAACACTTTATTTGGTTCAACATATGTTAAGGAAGTGGAAACAGCTGGGGGCCAAAGGGAGAGTGTGGCTGGCAAGGCAGGTTGTTATTTTTACACAGAGCTGTTCAGTTAGGTCTCTTTGTGCAGAGATGACACTCCACTCGGCCCAGTTTTATCCTGATGCCTCCGATGAGTCCTCTTGCCTTCGAGCATTTTGTCTTAGCAGTTCGCACACCTGCATGTTGCACAACAGCTTCTCCTTATCTCTCCCTTTCCTCAGCGCCTTTCTCTTCCTTTTCCTTTCCTACAGCTGCTGCCTTCAGTGCACACCCCTACAGATACCAGGGGTGGTGGGAGAGGTCTGGCCCAGCTTTGTCTGTTGCCTTCCCAGCCCTTCCTTTTTCAGAGGGCGAGAGAGCCTAGGGTGAAAGCTGGTCTGAAGGAAAAGCATCAGCCAACCTCTGCCAAGTTTGAAGAGACAAAGCAAGAGCGAGTTGAGAGGAAATTATTAGGCAGGGGAGAGGGCGGCATGTCCATGGTGCCTAGGAAAATGGTCTCCCTCAAGTAATTTGCATGAAGTCATAAGGAGACAGGACCAAAACCTTTGGTTTTATGTGTATATATATTCTATTCTATTTTACTATCTATAACTATGTTAATGTATTACATTACTATATATTTTAGAGTGATAAGTGACAGAGCAGAAATTCATCATCACCTGTCTTGTGGTAGGAGAGATCCCTGAGTTACTCCAGTAGGAAATCAGAGATGTTACTCTCTTAGATGAGAAAAAAGTAATGTAGTAAGTGATGCTGTATGAAGGCAAAGAATAAAATTATCTTGTTTTTCCTACACTTTCCCTGTATGTTTAAAAAATTCAACTCTATTGCCACTTCTTTCTAGTAATGAATTCAGCCAAGGAGACCGACATGTTCTTGCCTGTCGTATGGAGATCTCGTATAGTGCAGGCTAAGCAAACAGATATTCTTAGGCCTTGATTATACCAAGGCCACTTAATAGGGCTAGAGGGATCGCTCTTGGAGTTTTTATGCAAACATCAAAGACCAAGGCCACTATGTTATTTCTTCCTGGTTTGCTAAGGAAAGTGACTCAACTACAGAGCTCTTATTGCTCTTTTATTACTGCTGTGTATGAACCCTTATAAATTCTGGGGAGCTGAAAAACACTTCCAAGCAAAACACAATTTTGATTCTTGGCTTCTGTGTGAGAGTTTTGTAGCCTAATTCCTATGTCAAAGATCACAGAAGACTTATCCAGAGACTCGTGAGTGTTAGCATGGCAAGACTTTACTTTTTTTTGAAGCATTTGCTCTGAAACTGGAGCTCAGCAGCCTTGTGCAGAGAGGAGAAGTGAGGCCCAGAGCCACCTCGCTGACTCTGCCACAGGAGTCTTTAAAACAGCTTTAATTCTGATGACCTCCTTGACATAATTTCAAACTGTTTCATTAAGTGTATCACTAACAATGTTTCTCAAAATCCATTTTAATGGCTTCTAATGGTTTATTTGTTGAAAGATATTTAGTATGTTCTATAGCCCAGCAATAACATCGCTGTTTTATGTATTTTATGTACAAGACAGGGTGGTCACCTGATTATGCAGTCCCATTAAATGAATACAGGAACATTAAGCCTAATAGACGTGACAGCCTCATTACCTGATTATTTCCAATTTTTAAAACGCTTTTGAAGTGTTTACTTGTTATGTAATTACCATATGCAGTAAAATGCTTGAAGGGCAAAGAGCAAATATGTTAAACTAGTGTCGTAAGTAAAGCTAGTGTCAGTTTGCCGTTGCTTTCTCCCACTAAGCTGGCATGGATCTTAGCCCTGGTCGGTGCGTGGGTTATTTGCAAGGTTCTATTTGAGGATCCTAGATTGCAGACCTGCTTTTGTCAGTAATAATATGCTGCTGTTATTGATGCCAACTGATTGTTTCATTCCTACAATCAGATGTTTTCCGTTTTTGAATCCTTTGATTTCCTATCAGTCAGATGGTAAGAAGAGGAGAGAGAAGGGACAAATTACCAGCAGCCTCTGAAAAACCAGAACATGTACAAGACTTCGTTATAGCCAAAGATTTCAGGAAATATTGACAGATCTACTTCTGAGGCAGAATTTCCTGCTTCCTGCCTTGATGGATAAAATACTGACATACACAGATTCATCTGTTCACTTTGAATATGTGCTGACAGAAGCAGTCTGACTTTCAGAGCAGTATACACTCCAGGTGTACACACTCGGGATGTCCCTGACTACACAGAGCAAGACTCTTGCATCCTGTTTGGCATCCCTGGGGACTTAGGAGAGGAAATCATAAGCTGTCACGGACTCAAGATGGCAGGGGTATGAAGGTGACACCCAGCTTTGTGTGCTTGCAGGAGAAGAAGCATTGCCTCCTGCCGGCCTTCAGACCATTTCTGTCTGGATGAAGAGAAGTTGGCTCAGTGGCTAAACTTTAAAAGCCAGGGTTCAGAGTGGTTTCTGTCACTTTCTTTACATTTTAGGTCATTTGTTGCTAACTGTCTGCATCCTCTTGGTCTTCTTTCTTGAGGACTGGTTGTGGCCACATGAAAAGCCTTTTAAAAAAAAATTTAATCCTGGCTTGACTGTGGCAGCATAATATATCTAAAAATTCACTCTTTTTTTTTTTTTGTAATTCAAGTGGTTTCAACTAGTCCTAAAAATATCAGCCAACTTCTTAGTAGCAAAAGCTGTTGCTTTTTCATAAGTTTGGCATCAGTAGCACTGGTCACACTTACCAGACCGTCTCAGTCCAAGCTGTCACAACTCCCAGCAGTTACTGCACACTGAAATGATGAACCTGTTGGTGGAAACCAACAGTTAAAGCTGAAATGAACAGGCAAGGAGAGAGATACCTCAGGAACATTTTTTGTCTGTAGGCCTTTAGAAAACCTTAATTTATAGGAAGCAATACATTGGCATTTAAGCTGTCTAGACATGGGTGCCTACTTTGAATTAATTTTGATGCAAGTTAGACCTTGGGGTGCTTTCCAAGTGCCCAAATATCATAAAAAAAACAATGATTATTTTTGGGGGGCTGTTAAAATAAATAGCCTGTTCAGATATTGTGCTGACAAAGACAGTATAAAAAAAAACTAGACAGACATTCATAAAGTAATACACAGTAAATGTAGTTGCATACATCAGAGGATTTAATGCTAGAGGAGTATAGTTCTAGTCACGAGTATAGTGGGAGTGGAAATTTCTGTGAGAAAATAATATTAAAGAAGCAGGAAATGTTTGGGGTAAGGATATGGTTATTGACACTTAAATCACATCTAAGCTATGCATCTAAAAGCCATTCAAAATGCCTAACCTGGATAAGGGTGTCAGGAAACAATACTTTGTTTGTAGACATCCTGGGCAGCCTTTGGCAGATCCTGAAGAAGCAGAGAAGACAAAAAAAGGAAAAAACCTAGGTGCAATGTATCTTTTGGACTGACAATTCTGTTCTCTTCTGCTGCTAAAATATTGCAAGCTTAAGGAGACTTCAAATAGCTAAAATGCTGTAATTAGAACCTTCTTCTCAAACATGCATTTGCTTCCCTGATGCTATGCATGAGAGTTCCTGTTTTCCTGTTGTTTCTTGGGGCATAAACATTTATTTTAAATTTCTTTTGTCATCTTGGTAGATGCTGTCTGGAGGAGACGTGCTTTCATGTGACACTCTTCCTTCCCGCTGCTGTTTTTGTGGCCTCAAAGGCAAATGCAGGATATTCCTATTCCTTCAATGCATCTCCTTATTCCAGTATCTCTGATCAATCAATTTGCAGTGATGTCAGAGTTTCGAAAGAACTGATGTAACTACCTGAAAGAAATGTAGAATAGACTGGCTCTGAATTTCCTAGCAAGGGCTGAAACATTCTTCAAGCTTGTATAGATTACAGAGGATTTGGACAATTACGCAAGTAAAGTATTGTAAGTACTGCAATGTAAGTATTATTCTGAAGATAGTAAAATGGAATGAGGATGAACATCAGATTGACTTCACTTATATAGACCCCCTGGCACCAAGACCAAGTTTGGCAAAACCCTCAGAAGGGGTTTTTGTCTAATGGGACAGTCTAAATAAAACTGATCCTCTATGCAGAGGCCTGATTTGTACAATCCCTCAAAGTCCCTTCCTTGCTGTGACACTTCTGTGACACTAAACTGTACGACTCCCTAGTGACTTAGCAGGTGATATCCCATGTCAAAACTAAGAATGGGAAAGATAAGAGAACAATTAGCTGCTGGTGTGCACTGATAATCATATTCAAGATTGTAAGTTGCCTTCAGCACATCATTTCTTTATGGCTACACAGGACTGATCCGTACTGAGCAATCCAGTGGGTAAGCTGTGCCAACAAAGCATAACTGGGAAATGTCTCACAGATTCATAAACTGGGAACTGCAGAGACCCCATTTTAAAATTAGCACACAGGTGTACTCCTACCAGCAGCGCTTGGCCTGATTTACCGCATGACCTAATGACTCAAGACCACATGGTTAAACACTGCTGGATAATCGAGCTTAACTCTCTAATAGTTACAGTAAATCATTTAAGTAAACCTTCAAAAGGACAGGTTCAAAGAAAGACCTACTTGGTTGAGGCTATTACAATCTCAGAAATCACAGAAGACTGACATGAGGAATCCTGTCTCTTGGGATGACTAGAGAAGTCCGCTTTATTCAGGATTAACAAGGGAAGGGCTTTCTGTGGGCTGTAACTCGTGATAGCACTGAATTTTCTGTTCATCAGGACGGAAAAGGAAATAGAGGGGGGAGGTGGTGTGGGCTGCCTTACTCTGAAGAAATGGGCAGGAATTATACTTACAGATTATACGGGTTTATCTTCTACCAGGAATTTCATGGCATTAGTTGACCTTGTCTTTTATTCAGTAGTGCTCTTTCTTCTGTAATGTAGACAACTAAAATTGGTTTGCTTCAGCATCCTGTGAAGGTGAGAAGGTAGTGGCAGAAGGGAAACGTGAATGGTCCAGTAAGTGTAGCAAATAGAAAATAGCCATGACATGTTTCAGATAGATGTACCCATGATTGATTGAAAGGCATATAGTAGCAGGGCTAGTGAGCCAGTGATTTGTTCTAAATAAATTAACCCCCGTGGTTAATTAACTTCTGCGTACAAAGATCTAGATTTCAATAGAAGGAGATGCAGTCTGCAAAACAGACAGTGGATTCTGTTTGCCATGCAGTTATCTTGCAACTGTTTACTCCACTATTGCATGAAGACTATGATTAAGAGGAAAGGTTTTATCTGGTCTCACTCAAGGTTTCGGTATATAACTCCAAACTGTTCTGATTTGCATAGCTTAGGTTGTCGGCAAACCAGCCTGTGTGATACCTGAGAAATTTTTGTTTCTTTTAGGAAACCTGGCTTCTCCTTTCCTCAAGCAGGCTCCAGCATATTCTCTTCCTTCTTCTGACCAGAGGGCTGTCAGCATGTTAGCCTGCCGCCTTAACCACAAGTGGAGGTTTTCTTTGTATCTGTCCCCATGTACCAAATTTTCTGCCCTGGTTAAGCGACGAACATGTCACTGAAAGAGTTACGCTGGTAGAAGTTACAAGACTACACAAAGTTACAAGTTTAATGAGTCTCACTGTCATTCCTGTCACTGCATAACAGGAATAGACCACACTGGTTTGAGTGATATCCCCCATTACTGTCTCAGCGTCAGCAGAGCTTGACACTTCCATTTTACCAGGGCCAGACCGTAACGGCTGATATGGTGCCAGACCAACTGCAAATATTAAGGCCTTTTCTTAGGCTCTGGCATTCCCATAGAGTTCATAGCAACTGGCAGGGGGTTCTGGTCTTTCAGTAGGGTCTGCTTCGGAAGGGGGTTGGGCACTGGGCTCTGGCAGAGGAGGGCAGGGATTTGGTGGTGTGAGCACGAGCGGTAGGGAGGAAAGGGCTGCCTGCCAGTCTGCATGTTGGTGCTGCAGCTCAGGGGAGAAAAGGCAGCAGAGGCTGAAGTGGCTTGCGTCTTCAGGATGTCAGTGGGCTGTTCAACCAGACAATGCCACAGCATCTCCAAGTGAGGCCCCTTCAGTTGGACTAGGTCTGAGTATTGGCGTTTACCTGCCAAGACACAAATTTACAGCATAGGTGTCAGATGCTCCTTGGTACCGGCCTGGGTACGTGTTCTCACTACATGATAAATTTTATCACTGTTTCAGTGATGATTCACTCTACCTGAAGGATAAAGTACTTCATGTTTACCACAGAGAACTGGCATGTAAATAAGCAGTTTATGCGAAGTAGCTGGCACTAACACACTACTACTTATAACCTGAAAAATATGAGTTTTCTGATGAAAGAATTAACTTAGCGTACATTTCAGTGGTAGAAAGATGCCTCTTCCCTTCCTTACGAGGCTTCTTTACCAGAAGCAGTAGGGTATGGTTTTGCCATGTGGAAGAAGATGGGTGAGGAGGGTTGTAATAGATGTCAATAAAATTCAGAGTAGGTAGGAAAAAGTCAACATTTAAGAGTGTTTCTCTGTTGCTTCCATTACCAAAGCAGGTGAGTGTGCCACGAAGCCATCAGGTGGCAGGTTCACAACAAAGGTATAATGTCTTCACAGGCTGCTGAGTGTTTAAGCTATGCAAGCCTTGGCTGCAGCATTGTCATGCGGTGCAGAAGTTCTCAGAGCTTCAGAAATGGCCTGTGAAGGTTCATGGATGAAAAATGCCTTGGGAATTAACAGGCACAAAGACACCCACTGTGGTTCAAGGTGTCTGTCATACACAAATCCCTGGAAACCAGGTACAAAATCTTGCAGAACATCTGAGCTTTCAATGCTCTTTCACTCCTCCCTGGTATCCATTGCCAGCCACTGTCAGGAACAGGACATTGTGCTACATGCCATTTTTGATCCACTGTGGCTTTTTTCATGTTCTTAACCATGCTGTTATATGGCATATTTGTACTTGTACTACTGCGTCTAGACTTGGAGAAGATGGGAATATCTTGTACTCTTTTAACTATTGTTGAAGGGATCTAGTTTTTCTGTGTGCATGAGGCTGCAAGAGGCATTTCTGTACCAACACATGGGGTGGGAATAGAGCAACAGCAACGGGCTGAATCAAGTCCATCCTAAGCTCTGAAAACAGAAATGTAGTGGGAAATATTTGTAAGTACAATCTTTAAGGGCAAGATAAAAGTCTTATGTTTAAAGTCCATATGATAAAGAATACCTCTTAGGCAGAATTGCCATTTTGAGAGTTCAATGACTTGTTCTGAGTAAAGAAAAACATTGTTTGGATTTTGAATACATAGGGAAAACTATTTGTTATAAGGAAATTATTAGTCTGTAGATACCAGCTTAGTTAATTTAACTGGGACTTCATTTCCTGTTGTCACAGTTGTGTGAATATGAAAATGACACTGCTGTTTCTAAAGACGGACTGGACACGTTATAATTTTGGCAGGAGGTCCTAACGGTTTGCACATTGCATGCGTCAGGCTGGAAGAGCCTTGGATGAAGCTGCTCACCAACAGAGAAGAGGAGGAATTCAGGTCATTTTAATCACAGAGGAACGAGGATGAAGTAAGATATTATCCTTTCTTTGATTGTTAATGGGCTGCAGGTCATTTGTTGCACACAAGGAGAGGGTGAAGAGGATGGTTGCTCAGACTAACCTGCATGAATCCTCTGTTGTGACGTAAACAAGAAAAGTGGCAGATAAGGCCATAGCCATGTGGTGGTTGTCAGGTGGAGTCAGTTGCCTGCTACTTCTGCCTTCAGGCTGGTCAGCAGGACAAGTGCAAACTGCAGACAGCAAGTTTCTAAGATAGGTTATTGAATATCTGTGTCCATGCCACAAATCAGCTAGGAAGAAAGAAGCCAGGAAGGTTTTCCTGGGGCTCTAGAGCCCTGCATAACTCTCGCCCAAGACCTACACAAACACCTTGCTGTCCCTTTGCCTGGTGCTGGGGTATCCTGCATCCTAGTGAGGAAGCCATGGAGTCCTAAGGAGGAACTTTGGCACCACTGGCAAAACTGCACCCAGCGCCTTCCCTGGCACCTCCGTCCCTCTTCTCCAAACAGCTTCTCAAAATGGCTTCAAGGCCCCTAAGTGCCAAGAACCTGGGATGGGGTGTCCCAGGAATAACCTCTAACCACAAGGAAAAACCTCCTTGTCTCAGGACGATGCTGTTCCTGGTCCCTCTTTGTAGCAGGATGGTGGGAATAAGGTTCCTCCTCTTTTACCTGCATAGACAGTAGAGACAAAAAGAGCTGCCAGAAGGGAGTCCACGAATGCAACAGTGATAGCTGAGGCAGGGAGATCAAGCATCCCGGTAGAATGGGAGGGCCATAGGAAGGTGAAGACTGCACCATGGCCTGCTCAGCATTCACTCTTCTGAGGCAGCAGCCTTGTTTCAAGCTGATGAGACCTGAACCCATTTGCTCCTGTGCGACACCCACCTCAGCTTAGCATCCTATGTATGACTCTCTTAGTGCTTCTGTTGTTCCAAAGGCTCTGGATGCAAGTATAAGAAGTAGGAGAACTGGGGACGGGACAGAGTTGAGGGGTGATCATTTAGGGAACAGTGAGAGCAAGGGCAAGGAGGAGAGGGGAGGGTGACATCTTCTCAGCTTTCCTAAATGCAAGGTTGCTAACATAACCCTGGTGCTAATATAATGATAAAGTTCTCAAATCTTAATGTTCTTCTGTCTCTTGTTCAGTACATGGGTAGATTTAGCACACGAGTATCTGCGTTAACCTTGGGACCATACACTTAGAGCCGTAGAGTGAATTGGTGGTGAAGGAAGACAAACACAGCAGTGTCTGGGCAGGAGGCGACCCACAATTAGGAAGGTGCTTGAGTGCCATTCATCATCATGGTTCAAAGGAACCATGATTGGAAATGTGCGAGTTTGGTAAACAAGCCAATTGCACTAAGAAAATACCTGACTGCCTGTCACCAATTTTGACTTCCAGGGGAAACCAACTTCCAAAACATTGTCATTCAGCACAAGTCTGAGAGGCTGTGATGGTTTTGCTTGGTAAACATTCCCTTACTTAACAAAAGCTATTGCCGGTGAGGAAAGAAAAGGCCAGGTATACTTTTGCTGTGATGTGAAAGCCTGCGGGCAGAATAGTTGACGTTCACTTAAAACCCTATAATTCTGTGAGTAAAGAAAAGAAAATGCACTGAACTGGCAGATGAAATGTACTGTTTTCCTTGCCTTCATGTAAAAGGTCAAGCCGAAAAAAATCAGGAGGTCAGAAATAAATCAGGAGCAATAAAAATAGTCCTTAAAACACTGTGGTGTTAACACGGTGCTTTTCTTCCTGTAGCCTGATCTCGTTGCAGAGCCAGGAGAAAAAACCCTGAGAACATGCCAAAGCATTAAAAGCTATACAATTGCGTTTTGAAGGGCAAGGAAGCAGACTTTGCGGGTAAAGGACTGTGTCTTTCATCTCTCTGGTGGTCACCCAAGGATCTCCTTTGCAATTATAAAGGGTGCAATTTTAAGACCATTTATGTTGCTTGGGAGAGTTTTTCGAACAGTATCTATGCATTGCTGAGGTAACTTTAATTGCGTTGCGGTTTATGTGATGCAGTTAAACTATCAGCCTTTTATAGCAAACTATCCAAATTAAATAGTCTTGTTTGGGTAAGGGCTGTTAAAATGTAAAGTGGCTTATTGACGTACTTCAGGTTTATTGACCTAACCTTCTGAAGTTACCTTTCATAATGCAGAAAAGTCCCTCTGTGCCTTGCATTCATTTCATAGACTTTATTCACTGGTTTGTCAGGGGGAAAAGCTCAGAGCATCATTTCCTCCCTATGTAGTGAGGAAAAGACCCCTGGGATTGTGCATCTCCAAAGAGATTCAGCTCTCCAGCTGAACCACTCCATAGGGTTTCAGCTTTAGCTTGCAGAGCAAGTTTTCAGCCATCTTTTCTACAAGGAAGCCCAGGTCAGACACATGGTATTTGATTCTCAGTTTTATGTAAAATGTTAACAGCAGCTGTGTGTTTTCCACTATTAGACATGTATAATTAGAATAGCTTTTTATGCCACCTCGCTAGTTTATTACCACAGAAGGTTTTGTGCATCTCCTTTGGATGCTCTGATCAGACACAGATTATTTTGTAATGGGTTTCTTTCTGAAGCTAATCTCCAAGAAGGAGGAGTAGAAGGCTGAGACCTGGAAGGTGACATGAGTATGAAGAGGGTCTGTCCCTTCATAGCCGTGACTGGCACACATTAAGACAAACTAGATGAATTAACCTTTTCCTCCCTGACGTCCATGGGCTACTCTCCATTCTCTGAATTTTGACTAACCTTTTTTTCATCGCCACCCTGCAGGTGATGGCTGTGTGTCTGAAACACACTACACAACCTAGTCCAATTTTGACATGTATCTACCTGCACCTGATTCTCCACATGGTTCATATATGTTAGCACTCTGATGGAGAGATTTGTTCTTGAGGTCTGCTCTCTGCTAGAGCTGTTTACCCTTTGTGATTTAATCCTTTTCCTTTCTCAGAACCGTGATTATTTTTTTTTTTTTTTTTTTTTAAATTTTTGTAGTGATGGATGGGCATGCTTTTTCATCCTTCAGATGCTGGGCATTTCTCTTGACCTGCCCAGCCAGTTTGTTTCTTCCCCTGTCCTCCCTCCCCATCCCAAAACAACTTTTCTTGGCAATTCAGGATGCTTTCTGGCTTCCTAAGCATGCCTATTCCTTTCCCTGTGGGGCAATGAAAGCTTGTCCTACGCAGCCACTGTGAGTAGGCAGGACATAGTTTCAAGTCCTACTCTGAAGAGCTCAATTACAGCAGCTATTTTTTTCTCTCTTCCACCCCCAGGCTTAAGCTCAAGCCAGAAGGGAAATGAATCTGATGGCTCTTAAAACAAATTCATGATTTTTTTATCACATTCTCACAACAGTGTTTTAAATCCTGTTTTTATCAAACACATGGAAGTTTTCCAGTGGATCCAGGTCTGAGGTGAGTGTCTGTTACAGTCAGAAACCAAAATGTGGTATGAGCTAGAAACAGACGTTGTCTTAACTGTTTTCTTCCTGGTTTCCTCTCAGACAGTAAGTTCTGTTGTCCCACATGTGAAAATTCTTGTATGGCTGTTTTCCTGGAGAGAGTCTGGATGGACAGTAGCTTAGCATTTACTCTGCCCTTTAAATTAATGCTTTATGAAATCATTACCTGCAAAGAAGGTGAAGAAATTGTGCTTTTACAACCCTAGTTTCCTGCCAAACCACCTGCGCATGAGGCGCGTCTTCACAGTGACATGTCTAGAGTCCCAAAGCAGTCACCATGCTGGAAGACTCAACAGGGAGACTATAGACTATGAGATTAGAAAGACTTTTGGCTTAGAAACATGCCTAATTTTCTGTAAAAAGCTAAACTCCAGGGTAGATCCAGGTTTGCTACAATTATTCAGCTCTCATGTGATCATCTTTTTGCTTAAGATATGAAAGTATTTGTTGGCTGGAATACATAGAATTTATACAACATGGTATTTGAACTCTAGGGGAAGGTACTACTGTTCAATGCAGAAAGGCAAAGTGGGACATTTTGTTGAAACTGGATGAAGAACACCTGAACGTAACTTAGTGGAATTGCCACAAAAGTTTTATTCTGCAAAAATTGCTAGGCTGTGCTTGTAGCATATTTTTTAAACTATTTGTTTTACATGCCGATTGTCCTTGCCTTTGCATATATTTATAGTTGGCCTCTTATGGGGCGAAAGGAGGCACAGACTGAGAAACATAGTTTTGAATATCTCTCACACTCCCTCTGTACAAGCCTAACCAGCACTGCCTGTCCGCTTTGGGGTCAGCCAGTTGCCTGCAGCAGGATCAATGGAGGGGCAGTGTAGGAGCAGCCCCTCAGAAAGGCAGCAATTGAAATAATTTCCGGGTGAGACTTTGACCATTGCCAAAATGGGATTAATTGATTTTCAACAGCCCTGAAGAAACATACGTGCCTGCAGCCTGACCAGCCTAGCCGCAGAAACCTGTCAGCGCAGTGGGAAGGTCGGAGCCTTAGCACCCAGACTGCGACCAGCAGCTCGGGCTTCGAGTGCCGCCACTCCCAGACGCCCAGGCTGCTCGAAGGCAGACGTACGGAGCCCACCCTCCGGGCAATGCCAGGCCCTGCCAGCACTCCCCAGCAAAGCAGGCCCTTAGGAGGGCTTGCCATGGATGGCGTAGTCAGCGAGGGGCCTTCCTGGCCCCACTGGCCAGCCCGAGGGCCGGGCCCTGCGTGCGGGCCTGCGGGCGCCTGGGCGAGCCCCAGGCTGTGGCTGTGCGCGGCCCTGCTGGCTCCCCTCCCAGGGCAGGGCTCTGCGGTATGCGCCTTGGGAGTCCCGAGGCTCTTTGGCACGGGAAGCAAGCTAATGCAAAACACAGTCCAAGCACTTTCATGTGAGCTCCTGAGGAGAGGCCACGGCCGCTGCAAGGAATACGCGCAGCCTTGGGTTTGTTTGTGAGGAGAGAGAAAGGGCTGCTGTGGGAAATGGCCGCGCCACTGTTCCTCTGGTGTTCTGTACCTTGTTTATAGGACAGTGCCAAGTGGTGAGCACAAACACGCTCGTGATGATGTGTCTTGGGAACTGTAGATCCCCCTTTTGATCTTCTTTGAAACCTGGAGAGAGTTGTTTAAATTTGTGCTATTCTCTCTGTTACTGAACTGTTTGAACCTTCCCTCCCTCTGCCCCTTCTGTTTGCTTCTCTCAGCTCCAATGGGTTTCTGGAGCACGTGAGAAACATCACAGGCAATATCAAAGTTTGAAATCCATGCTTGTATCTTTGGGTGGATGTTTTATTGCAGAAGCTCTGGGTAACGTGATCATAGGTGTATCTGTAGCCACCTCTGCTCTCTGTGATTTTCCCTTCTTCTAACGGCATGTTCATAAGTACTATTCCGGAGTCAAATGAAAGGTATTTCTGCTCTTGTTTCATAAGAGCTTAGTACATTGTGCAAGCTCAGAGCGTATGAACTGCTGGCTTCTCTACCCATATTTTGTGGAATTAATTTACATTTTCGAATTAGTTTTATTCCCTATAGGTATGTCCTGGATTCCTCTTTAGTAATTATTTTTGATGACTCTACAAACGCCTACTGCTGAAGGCGGAGATGATCTATTTCAGACTCCTCCGCTGAATGAATTTAGCCAACAATCCACTCATGACTCTGGCAGATGTTTCTGCTTTCTTTCTTTCCTTCAGGCCAGTAAAAACTTTATAAATCTTCCCTCTGCCATTCCAGAAATGTGAGAACTTTCCCCCTTGACACCTAAAACTTCTCACTGACCTTGTCTGCATAAGGCAGAATTCATGTTTGCAGATATTAGAGACACCTGAGTTTAAATGAACAAACCCCCAACATTACTCTTATAAAAGGCTGATTCATATTACACTAGGGTCCACAAAACTGGATTTTTCTTAAGAATATCTACTCCTGGTGCTCATATACCCACAATCCAAAAGCCGTCAACTTGATTACTGTACTGTAGTATGTCCAAAAGTTTATGTTGGTTGCCCCTGCTGTTTATATAATAACATGGTGCCTCCTGTCCTTAGTATGCACACTGTAGCCATGAAGTGAATGGACTATTTCCGTTGATCTCAGGAGATGTTAGTTGAAGGTCTATCGAAAATGCATGAGATTCTGCTCCAAAGCAAGCCTGAAGCATGTTCATTACAATTCTTCCTTTGTTTCCATTTCAAGATGCTAATGCTGCTCTCCCATCGAAAAGGACCAGAAAGTTCAAAGAAACTACTTCAAACTCCCTTTTCAAATGATCTTTAAGGCTTGTTCTGTTTGGCTGGACCAGCAAAACATTCAGAAATGTTTATTATTTCCAGGGAAAGAGCGAGGTAAACTGATTATTGGAGTCCAGCTCCCTCTAGACTAGTAGACATAATATTTTTGGAACAAAGTTTTGCTAAGAAGCCAAAGATTATTTGGTTATGGAGACTGAATTATCATTTCCCTTTATAATTTATTAGAAAACATCATGGTGTTGTAACCAGAGGCTGTTAGAAGCCTTCATGAAGATGAATAATTATGACATGATGAGACGTGGCTGAGGAGGGATTTTTGAAATTTCTCTAATGCAAATAAATAAAATAGAGATTAGTATTCTAGGAAAAATAAGTAAACTCACAAAACTGTAAATGAAGATTGGCATAAGCTTTTGTATTTACTTTTTTGATTGTGAAGCTGTTGGAGATTTTCCAAAGCAGTAGCATAAGGGGATTTTTGTATCATATTAGCTTTATGCTAAAAAAGCAGTGAGATGGTGATCTCTCCCTTTATCACTCCTACCTCAGTAGCATTCTTTTTCTTCTCCTCCCCAATGAGCCTGCAAGTTGTCCGTGTAGAATTTGCAATATTTGAGCATTTGTGTTGTAATTCTTAGACGCCTTGGTATCTCACACCTACCTGGCTATTTTGTGCTTTCTGGGCATGCTCTGCAACTGTAAATCCCAAATTCTCGCATGAACTAAAGGTTACTATTAGTGGATCTATGGGTGGATTCACTCAGGTTCTGTGCTGTGCTAATTGAAGAACAGCCATTAGTGGAAAGCTCGCAGAAGTGAGAAAGTCGATGAACGCTTTGTCCAAGAAAAAACCCACTCCACAACAAAAAAGGAAGAATAATTTGGTTAAGACAAAAGTAAAGTTTGCTCTTCCCTACAGCCACAATAGTAAAGCATAATCAACATGAAAAATTATCTCCCTTTTCTCCTTTTGCCCTCTTTGAAAGAAAAGGTTTAGGCCTGTGGTTTTGCTACAGAATTTACCAATAATTCACATACACCACAGTAAACTCTAGTTGGAGATGTCTGGGATCTGACTTTTGGATGGATTCAGTACCTGAAACTCAAGTTTTAGTTTCCAACAAGTGTGGGAAATGCCTGCTTTTGAACAGGAGGCAGTCTAAGTCAAGAGCTCCTTTGGAAACCAGCATTGTTGTCCCAGCAATGACGGCAGCAGTAGTATTTCAGGGGACAGCCGAAATGAGGGTGCCATTTGCTTCTAAAATGCTGAAAGATGGAAATAATCATTACTAACATGTAAAGAGGACTGTAGTGGGATGAGATAGCTGTGTGTGCTTATTGCTCTTTGACACCTATTTTATTAATAAAATTGCTGTGAGCGTTGAGTTTAAACTATCTGTTCAGCCCAAGAGCAGAGAGCCAAAGCCATGCTGGTCTCTCATGTCTTGTAAGGCATGTTCTACAGGACAGTATGCCTGCTGGGGGACAACTGGGCAGCTAATAACCTCCAAATTATCCATGCTAGGCCATCTAGTCACATCCTGATTACCTTAACTCATCTCCTCAGCAACAGCCTGACCACTTCCACTTGTAGTGAATTTTCCTAGGAGTGACTTGTTGAATTTGAATAATTTGATCCTATGTTGGATTAATGGGAGTTTTACCTCTGAAACCCATGAGGCAGAGTTGAGGTTTTAGTGATGTGTGAGAAACAGCAACCTACCACCATTGGCTTTTCAGAACGATTACCTACAGAAGGCAAGGGTACTCTGAATGCAGAAAGCAGGTACGTAACATCAAAAGGTTCTGCCTCTTTGAATCTCCTGAGAAGAACACCCCTTAAATGGTTTCATAATTAGAAACAATGTGTTTACCCATGGTAGAAAGAAGTCCAAAGCTTTAATAGCTGCTCAAGTTTTAGGCCAAGTGTTTGTGAATCCCCTAAACCTGTACAAGTGGTTTTGTGTCTGTCTGGCATAAGCAGCTAGTAATATTCTACCATTAATATTGTTACTGTAATCCTGTATTATTTGTCCATGTTTTACACAGCACTGTTCTGCTTCCTAAGGTTTAGACTTTGGCTAAGGTTGCATTCTCGTCAGTGAGGGATGGCTTGTGCATCTGGGTTTTACATCAGGAACATACACTCTTGTTCATGTGAAACTCATTCAGAAAACTGACTGAACTGTTTTTCAAAAGTGGGGTGGTGTATTTTTATACCAGTAGAGTGCCAAAGGATTTAAGTTCATATGTCCTTGTTTCTGGTTGCAGGAAAAGACATTAGTACAGAGCACATGTGAAATTCTGTCTGTGTAATGAAGAAAATACTTGGACTACTTTGTTTTCAGTGTAAACTACTGAACTTGCAAATACCAGGTTGCATGGGAGATAAGCCAAGGTGACGAAGTCCAAGCAAGATGAGGAAGCACAGAGGTGGTAAACACATTATCTTCTTGTAAAGGAAACATGTGGTGTAAAGATATATGGTCTTGTCTTTTATTTTGATAAGAATAAGCTTAGTTTTTTTCTGAGACAGGTGGCAAATTCACCAGGGAAAACACCCACAAGAGACCAGAAGTAGACCAGAGCATTTAACAAAAGCCTCATTACCTGTTGTTAGAAGACTCAGTAATGGTCCTCCTGAAGTCAGTGACAAAACTATTTTTTTCAGTGGCTCAGAAGTTTATCCCGGGTGTTTTGCTACCATAGTGACGGTTTTATCCACGTGTCTAGAGAGAAATTTGGTTTAGATTAAGAACCGCTGTTATAAGGCTGTAGTTTTGTAACCAAAGGGCAGTTATAGGTAAAAGAGTTAAATGTAACTATTATGAAAAACTGTATCTCAGTACACATTCTAGATGCAGACTAACACTTGACAAGATACTGCAGGTATCATTGCAATACTTACAGATCACAGCAAATACAGCAGAAGTATATAGGATAAAAATAAGTTTTACCTTCAGAAACTTGCCAGTAGAAATGACAATAAATGTGTAAATTCACACACCTATACCAACTGAGAGTAGACAAGTGCTGAATAACACACTGTTAGAACAGGCCATTTGTTATAAAACTATGCCGAGTATCAACCCTGGTAGATTTTCCTGTAGTTTCCTTCACAAAGAGCCTGCCTGAAAAAGGAAAGTGTTAGTTTCTATTTCTTGTATATTGTGGGAATAGCCTAAGTTCTCATTTCTTTGTCTGTTGATTTGACAAGTACTGGTGATCTGTGTTCATCTTTTTCTTTACTACTTTCCAGAACAAGGATGTCCTGAACGAATTCTTTCTCTTTATTTGGAACATTAATGGCTGTCACTGAGAGTAAATCAAGGAAGCTGTGAAAATTTTGGGGGCTACTGGTATCTTTGATATGTTTCTAGCAGTTCCCTTCATGTTTTTATGATATTTGAGACTTTTAGATGTTTATTAATGTCCTTCTTTATTGATAACTAGCAGATACAATAGTCCTAAGAATATATCTAGGCTACATCTGAGTTTGTTCTCACTGAAAGGCAGTTAGAGAAAACAGGACATGACAGGGCTCTCATTCCTTCCTGACTCACAACCATGCAGAACAGTAAGGCTATTACCCTAAAACGATCAAGTCACCTTATGCTTCTGGTAGTGCTTTTTTTCTCCAGTTGTTTATAACATAGGTTTCAACATCAATTGTGGTCCTATTCCTGCTGCATTTTATCGCAGTACGTGGAAAACAATCTGGGATACTTCAAATCTGTAAAGAAATTCAGTGGTGACCTGGGGAGAAGGAAGAGAGAAATGAAATAATTCAGACAGAAAATACTTGAAGATTTGCAGTCAGTTTAAAACCAAAAATATAGTTTTAATCCAGATTTTATCTTCATGAATTCGAAAATAGGGATGATAAACCAGATAAGTACAGGGGAAACTTAAAATAAGAATGAAAATTTTAATTTAGTTTTTAGATGACCATTTAGAATAATATATTTTAAGATATTGTATCAATTCAGATTTTATTTTTATGTCTAGCTCTCATTAATGTAATACTGGATCCTACAGCATCAGCATCAACTTGTAAAGTCTATGGAAACTAGAATTTGCACTGACGTCAGTGGCCATTCAGTTCAGTTCATGCAAGCTACAGACACCTGTTTGCATCTCATCCATTTTTATTATGGTCAGAGGCATAAACTGGGAAATCATTTTCTGGAGGTGCAGTTTTTGTGAGGCAAATGACCGTCACTGACAGATCTGACTCCACATGAACTCGATTCATAGTGACTTTGCACATGCTACTTCTGGCTTTCCATTGCAGTTACCAGGAACTGATTTTTTTAGTTGCTTTTTGAGACAAAGATAGTTATATTTGTTTCGATTTAAAAATAAACCCAAGGGGTTTATATCTTTGAATGTGTTTACTGCATCAGCTGTGAAGTCATTCAAATGGCATCAGTACTAGGGAGCATAATGGAGTGACAGACAAAAATAAAGGAGTATTTTCAAAGATCAATAGAGTTTTTTAAGCTCAAAAGCATCAGCTTAATTCTAACCACACAATGTATGATTGTGATATCATTAAAATAAATATCCCAAATGAGCCGTCCCTCACCCTCCATATCAAAGCGCTGACATCATTTCTGCATATTGTATTGATAGTTTCCAGTATTCAGTACAGAGGTCAGACAAGTAAGCAGGGAAAGCAAACTGTGTTCTAAAACGCCACACCAAGTCCCAGCAGAAGCTTTTTATTTTCTTTGAATATAAGATCATAAGAAGTGAACCTCTAACCCGTTTTGTCCACCTGTGTTTACTGTAGCTAAGGAACCTATCGCTTTCCTATTACTATTTCATTTCCTTAAAGGCAGAATGAGAGAAGAGAATATGGGAAACTCCTAATGAGGTAGACTGGGCAAAAGGAGTCTGTACATTGCCATCCCACATTTTAGTACCTTCCATGGAGACTGCTGGTCGTCTTGCCTGGCTGATTTTATACTGTGCTTCCCACTTCAGGGTATGGCTCCTACAGCGTTGGTCTCATATGTAGATGTTGTGGAAAATGGCATTTGCATTGAGATCAGTGACAGTTGAGTAGATATGTTGCATAAAATAAACACAAGCATTGCTTTCATTGTCTCTTCTTTCCTCTATTATGTATGCTAAGCTTTTGCTATTGTTATTTTTTGCTCACACAGATACCGGGAATATCGCTGGCAATTCTGTCTTCCAGCTCTTTCAAGCAAGGACAAGGAATCAGTTTTTCATTTTTATGTTTTTAATAGTGGAAGAGTACCAAGACACTACTCTTAAACTTGTTCCACTATGAAAATAGCCCTGCTGAGAACATAGCATGGCTTTGTTTTGCCATTTCACAGAAAAAAATCAAAAAGCTGATGAGCAAATGGAAAAATATATTGACAAAAAAGGTTTTTTCTTATAATATCTTACACATGCTTGTGTTCAAGGAAAGAATGGGTAAGATAGGTGTCTTTTGTGGAGGTATCTCCTAAAACACCCCGTTTACTGAACAAGAAGTAACAGTTCAGCTAAACACTGTCTGCTTTTTTTCACAGTAGCAGCAGAATGCATCTGACAGTGCTTGTAGTACTATTTGCAAAAAAGTGTGTGCAAATTCAGCCTCATACTGCTTGCCAGATACAGAATGTTTTCTTTATGGTGAGATAAATTAGCTTCCATTTTAATGCAAATTTCCCTGGTCATTGTCTGTAGAGGTCTTCTGTTTTATTTGGAGGCACTGCATCTCAAGCGCTGGAGAGGCTTTGCATTATTTCCAGAAATCCCGCTGAGATATGTGGGTGTGTGTAAAGCAGTCAGAGACATAAATTAATGCCATTTCTTTTTGTCTTCTCTGTAGTTCTGCATTGATTGAAGAAACAATGAGGGAAAAGAGATTTTGGCTTCTCTAGCTGCAGTAGTATATTTTTCCGACCACTGTTGTTCATAAAGCTTTGTATGTAAATATGTTCATCATTGTGTCTAGCAGGCACAAAAGCTCCAGCAGAGCCATTACACTGTATGGTACAGACCATGTGGGAAAGATGAAGAAGAGCTGATGTGTTCAATGTAGAATGAGTTCTTTGCTGTTGGTATGTTTTATTTTAGGAAGCAGTAGAAGAGAGGAGAGAGAAAGAGGAGAGGAACAGGAAGTCTGGCTTTGAAAAGTTCATCAGCAGGATTGCCTGTTTATCTAACAGCTCATCCGCTGGTGTACTGTCCTTGGACGTGAGTTCATGTTTGTCCTCCTACTGAAGGGGTTTGAGTCCCGTCTCCTCAGAGATGTCATCCCCTCCTAATGTTTCAGAGATGAAAGTCCTTCTGAGGCTGTAGCCGATTCCCGGTTGCTGCCTGCTGCAACTGCCCCATCAGAATGTGAGCAAGAGGGACCTCAGCCTTGGCCCACTCCCTTGGGAAGCAGGACTGTCAAGTTCCACTTGCATTTCCTACTTTGGATAGAATATAGACTGGAAATTCAGATATCTGTGTGCCATGTACATCTGTGGTCTGAGGCTTTTCTTGAAAGTTAGAAGTACATCTTCAAGTTGTCTCAGGCAGAGGAGGGAACTAGACTGAGGTTTTCAGTATCTGGGAGGAGGCTGAGCATCCTCAAGTCAGTGAAAGGAAAGAGGTTAATGTGCAGTAGCATGCTCCTGTGATATTCCCCGGCTAGTTTGCAGCCAGGCAAGAGTTGAATGGGAGACCTGGAATGGGAATCTAGAACAATATCCTCCTGCATGTCTTTACCAAGTGAAAGCACTTCTTTGGTATCATACCTCTACTCAACCTCTATTTTAGTAAAGCTTGTGGGCTTATAATTATCTTTGAGACTTTTAGCCTATGTTCATCTTTGACTGAAATGTTCCTATAGTCCCCAAAATGTTTGGGAGTGGGCAATATGATTATGTAAGCCTGGCTTTTTGAGAAAATCAAGAACATTTGTTTTCTCCTTTCCTACTTTTGTTGCTGTAACTCTCATGTTATTTTTAACAAGCCTTTAGCATTTTCTGGAACAAATTGGCTCTACTGTCCTTAGAATTAAAAAAAAACCACCAACGTTTCTTATTTTTATAACATATTTATAAACTGCTCATATAGTATTTGAACTTCTGAGTAGTGTCACAAGGTGATTATCTCAGTCCAGCACATGATTTCTCAGCTTTAGTTGCATCTTCTTTTTTTGACAGCCTTCCAACAAATGCAAGACACTCAGGTATGTCACTCCTGAAATTTATATGCTCACTGTACTTTGGTAGAAAGATACTCTGCTTTTTACTTGTCTATTACTAGTGAATCAAGAAATTTTGTTTCCTTAAACAAGTTCTACTACAGGTACAATTCTAAGATAATTTGTATTGCTGAAAACTCTCTGAGTGACTAGCAGACTATATTAGAAACCACCCAATACCATCCCTCTGTTGAATGTCTTTGGATTTCAGTAGAGGTGCTTTATGTAGACTGGTTCCATGGAATGTTTTTTTGTGTTGGCATTTTAATTTCTAAAAAATGTGAATGCAGAAGACGTATAGTATGTATAGCATTAAATAATATCTAAACGATATAACATAATACACAATGTAATTAAAATGCTAGCTGATACCTTATTACATGCACTATATTTTTGTTCTTACTTGCAACTTTTCTTAGGTTAAGAAATCCATTTGGTAGGTGTATTTTTAATCCCTTCACTACTTCATGTTGTAGTTTTTCATAAAAATGTGAATTTGTTTTGAATATAGAGAATAGATATAGAAGCCATCTATCATCTGATTACTTTATATAAAGATAGATTTTTTTAAATCTTGGGTTTTGACAAAAAGTGTGGTTCACTTCACTTCTTATCACTCTCCTTTTTATTCACATAATTAGTAGGAATTTACATTTTTCCTGCAATGTAAACTCATTACTTCCCACCGGCCATGTTGCTTGGTTTAGTTTTTGATTTTTTTTTTTTTTAGGTTGAACCTTGTTTGCTATAGTAGAGATGGCAGACTCTCGACCATCCCACAGAAACTGGCCCAGCATATGTGGGAGATCCTGGTGTTCATTTCCTCATTACATGTTCTCTCTTCTGAATTCTTTTCTATTTTTCACTGAAATCTATTTTTCATTGGCTCTTCTCTCATTAGTAAACATAAAGGATACCATAAAGAGATCAACCTGAACTTTTGATCCCATCTTTTTTTTTGTGAGGTCAAAATTAGGCAAAATTAATTTGTCCACCCTTCACTGAAAACCTCTTTTTAATACCTATATTAATAGCACTGGCACCAAAAATAGGTTGGAGAGAGTTTTAATCTGTAAAATGCATTATCAAGTGAAAGAAGCACAGTGAAATGTGGAAATAAACAGAGAAGCAAGAGGAGTTTCTTGTCATTTTGTTTTTGGTAACTGTAGAATTAGCAGAGCCCAGAAAGACCATAAAGACTTCGTTGTGTATTTCAATCAAGCTTTAGAGCCAGACAGTTACAAGGCAAAGTCATTCTCAATATACAGCCTCTGGAACAACGACCATAACATTCAATTAATCAGATGTGACTGAAATGTCAAGACCCTCATAAAGAAATCATTCACTCGTCTGGGTTATTATAGCAAGAGATCTTTTTGAGTTCAATAAATACAGGGAATGGAAGGAATTGACTTATTTATAGTTAGCTTCTCATTTCATAGTGATAGTGCTCACCATCCCTCCCATACAGCTGCAGAGCTCCTTAGATAGAAAATATGTAGAAATCACATGGCCCAAGTCATCATACTTGCTACTAAAAAGAACAAACCTAAAAGGCTGGATCCAAAACAAGATCCAAAACCAGTGCTGGTGCTCTGCCCTCTCTGTGTAATATGTTACCATTAGTTCTTTTGGATGTAATGTTGAAATCCATTTAAGGACAAATGCATTCACTGGAAACCTACAAAAACATCAGCTTAAGAAGTCCCACACTGGTTGACCATCCCATTGACCTGTCTCGGACAATGGCCAGTACCAACAACTTAGGGAAAGAGCTTAAGAAACAGGACAATGATTCGTCCCTCCTTCCTTTCTTCTAGCGATCAGTGCTGCAGGCATTTCCTCCCCTTGATATTACATTGGGATCATTGTTTAGTTATCCTCAATAGACCTTTCTGCCATTGACTCGCCTAATCCCATTTTGAACCTGTTAATACTTTTCACATCCAAACTTAATTTAGCAGTGAATCATACAGCTCAATTTCTTGTTGTGTGGACAAGTATTCTCTTTGTTTTTATCTGTTTTTAAACCTGCCATTGGATAAATTAATTTGTTTATATGGTGAGATATAATGAACAATTGTTCCTTATTCATCTTCTCTCTCCTAGCTATGATTTTAGAAACCTCCTCTGCCCACACGCACAAGTCATCTGGAGCTGAAGAAAGCTAGCTTGCCTTAGCCTTTCCATGGACAGATGCTTAGCCATGCTTGCAGTCATCTTTGTCCTCCTTTGGCCTACTCCTAGTTCTACTGTACCCTTTTGGAGGGAGTGTCATCAGAATTATACCAACACATTTGTCAGATGTGAAAAATGTTCAAGAACTGAAGGACTACAGGACATCAAATAATAGGTTTTGTGGCTTGTCTATAGATTTAATGAGTATCTGTTTTGGGAGTTTGGACAGTTTTATCTGGCATAGAAGTGGGGTTTTTCCCTCTCTCTTTCTAAATGAATTCAAACTGCTTTTCAGTTGGACTAAGCAAGTTAGAAAAAGTCACACTTGCCCCAGAATAGGAATGTCCACTCACAGAGGCAATCTGAAGCAGCTATCCATTTAAAATTGTCTCCCTACCCTGTTATTTGTCAATTTCAATCCATTGACAAACCTCAGTCTCAGACCTTTCCTCATTCTTTCACAGAAGCATTGTGTGGATTAATTAATGCACACTGTGGGTTGAAATTAATCAGTGCCAAAATTTAATTACCCTCAAGAACAGTTGCTCCTTATCCATGCCTTGTGCACACTATAATTTTCCATTCCTCTGGGATACACTTCTTCTCATATGGGCTGCACATGTTTCATGAATTAACATGTCTTGGAGATTCTTCTTATCCTGGGAGATTTGTGTGGTCTGCAAACCAAAAACACAAGTAGAAGTTCAAAAGGCTTCAGCAGAATACAGTCTGCTCTAGCAGAGTAGATACACAGGTCAATAAACATCTAAGTCAGATACCTAAGTTGATGGTAGTTACTATCTGTGCTATTTAGACAGAGTTAAGAAACAAATTGCCTTCTAGAGTAGGGTCACTCTCTCGAAGCATGAATATTCTCCACAGTTTTAACTCACTAGCAGACAACACTGTCCATTCAGTCCCACACAAAACTGTAACAAAACACAAACAAGCAAAACGGCAAACCTCACAGGTCTTTCTGGGAATTGACACTTACGGGATGGGATAATACTATATCACTGGAATCAAAATCGTCATTGAACCAAATCTTATTCTTAACCCCAATGTCTAGTGTGCATTTTCAGTTCACTTGAATGGTTTCTTCCGCAGCCTTGATGGATTTAACTTCTGACTGGTAAGAGTTACAGACACTACAATATAAGCTAGTGGAGCTCTTACTAGGTCCAAGGTGTTGGGAAAACAAGAGACATCTAGTGGACAATAACGCAGGAGGGCCTCAAAGGACCTGGATTTGAGTTCTGATATTGCTGTCGACCTGTGGTATAGCCTTGGCCACTTTTTGATTCTCCTGATTTTATCTGGTTTGCTCTGCTGTTATTCATTTGCAGAAGACAATTTTTGTTACTTATTTGTAGTCTAGCACAATCCAGTCCTCCTCTTGGATATCTGACAGTCAGATTCCCTGCTGCAAACCAGGTAATACAGGGATTTCCTAAACTTGCCTGCAGGACATCTTTACCCACTTTGTGATTTCATGGAATTATTAAGATCAAACTGTTAGCTGAAGTTAGCAGCAAGTGTCCTTTTTAGCAGCTGAGGTGAGTGGTAGGAGCCCTTGCTCTTTGACTCTGGTCATGACGTTACTTACTGAGCAGTGGTTCCTTGGGAGTCTGCGCAACCTAATGGCTCACAGCTGCCAGGACGAAAGAGTCTTTCCCTTGCCCCTGGACGTGCCACCCTGTCCCTTCCCATTCATTCGTTTCCATGCTGAGGTGAGGCTAACCCACTAGCCCAGCAAGAAATTACTCAGCAGAAGAGCTGGGCAGTTTTCTGCTAGGTTAAGGCAACATTCAAAAGAGTCCAGATGTCAAGTGTGTAGTGTGGAAGCAGGGCAGGGGAGAAGAGAGGCCAGGGCAGGGTGAGACTTCCTCTTTGTTGACCACTGTAGGACACTAAATTTGCTTGGTTGCCCATGGAACCACAGCTTAATAAACTATCAGGTTGTCTCCAATTTTGTCTTGTGGAACTGGAGCCTAGAAGCTTCTAAAACTCTAGGCTGGCCCAATTCATGTCTGAATCCCGGCAATCTGTTCACTTACTCCTTTTATGAGAGGCTTTACTTCAAATATTCTGTTCCCAGTATATCCCTATTAACAGTGACACAGAGTAGTAAACATCTCTCACTGATGGAGCAATGAGTGTCTTCTGCAGGTAAGGAGCTGTCTATTTTGGTATTCTAGGATCATATAATCATTAAGGTTGGAAAAGACCTCTAAGATCATCAAGTCCAACCGTCAACCCAACACCACCATGACTACTAAACCAGGTCCCAAAGTGCCACATCTACACATTTTTTTAACACCTCCAGGGATGGTGACTGGTGACACCATCACTTCCCTGGGCAGCCTGTTCCAATGCTTGATAAACCTTTCAGTGAAAAAATTTTTCCTAATACCCAATTTAAACCTCCCCTGACGCAACTTGAGGCCATTTCCTCTCATCCTATTGCTTGTTACTTGGGAGAAGAGACCAACACCTGACCTCCTTTCAGGTAGTTGTAGAGAATGATAAGGTCTCTACTCAGCCTCCTCTTCTCCAGGCTAAACAACTCCAGCTCCCTCAGCTGCTCCTCACAAGACTTGTTCTCTAGACCCTCCACCAGCCTCGTTGCCCTTCTCTGGACACGCTCCAGCACCTCAATGTCCTTCTTGTAGTGAGGGGCCCAAAACTGAACACAAGATTCAAGGTGCAGCCTCACCTGTGAGGAGCACAGTGGCACGATTACCTCTCTACTGCTGCTGGCCACACCATTCCTGACACAAGCCAGGATGCCGCTGGCCTGCTTGGCCACCTGGGCACACTGCCGGCTCATGTTCAGCTGGCTGTCAACCAGCACCCCGAGGTCCTTTTCAGCTGGGCAACTTTCCAGCCACTCCTCCCCAAGCCTGTAGCGTTGCATGGGGTTGTTGTGGCTGAAGTGCAGGACCCGACATTTGGCCTTGTTGAAACTCATATAGCTGGCCTCAGCCCATTGATCCAGCCTGTCCAGATCCCCCTGCAGAGCCTTCCTACCCTCGAGCACATCGATGCTTCCGCCCTGATCTTTACTTTATCAACAGACTCTTTTTTTGCATAGCTGCATACCGTGTGACAAAGTTAAAGTAATGGTCAGTTTAAAGTTTACTACTGGGGATTTCAACCTTGCAGCTACAAGGGGAAAGGTCTTCAATTTTTTTCATTACGATCTCTGCTGAAAATGTTGGAGCATGCCTACAAATAAGTACTGTTCCATAAGCCAGTGGGATCTTCCAATAAATACAAAAAGCTGCCTGCAGTACTGACACCATGCAGATCTGTTTGCTTGTTTGTTTCTCTTGGTAAGCCAGGAGTTTTGTTACAATAGGATGCGTATTTTGGCTTCTGGAATACAGCAAAGAGCACAGGAAATCATATGTGCTGACAAAAGGATTTTGAAGTTTTGTTAGGAGGAAACAGTTTTAGGGAATCTACTAGGAAAACTCCACCCATCTTGATATATAGTGTTTTAACCACTATCTGTTTAAAAAGAATGACTTGCATGTTACGAAGACTATGCATGTTTTCTTTTAGAATAATTTTGTTCTTATTTTCAACCCTTTCTTATACACAAAATTGCATGAATTTAAATTAAAACCTTTTCTATAAATGTTTCTATTGTAACTGCTGCACTTTGCTGTTGAGTTCTGTGTTTTTTCAACATACGCGACTCTTCTTCGACTATGTAACAGAAACACTGCTGTTAACAGAAGCTTCAAAGGGATGATAATGATTTTCATAGTACATAGCTTGTGGGTCCCTCCCTGTAGCATCTTTTAATAAGGAGAGGGTCTTTCTCAAACAAGCTTAACATATGCTTCTTATTAATCTGTTTTTCCTGAAGTGATTTAAAGATGAAGGACAAAGCACTGCCAAGAACAGTGGAACAGAAGATTCACTCTCATGGGTGAGGGACAGTCAGGAAGGCTGCTGTCTCAGGGTTGGGATTTCCCATCCATGCTGGATACACTTGGCTGGGCCACTGACCATTGTTTCAAGTGATATGCTGTGCTGGCTCCCACACAAGGTGATTTTTTTGATGTCTCATTTACAGTACAAGCTCTTTTCAAAGTGTTCAGTACAACCTCATTGTGGCTTCCATAAACACAGGGGAAATTCCTGGCATATGCCAGGAACAAGAAAGTTGAAGGCCCCTCAATGACTGAAAATGGGACTGAGCCCTTGTTGAAGGCACGTGAACCGGGAATCTGAGAGTCAAACTTACCATCTCCCTTACCTCCCACTGCAGGAAAAAACTTCTGCTGCCTTGCTCTTCTGCCTGGTCTTTTCTCTATGGCGGTGTACATCTCATGAAGTTTTGTCATCATACTGTAAAAGTATGGAGTGATGTCTTTGACTTGTTTAGCAAGGATAGTGTCTGACATGGAGCTGCTGTTCCTTAAAGTTTTCCTTATTTTGGAGTGTCTGATTCATCAAGGAAGCTGTACCAGTCAAGGCACCCCTGTTAGACTGTTTAGAAAAAAAACAAGGAGAAAAAAGTGAGGTGAGTACCAAGTGTTAAATTCATTTAGCCAATCTGCTGCTATTACAGCATTGGTTTTGACGCTTTAGCTTTGGTATATTTTTTGCTGTACTCTGAGGAGAGAAACCTGTGTGACAGAAATGAAGAGGACAGTAGAATAATGGACAAATAGTCTCAAATGTTTGGCTGTTCATTCACGGGACTTCATTGCTTCTTTAGTCTCATCTCTAGCCATCTGCTCTCTCTGTCCTCACATGTCAGATAAACTCTCAGGGGTCACATCTGTCATCTGGTTTTGGGATGTTGACCTGCTAGGACAAGAAGGTCAAATACATAAAATATAATAAATTGGTCAATATAAACGTTGACTGGTGAAGTTCCATTTACCAATTAAAATTTTCCAAACTAGAAACACTCTCCTTATTTTAAGAATGAGACTTACACGAAACATAGAAGTCTCCTTACATATAGGTGGGGCTGCCTCTTGACTTGTTTCCTACTTCCAGATTTTCTTTTCAGCCGTGGCAGGAAGATGGTGGTTGTGACAAGAGAAAGAGGAAACAGAGAAGCACAGCGAGCAGCCCTAAGTTTTCTCACGTTTAGAAATAGCCTATGTGTGCAAAACCAATTGTCGGCAGCTTTCACTCATTTCAATGATGGGATTTTTTTTCCCAGATTTGACCAACCCTGTTCACCAGTCTTTTCACATGCATGAGTCTGAGTCTCTCCCCCCACGCTGGGCTGTCATTAATTGTTCTACACTTTGAAAACTGCTTATGGCTCGCTATGGTGGGCAGAGCTTAGGCAGCGGGGACCAGCTCTGTTTAAGTTTAGTCCATTATAAGTATACTGAAGTTTTTTACTGATGCGTATGAGAGTAAGAAATGTGCATTCTTCCAAACCATTTGCAGTGAGTTGCTGTCAGCCATTCCAGTGAGATAAGAGAGAGTCAGGCCTGACGTCCACTCTCCAGAAGAGGTATGAATAGCATTATCTGGTTTCTGAAGTTGGGTGCAACTTTTGTCATGAAGTTCATGCCTTACAACAGCAATATTAGGTAGTATGCAAGCTCATCAGTGGGGAACAGAGTAGTTCTGGGGTTAAAACACATAGCTAGGAGTGAAGACACCACTGCTCAAATTCCAGCCTGACTATTATAAACTGATTACACTATGAAATTCAAAGTTACAATTTTCTGTCATTACATCTCTTCTATGGGTGCTGAAAGCTGAACAGCAGTGAAGACTCAAACCATTGTGTCACATAGTGAACCGTGTTATGCAGGGGTAAAGTCAAACAATGGAACAGTAAACACATCCAAATCCCATCTGTGTTACAGTGTTCCACAACTGAGACTGGAACTACACCACGGGATCCTGCATTGCAAGTCCTCTCAAAGGAACTTCCTAAAGAATGGTACCATTTTTTCACTTACGTTATTACGTCAGTCCAAAATACCATAATGAGTGTCCAGATCAGTTATTCTTTTTTTCAATCCATTATGTTTTCTAGGCTAGTGCCAAAAAACCTAAGCATTTTCATTTGTTACATTCATATGAGACTGACCAACATCCTTCTTCATTTGGGTGCACAAATGTAACTGTACGTGTCTGTTCATATTTTTGTTATTTTTGTTGGTAGAAGAACGGTTCTGCTTTGCACAGTTCTGTCCTGCATGAGGAACCATCCAAGCCTATGCTCTGGTCATTACATGTAAAATGGCAGAAAAGAACATCATCTTTCACACTCAGACGTAAAGTAGAGGTGAAATGAAAGGTTTAGTTGCAATAACCTTTGTTGTTTCACCTGTCTGCACTGATGCGGGCAAGGTGCTAGAGTTCATCTGCTTTTGCTTTTTTAGCGAGTGCATCATCCTGTCTCCCTTTGGTCCTGGGGACTGGGTGGCAGGTTTGCTTTTTCTGAGGGGATTCTGTTTGCTTTCATCTGTAATCAGAAGACTGACGTACCACACCCTAGGTCCTGAGGAGAGCTGTCTTCCGTCGGTGCAGCAGGTCCCAAGGAGAACTGGAGTTCCTGAGTGTCAGGTGGAAGAGAGGTGGGAGGACTTATGTTCAGCCTGGTCTGGTTTAAAGTTTTGGACATGCTGTAACTTTGATTAATAGACTGTTCTGCTCCAAATATTTCTTGGATGTCTACATTACCATTTTCAATTGTGCTAACTCAAACAAACCAGCAATCAATTAACTAGAATTACAGTATGACCAAAACTGTAGGCTAAACAAAGCCATCGTGAAGAAACTGGCTTTCAGCCCAGTATCTGCTGATGATGGGATGTGAAACAGCCTATTGATTCTGCAGCTCTTGAATTCTTGTACAAAAGCAGAAACAATGCTATTTGCCTTTTCAATAGAAAAAAAATCTCATTTTATTCACAATCTCCACTTGGAAAAGGCAAAGTACATTACTGAGACAGTTTTTAGGCGGTTGTACAGAAAGAAGTACTTTCAGCACATCAAGAAAACCTCAGGTTAGAGTTCTACAAACTTTGAGTAATCAGAAAGGCAAGAACACTAAATTTTAAACTATATTTGTATGTCTGCCTGTCAAAAATGTTGTGCAAACTTTTTTTTATATTTTCACCTTTTCAAGCTTCCAGCACTTCATGCAGAAATCCATTTGAGAAGACAAAACAGCTATGTCTAGTTTCTATGCCGGTGACTGGCAGTTTATTGCTAATACTGTGATATTTAGTGCTTTTCATCTGGCCTCACATGAAAGAACCCTAAAATTCTATGAAGATCTCAGATTTGACTTAAAAGTTTCTAGCATTCATGGTTCAGGGGAGAAATTTCAAAACTTGGAACAAACGCACACAAATGGCTTAAACAAGAAGACAAACAACAACAACTGAGAACATTTTCAAAAAGCTCTTAATTTTAATTAATCTTCTGTTCTGGAGGAGCAGTTTCGTGGTTTTTCAATACGTGAGGGTTGCTAATACAAAAAGTGTGCAGTAATTGTAAAAGTAACAACCAGTCCAGCTGCATTCCCTGTGCAGAAACTGAGAGGGACAACAAACCATAAATAGTGGTGTCACCGCCCCTCTTTGCCTCGGTTAAGGAGTATTATTATTCTAAACACAAAACAAACTATTGCTTAGGCTCCAGCTGAAAGTTTCAAAGCCTCATAAATCTGCCAGGTCAAAGCCAATTTTCGCTGGAATTTTGGAAGGAACTTCTTTTCTTGAGAGAAATATCCAGGGCTAATTTTAATTTCCTTTTTGTACTTCTTTTAGCAGCATTGTCCAAAACTGAAGTGTTCTTCAAATGGAAGAATATGAATTTTCCTCTGATTAACCTCATTCTATGGACGCATGCAGTTTAGCATCAGCCTACTATCGCAAACCCAAGCAGCACAACTGCAATGGGTATATATCCCCCTTCAGCCTGGAGCTGCTGAGAACTGCCTTCAGGCAGAGGTGGACCTCACGAGTCACGGCACATTAATTACTGATGGGCTTTCGGTAGAGCAGCGCTGTCTAAGCTGTCGTCTGCAAGATCCTAGCCCAGACAGGTACACAACCTGCACAGAGCCGAGTCCTGGAAGGGGTGGTGTTGGGCGGCAAGCGGGCAGGATGCAGCATGGGAGCAGAGCAGCTGCAGCGCTGCGTGACGCCGAGCGGGCCCAGACGGTTCTGTGCCATGAAACCAAAGCAGAGCTCAGTGCGAAGTCTGTACGGAGCAGGGAGGGGCTTGTGTGATAAAAGGTTTGGAAACCGCCGCTGCTGAGGAGAGTTGCTGGCTCCAAAGTAAGGAGAGGAAGGTTTTTATTACTTGTTTTAATAAAAAGGAAAGTCATTCCATGAAGGCTCAGCAGACAGCTGAGGCAATATTCAGGGAAGTCTACTCCAAAGGAAGGATGCGTGTGTGTGCTCTCGAGTACGCCCTTTCGAGAGCATTTTTTTGGTGCTAATTTTTCTGCTTTGGAGTATCTCCAAGGTGGAAGGGGAGATGGGACAGATCAGAAATGGTGGGGTTTTCCTCCCTTTTCTTAGTCTATTTCTCTTCCGTCAGTACCTTCCTGCTATAATACTTAAGTGTCTTCCTTCATTCATTAAGTGTGTTCTACTTGGAAAACCTGCTTGCAGCAAAACCTGCTTGCACCACTGTATTTTCTAGACTCAGTATTTTATCTTTGTAATATGTGGTGCTATATGTTTTCTCATATGCTAAAGAAACAGTATGGGTAATGTAAGATAAAATGTGAGGTCTCTTTCTGGGGACGTTTATTCCCGTTTCATGATTACTTCTGCAATTCTGTTCTTCTTCTACGCGAAGAAATTTGGCCCGGAGTGTCAATGAATGCAGTGCTAGAATAGTCATGATCAGTCCAAGATCCCCACAAAGAACTTGACAAATGAGAAAGGTGGCAAAAGAGTAGATTGTAGAGCGAGAGAGATTGCTCAAGATATTGGGCATTGTGAGACAACCTTCTTTTTTTTCTAGTTGTTATATCTTTTTCCTCAGACAGGAACAACTGACTTTAACAAGAATTTGGCTTAATTTGTTTTGTGGAAGCATACAATAGGTTCATAGTCTCAGTCTGTCAAAACACATGGTCCTGGGCCTAAAAAAGGTGGCATAAAAATGGGGTTTTCTTAGTGAAAAGAAGAAAGGTGGAATAAAAGACTACTTCACATAGTTCAAGTGATTAAGGTAGAAAAGACAAATGTTCTGCCTGTTATGTGGATTTAAATAAAGATGTTCCTCTGCTTGTTAATTACTGTCAAAAGGGACCTCATTCTGAGAAACATGCCAAAGAAGTGTTTCTTTGTCTACCATGCACAACAGCTGTACGGTAGACAAAGAAAGATCTCTGTGACTCACTTGTTATTACACAAAGAAGCAAATAACAGTGTCTGCATCTATAGGTATTGCTTTCCAGAGAATCAGTTTTATGTCATACCAGTCCATAAGATTCAGAAAAATAATTGTAATATCCATTGGCCATAACAACATGTTGTAATTAAAACAGACTTTGTAAAACAAATTCACAGGCTTGCCAGCCTTGTTCAGCTTTTTTTCTTTATTATGTTGGCCCTGGGAGTCTATGTTTCACCCTGGGCTGTCCCTGCACTTTAGGACTTGTCCCTCTACCAGGACATCTCCCCACCTTATTAACACATACTCTTCTTGAGGGGAGCTCTGTGCAGCAGTGTACAACACTGACGTGGTTGTCTCTTGGGGAGCACAGCTGTGAGGACCTTCCTCCAGGAATGGCAAACCAGATAGTTGTTAGGTGTCAAAGCAAATTTAGCCTCCAGGCACAAGCACTCTTAATTTTATTTTTTTTTCTCCTAGATAAACCAAGAAGTCTTGTGCAACCTATAGCAGTGTCTTGTAGGTGAAAAGAAATGTGCAGCTGAAGGGATGTCAGAGCTTTTTCCAGCAGTATTTGTGTCAATAAAACGGCCCGAAACTTTGTTTATAGCCTTGGCAAAGCTATCGTAGGCTGAATTAGTCACAGCAGCAAAGCTGTCTGCTCACCAGTAGAGGATCTTCACTTGACAAACTTTTCCTATCAACCTCATGAAGTTTAACAGGAATTACTTTGTCTACTAGTAAAATCTATAGATTTTTACAGACCCTAGAGCTTGGTTTTACTCTTTACAATATTTTGCAGAAGCAAGGTGAGACCTTCTGGCTCCTAGGTCCTTCTCTCTCAGCTTTTCTCCAGTTGCTGTTGGTAACTGTTCAGTCTGCATGGGTGAGTCTGCAGTGCTTTGCTGGAAGGCAGCAGAAGTCAGTGGGGCTCAGGAATATTGGCCTATTTCAGTGTCTCTCTCAGTACATTGCCCAGGGTGACCGCCTCTCTTGTTTAGCCAGTTGTGTGGTTATAATCCCATCAAATATTTGAACAAGAATGTAATTCCATGACATAGTTTACAAATCCCTCTAGATTAGTATTTTCAATCATCTGTTACAAATTTGTGTACCCCTGTGAAGTGAATCTATGTCTACCAAAGTAAACCTCCTTTTCTCAACTAGTGATCTTTCAAGGTCTCCTGAAAGTAGACCGTAGGTTAAAGACACACTCAGCACCACTTAAATTGTAAATTCTCTGGTGTAGGGATCACCTTTTCATTTTCTACAAGTGCTGCATACAGTGCATTTGTCACTGTGCCTTGTAAGTACTATTGCAGTATAAATAATAAAAGGCACTGTTACCTGGGGGCCTGCAAAAGTACCACTCTGTAAGTTTCTGATCACTGGATTTAGAATATTTGGAAATTATATTAGTTGCCCAGAAGCAGGATGTGCTTCATGATGGTTAGTAGACTACAGGTATGAGGTACACATCGTCACAGCTGACTGAATTTGTGTGGTTGCACCCTATCTTGTACAGCTTTCATGAGAGGAGATGCCAAGACTGAAAGAAAACATGGGAGTTTCGTGGACCACAATTACAATTTTGTATTCAATTGTTAGCCAGTCCTGAAATGACTCACAACACAGCTGCTCAGATTTACAGGCAGTTAACAGATGTAAGTGTTTGTTAGCTTTTTTGTTCAGTCAAAGTGATGTAGTGGGACACTCTTCTGGGCCAGATGTATCATAAAGTTGAAAGTTTGAGGAAATGGAACAGACTTGTGTCTCTTTCTCGCAGCAGTTGCTTTGTGTGTGGCTAGGAAAAAGATATTCTGAAGGTGACTTCTTCTGTCTCATCTTGAGATAGCACAGTAATCTAGTAACAGTATTCAGTGAAAGCCAGGCATTGTCTCTGGGACATCGCTGTCTCCCTGAAAACTACAGGAGTCTCTGATCTGCTGTTTCCATAGACTCCAATTTTTGATGTGACTTTATTTGGTAACTCCTGCATTTGCAGTAATACTACAGTGTGCTGGCTGCTTGACTGGTGGAATTCTTCTTTCAAAACATTGAAAACTGACACTCAGTTTTGCCTGAGAATCATCAGAAAAAATTTTCTGCTATGTTAACATTCAAATTTCATACATTTTATATAGATAATTGCTTTGTGACCAGAGATAGAATAAACAATACAGGACATATCATATAAACAAGTGTTTACAAGATGATGCAATACATTCTCTTTTCTAAATGATGTGGTTTAAATTTTGGGTTGTTTCTTGTACCACCCTTCTATGCTAATTTTCTACATTAAATAAAAGGAATTAACATCACATATCATAACAAACCACTGACCATAACACTTTAGGGTTCTGTTGTTGTTGTTTTGTGCTTTTTTTCACTTTCTTCTTCTATTTTGCTTCCTTGTCATAAAATCATAGACTCATAGAATCATTAAGGTTGGAAAAGACCTCTAAGATCATCACTGAGATCTCTCTTCCGCGCTCAATCCACCTTATCTGAGGTTGAGGCACTGCCTTTTTTTCTCCCTTCTGTCTAAAGTACTCTGCTTTTTTACTTTGGTGTATGCAACTATTACAGAATCAAAAGCATCCATCCGTACTGTAGGTTGCAAGATTTGTACAAACTGTAAGAGATTCCCTGTCTTTTTATCAAAGATCTTCATTTCAGGGCTTACATCCTTCTTCCGGGTAGGTACTGAGTGAGGTCAATGCAAGTTCTCATCTGGGGGTTAACAGCCTTGAAGAGCACAACTCCTGATAAGGCTTTGGGACTTCCTTTTCCACTGGCTTGTCTGCACTCAGGTAGACATGTGCGGAATGGAACCAGAGCTGGTTGGTTAAATCTTTGTTCTGGCTTGATAGTATCTGATACATCACCTTCCCCTGGCCAGTCTACAGCAGCTGAGCATGTTCAGTATAATTTAAAGTTGCCTGAGGGCTGTGATAAATTATGCCTGCTGCCCATGACCTGTTTGGCTCTTTCCACTCCTAGAATTCACTAAGACATAGGAAAGTCTTTCCTCCAGATAGCTTTTTGCTGCACTAGCGGCTTAGGACAGCATGGGATGCAGCTTTTTATGAGGCTCGGGGTGGCTGAACGGTGGCACAGCAGTTATCCGATAGGTGCCTGGGAATGCGTGCTGCATTAGACAGCGATACAGCAAAGGAGATTACAGTCCTCTTAGCTCCCTCTTGAAATCTGGTCCTTGGGATCTTCTCCAATCCATGCCCAGAGAGCTGCCCTTGCAAACCACCTGCTCCGGTGTCATCATTTTCTGGTGGCAGCAAACCAGACTAAATGCAAGGGAGAATCTTGGGCCAGTCATGCTTGAGAGAAATACTCCAGGTACTGCTGCTGATCTCAGAGCAGTTAGCCAGGGGCTGAACTTAGTTTATTGCTTAAAAAAAGTGCATTGTTATTACTCATTACTGAGATGGTAGTTTAAAACAATTAGTCTAATTATCGTGGAGCATTGTGCTTTGAAAGGAACAGCTGAAAGTAGAGAACCACAAGATTTTCATTTAAGTGGTAAAACTTCATTTAATAACCAAGATGAGCCAGAAGAAACCAGTGGTTGTACATTTAAAGGAGTTTCCTTTAAGTTGAAGTCGATCCCTGTAATCAGATGAGCTCATCTGCCATTTGAGCAACCTCTATTAGCAGTGTTGAAACGTAACTCCTAGTTGCTGCTTAAAGCAATTCTAACGTACTCTTTACTATGTTCTTAAGACCTCAGATTTGATCCTTGTTTTTTGTGTATGTGGACTCATCACAAAGCATGCAGCAAGAAAAATCCCTTTTATAAGGCATTATCTTGCAGCCCCTAAATTAAACACACAAACCAAAGGCCTCCTTGTGATATCTCTTATTACTCTTTTTCTGAATAATCAATTTAAGCTAAAAAGAGGCAGCCGAGTTCTGAAAAGCAAGTGCCTCCTTGTGTGCCCAGTAACCTGTCTGCTGCGTGAGCAACCGAACAGAGAAGATGGAATGGCTGGGATCCTGCTCCAGCCTTATTTTGAGTGTCTTGTTGAGAGAAAAGGGGTAAGTGTCCTGCAGGGGTTGTAACAGTTCATCCTTACCTGGTGGCTTTGATATGAGGAGTGTGGGACTAGTGGTGACTTTCTTCCAGAACAGGGTGACTGAAGGCTGTGCTTGTCCACAAGGTTGAAATTAACTGCTCAATTCTAGCCTTATAACCTAAAATACTCCCAGAAAAATTTAATTGGGAAGGAGATAGCCCTTGCAAGATTGAAACCTGTTTTTTCTTTGTGAAGTTGTAGGTGCAAATGTTTTCAGGAATAAGTCAGCAGAAAAACTTTCGGGGAGGGATCAGATAGGAAATGTAGAAGGCTATTATCTACCAAAGTGCTTAAGAAAGCATAATGAAGTGGAGATTGTGCTTAAGAACCAAGACTTGTAAGGAATTTGAGACCTGAGCTGACAACATAATTGTGTTAGCTTTTGGATTTATTAGAAGTCTATTTTGTGAAAACTGCAACTGGTCTGCGTGCTTTTTTTATGAAATACAGTTGCATTTGTGGAGGATGCAAGCAATACTGCTGTGTGGAAAAGCAAGTGATCTCAAACATGTTTACTTCTGCATGGAAACATTTCCAGACAAAAAAGGAATCAAACCCTCTCCCTAGAAAGATGAAGTTCAGTCAACTCATTCCACGTAGCACCTTGTTGTTTTCTTACGTTGACAGTCTTCATACTTGTAACACCTAAACTTCATCATCTTACTCCCGTTCTCGATGTGCACTACTTGTTTCCCACAGCAAGTAGCATGCAAAATCATCTTGTATTTAAAGTACTTCCACATAAAATTTGTGGTAAGATTGGGAGTAAGGACATTTTGAACTTTGTAGTCTGTGATTAAAAGTTTTAGCACCTGCCACTGTAAAGACTTAAATACGCTTCCAACTTCTGTTCACACAGGTATGTCATCAGCTTGGAGGTAACTGAATACCTACACGACCCAGGCATAAAGTAGGTCTGACAGCATTTTATTTGATATTAATGATTTTACTGGAACATATAATTACTGGAATGGTTGTGTGCTCCTTGGCATTAGACTACATGAAAGAGTGTGTTCTATTAAACAGGGGCATAGTTCTAAAAAATCCCACACTTAACGATGTTGCTTTGCAAAGCAAATGAGGGTACCTGTGCCTGCCAATTAAATTGCATCGTGGGTGGAATAATTAATTTGGATGCTAGGCAAGGAGCATATTGCAGAGTTTTTAATTTTTTTTTATTATTATTTAGGCTGACTAGGGTGTGCCCAGGTTAAGACTACATCTATTTTCCCTGCCTTACACCCTTGTACATGGCATGGATGCAGCTGCTTGCTTCCACAGCTCCCCCCCCACCCCCCAACCAAATCTGGGATGTATCTTTCTGTCTTTTACGTGTGCGTGTGGCAAGTAGTAGTTTTCTGCTATTGTAAGGACAGATTTTTTTTTTTCTCTCAGAGTCTAACTCAGAACAGGTAAACTTGTGCTTCTCTTCAAGTGAATGCTGAAATTCATCATCAGTCAGCAAAACTAAAGTGACACAGACTTCTGTACGTTTAAAAGCATTGCTGAGTCACAGCCAAAATGAGAAAAACATTAACACGACGACTGGTGCAATTCAGTCCTGGTGATGTAAAGAAATGCTATGAGGTTTGATATCATGTCTATATGCACACACCTACTGACAGACTAGTTGATACAAGCATACTTCTTAGAAAAATGGAAGATCCCAAAGGGGACAATAACGTTATGCTACAGATCCCCAGCTGCAGTAGTAAGCAAACTGCTTTCAAGCAGTCCTGACCACGGGTGCGCAAGTGCCTGACTGCAGGGGCAGCAGGAGAGACAGGCGAAGAGCTGATGGGTGGAGCTGGATCCCACCTTACATGCAAGAGGAAGGCAGAGTTCCTGCTGCGTGAGGCTACGAGACATGCTGTGAGAGCGAGTAGAAAATGACGGAGGCAGGGAGAGAGGAGGCTTGTCTCCTGCCTGTGTGCAGGAGCACTGCCGAGGGTGGCTGAACAAGCTGCTTGGGACCTACCCCCCCAACAGGCAGGGCTGTCGCCGGTGCCCCAGGCCTTCTGGTGCACGGGCAATACCCAGGCAAAAGGTTCGGTGGCCTCCAGTCTCCTCATCATTCATGCCCTTTTCCCAGCAGTCACCTGGATTCCCTTAAGAGACAACGGCTCCCGCGGTTTGTCCATGTATCTAATTCCTCAAAAATGGGTGGTTCTTCAGAAACACTGTTTTGTATTAAAGTGTGGTAAAACTTGGCCTTTAAACCTCTACCATTCTGCAGCAATGATTGTACTCTATCAGCCAGTCGACGCAAAACTGGAGGTATGTGGTCAGTTCACTGGAACGCTATTTTTAGCACAAGCAAAAAGAAACCAGACTGGCTCATGATCAGCCCTTTGGGAAAAGGAGGTAGAAGGATGAAGAGAGAGGAAGATACTTCTCCTCTTGAAGATTTTTTCCTTTTAGTCACAGCACCGAGGAAAAACAAACTCCATATGGAACAGATCATGTCAGGCCTTTAAAACATATTTGCAGAGACTGTTACAGTTTCTTACAGGAACTTGGAATACCCTGCGGTTTCGGGTTTTTGTTCTTCTATTTCCCATTTGGGAATGTGTGTGCATTTTCATTTGTTTTAATTTGGCCCGAGTTAAACGCATCAACCAGTAGTTTGTTTTATTATTATCTTTAAAAGATCTGACATTCCCTGATTCCCCCAATGGGAAAGAGTTACAAACGCTTCTCTCCTAGGAGTTTAATTAGGCTTTTGCTGCCCCTTTTTTTTTCCTTTTTTTTAATTGGCGTGCAAACAAAGGCCAAATTTTTGTCCCCAGCACAAGGCCAGCGTGTAGTGTGCTGACGCAAAGATGCGTGCTCAGCTGGATGCTGAATTCAGACATGGAGCAGCCTCGCAGCGCAGGAGATCATGCCCAGCGGGCTGGGTTTAGTGGTCACATCCAAAATTACTTGCCCTTTCCCCGTTTGCCCCGTCAGCGACTGTGTAGAGCGCCATTCCAGAATGTCAGCCGTGGGGTCCAGCCTTCCGTGATCTGGCTTTCCTGCCCGATCGCTCAGCGATGGCTCGCAAGGAAGGAGGGGTGGGGCGGGACTCACCCCTTGGTGGTAACTGTGCTCTGATTCTGCAGTGTGAAGAAATGGTATGTGTAAGAACGGCTGTCACTAAAACACTTCAGGTTGTTTTTTATTTTTCCTTAGCTGAGAAGCTAATATAGTCCCACTTATTAAATGCAATCCTTTGGTTTAAAATGTGGCCAAAATTAATTCATAAATGTGTTAATCGTTTAAAATTCAGCACTGCTCTGGAGCACATTCAATGTGCGTGTGGGGAAGGAGCTCGGGGCTTTTGAATTCGTGATACAGAAACAGACCCTGCCAGAGCTATTTTTTTTTCTTTTTTTCTTTTTTCTTAAAGCTTCCAGTGAGAACAGGTAAGATGAGGGCAAGCACTGGAACTTCCCGCTTTTCTGAATTACTGCCTCAATGACTTCTTTTGACATCTTAAAACTATGAGCTGTTCTGACCTCCCAAACTTCCTCGTATCCCACGTGCTGTATATTCGCATGAGGGAGAAACGATGTTACAGAACAAACGCGGCTTTACGGAACGCCGAGTAAGGAAGGAGGTTTTGCTGGAAACCCAGGGTTCTGTCGGGGCTCAGAAGAACCAGGACCACTGAAGACGTATGAAGAACTCAGGGTTTATTTAAGCAGTTTCTGTCTCCGTGCGCGTCTTACACAACATTAAAGAAAAGTAAAGAGTAACTCTTCAGACTCACCTTTCCGCAGAAGACGGCCAGGCAGGCTGCCAGGAGGCAGGTGTAGCCCCTAAAACCCCTCTGAATTTGCACCACCACCACCCGCCCCCCCCCGCCGCGCCTTGGCAGCTCGGCCCCCCCCGGGAGCGCTCCCCGTTGGGCACCGCCGCGGAGCTCGGAGCCGGGGGAGAGCCCGGCGGTGCGGGACGGGGGAGCCCGACCCTGCCTCAAACAGTAGCTGGCTTTTTTTCCCTTTTTTTCTTTTATTTTTGTTTATTCCCCTCTTTTCCTCCCTTCTTCTCCTCGGGGCTGTAACCCGACTGCTCCCTCTGGCTCGGCTCCAGGGACGGGTCCGAGCGGTTAATCTCTCTTCCCCCCTTTCCCAGCCTCCGGGGGGAGGAGGAGGAGGAGGAGAAGGGGAGCGGAGCCAGCTGCGGGCCGGGGCCGGGCCGGGCCGGGCCTCCCTGGGGAGGGGCCGAGGCAGCGGCCGGGCCGCGGGAGCTGCATGGAGGAGGGGAGTTTCGCAGCCTCCCCTGCCCGGACGGGAGGAGGAGGAGGAGGAGGAAGTCTGGCGGCCGAGCCGCAGCCCGAGCGGACGGAGGGAGCCGCAGCCGGTGCCGCCGCCTGAGTGGCGGGCGGGGGGGTGCCGCCCCGCGCCCGGGTCCCAGGCGGGAGGAGGCGCGCGGGCAGAGGACGGCGAGCGGCGGCGGCCGCCGGTGAGCGCGGGGGCTTTGTTCGCGCGCGGCGGGGAGGGGAGGGGCCGGGGGCGGCCGGTGAGGCGCCCGGCGCCCTGCGGCCCCCCGAAGCCGGCCGCTGCCCTGCGGCCCCGGCTCCCGGCACCCGGCCCCGGGGCGGGTGCGGGGGTCCTGCCGGGGAGCGGGCGTTTAGCGCCCGCAGCCTTTGTGCGCGGCTGGGGCGGCCGGCGGGGGCCGTTCGCTTCGCCCACCGAAGGGCTTTGTGCGCGGCCGCCGGTGCCGAGGTGCCGGGGTCCGGCCGGGGGAGTCACCGGGGCTGTGCGGGGACGGGGGGAGTGTTCCCCTGAGCTCGTGATGGAGCCGCGCGGCGTCGCGGGGCTTGTGCCGATGCGGTAGCGAGCCCGCGGCTGCTGGAAAACCCTGTTCCAGAAACCCTCCGGTTTTGGGGTGTGTTGGGGTGACGTGACTTGGATTGTGCGGCCCGGAAAGGGTTACAAACGCGAGGGGTCTTACCGCTGAGTCGCAGGAACGCTTCTGCTGGGGACGGCAGGGGAGGGAGAGGCAGCTGGGGCAGAGCAGCGCCCTGCGGGGGACCCGGGTTGTGTCCCCCCGTCTCCCGCCCTGCGGTACCCCCCGTTGTGTCCCCCCCCACCCCCCGTCTCCCGCCCTGCGGGGGACCCGGGTCGTGTCCCCCCGTCTCCCGCCCTGCGGGACCCCGCGTTGTGTCACCCCCGTCTCCCGCCCTGCAGCACCTCCTGGTTGTGTCCCCCCGTCTCCCGCCCTTGCCGCTTCCCTGCTTTGGTGGGTCCTTGTCCCTCGTCTTGGACTCCTCGAGCCCCTCAGCTCGTCCTTCGCTGAGCCCCGGCGGACCCGAGGCGCTCGCTCCCTCCTTTCTTCGCCAGCCACGGTTCTCCGAGGGTGAGGGAGAAGGGCCCGAAACAAACTTAGCTGTACATTCAGCTGGCTTCCAATAAGGCCTCCCTTTAGTTGGCTTTTTTTCACCCCTCTTTAATTATTCATTGGCAGGCTCAGAAACAGCCGTGGCCTGGTTTTTTTTCTTTTAATGTTTGCTGGTACTTCAGCGATTTAATAATGCTGCCCAGAGAACCCGATGACTTGTAGGTGTTTGGAAAGCTGTGTAGTAAGAGCCTACTAATAGTCTGCTTTTGCTACTGTTCCGTTCTTGGAGAGAACAATCTTCGCTGCCGGAGAGTGCGGTTCAAATTTCCACAAGCGCTTGTTGCCCGTGCCTCTAGCTAAATTTATAAAGGAATCCTGTTAGCTTGTACAAAGCTAAATCTGGCGGTAGCAGCTCCTGGCTGTGCGATTCACTGTGGTTGGCAAGGCACAATATATAGCTTCCTTGAGATTTATTTTTAAAATTTAGTTGGTTTTTTTTTGGTGTGTGTGGCGTGTAGTTGCCATCATTTTGGGAACTCTTTACTGGTGTGCGTGTGGGTGCTTGGAGGTGAAAGCATAAGAGTTATGGTAAGGTTAGAAAATGTATTAATAGGGCGCTTGTCTTGAAAATATGAGATGGCAGTTTGAGATCGGCCTCTTAATGAATATTGGTATTGTTCTCAGGTCCATGCAGATGCTTAGCTATTAAACTTTGACTCTCTGCTTCTCCCCTGTGTTCTTGGTTGGCAAACTAGAAACGATGCAGAGCGCTCTGATAAAAGGTTCCGTTTCAAATGTGTTCATTTACAGGAATGCTGGCTTTTTGTTGCAGACCTAGAGAGCCCTGGGTAAACAACGTCGAACTGTGGCGGTACGACTGAGTGCGTGCATCCCTGCAAAGCGGTGTCGTGTTTCTAACATGAGGGGTTAATGTGTCGTTTTTCTTGTTATTGTACTTAATGATTTTCAAAAAAAGAAACAGAAGCAAAAATAGATGTGTAGTCAAATCGGTTTGTAATGTGTAGTCTTACATGATAACATCTTGCAAAGATGGTATTGACTTGATTTCTAAGTGAGGGTAGGTGTTAAGAACGTGCAGCTTTGGAAATCTTCAGGTAGTGAACTTTGTTTGTTGGCAGCTCTCATGATTCAGGACATCTGCTAATGTGTTCTCCTCCTGCCTCGGGCAGGATGTGAGAATACGAGTTAGCTGTCCAAAGGCGTCCTTTGGGCCTGAAGGGGTTGATTGTGAGGCCTTGGTGTAAAGTCTGCCCAGTAGAAAAGGTTGGGAGCCAACTCACTGAACTCTTGGTACCTTTCCGTGCCATGTTGGTTTTGGTGGTGGGCTTTTTGGCTTTTTTGGGGGTTGGTTTTTTTTTGGTGTGTGTTTTTTGTTGTTGTGATGTTGGTGGTTTGTGTGGGTTTTAGAGTGGGTTTAGAGTTTTCTTTTGACTTGTTTTTTTAAACCTTTATTGTGACCTAAAAGGTTAAAACTAGAAGGGAAGAGAAAGTGTCTGCTTACTTGTTTAATAAGTAATTTGGACAAGTCATGAGTTTGTGGTACTTTTTGCTACTGTTACCTGCATGGGTTGGCGTGGTTTCACTGATGCAGTTTTACACGTGGCACCAGTATTAATATTTTTGCCAAGTCATTTGGAGCAGTTGTGCATGTTTGAAAGCTTCCTCGTGTGTTTGTTTGGATTGCCATATACCTGTCGTCCTCTGCCTTTCCTATGCTTTTGGTTTCTTGGCTCCAGTTCAGGAAAGGCTTTTTAAGCCCTGCTAACTAGAGAGGGTTATAGCAACTGATGAAGGCACATGCTTGGAGTAGTGCTTTATTATCTTTGAATGCAAACTGTGCAGTGCAAAGCTGATCTGTTTTCTGTAACCGTGTATCACTAACAGAACTGCAATTGTGATAGCAGCTTCTGTCGGTTTACCTTACTGAAAAGATTCAGGGTAGCCAAAGCTCTGTAATAGCATCACCCATATGACTCGTAGGCTCTGGTGAGTGCTTTTAAGATCGACCCGAAGACAGGGCTAACAAGAACACAGTTACGAAATCTGCTGTTGGTAATCTTGGAGAATACTTCCACAGATTAGCCTATACAGCTATTAAAAAAAGAGTTTTTATATAGAGGTATAATCTCAAAAATTTAAGTGTGCCCTTTGTATTAAAAATGACTAACCCCAAACCAAAACAATTCCTAGGGAAGGATACTACAAAATATGTGAACTCAGTGAACCCGGAATAGACAGGTTTTTCTGTTTTACCTCTTTTATCTCTTTTTTTTTTTTTATTAAAGAAGTCCCAAATAACAATCTTTTAACAGATATTTAACACACTTATTAAAGTATGCCAAAGACTCATTCAGCTGTTGATTTTTATTTATTTATTTGTTTGTTTCCCTCGTGCCCAGTTGCCACTCCAGCAGTTGTTGGGCATCACTAAGTCTCTCCCCAGCCAAACCAGAGCTGCAGTTCTTGGCCTTTGGAGCGTGGAGCCGTGAAGAGGAGGAGAGGCGCCACGTTGCTGGGTGGCAGCTGGAGATGACGCTCAGCATGGCCCTGTCACGTACCCCAAGTCCATAGGGTCAGATGCACTGGGTCAGGAAATAATTGGAACGTCCAATCTGATGATAAAGGAAGCTGTTTGCAGGACTCTGATTAGAAGTGCTTCTCAGATGAGACATCTATAAAGCTCTGGCAGTTAGAAGTTAGTACAAAGGAATTAATCTGATGTGCATTCCCTTTTGTATTCAGTCATGTGTTGAGAAGGATGATTGCTGTGTTAAAGGAACAAATTTTATTGACATGTTGGATTAGTTATGGCTTTAAGTTACTTTGCTGTAAATTTCTTAGAGGCCAAGTGTAGTGCACAGATATTTATTTAGAATATACAATAGAAGATAGAATAATGGCATATGAAAAAATACATGTTAGTGATGTAATGTCTACTGAGGACATTTGGAGTAGCTGTGGTCATATATGCTGGTCCTCTTACAATGAGCTGGAATTTTTGCTCGTGGGGACAATGAAGATGTCTTACCACTGTTAATGCTAAACAGCATATTCCTTTTGTAGTGTTGAGGGGAAAAAAAAATATTGCAGCCCTCAGCAAAGTCTGCAGTGGCATATTAGTTTTGAGAACCTGCATTACTGTGGTTGGGCAGAAGGAGTTTTAGTTTGTAGCGCTGACAATGAGGAAAAAAAGTGTAAGAAAACATTACTCTTGTAAACTGAGAATGCAGAGGACAAGGAACCTATAGTGTCCTGTCTGTCCCCCTGTCCCCCCCCCCCCCCCTTTTTTATTTTAAAGATGCATTTCAAACTGTTTCTAGTAGCTGCTCATTTAGTTGCTGATTAAGCCTCTCCTGCTGGGAGACTGACCAAAACCACCTAAAGAGTTGTGCAGCATCACCAATCCCAAACAGTGTCCTCCCAAACCCAGTCACGGCTCAGACTTCCCAAACTTGTGTTTGGTTTATTAACTATTACTCTTGTAATACTTTATAGTTCCTTTTGTTTTTTAAACCTATTAAATTCATATTTTCCGTTTCTTTTGGTGAAACTGTAATGCGTAGAAACTTCTTTTTTGAAAGAAGAGCTGAGGTTCCCACGTGATGTCATGCCTCCAAGACTTGGGGTTTTAGAAAAGCATCATGCGTCAGAGTGAGTGGGAACCACAAAAGCGAGGGGGGAACAGGAGCAGAGCGAGCGAAGGGGTAATGTCAGTCTTCGGCACATCACCAGTACAGTGGCAACAGTTATGATGGGAAGTGTGGGAGCCTTTTATGTACCTGGTTAAGAATACAAGAGATGCACGTGAACTGATTAAATAATAACTTAAAGTTTCGGCAGAGGCTGTTGTGTTAATTCGATTTCCAAAGGAGGGTGTGCATCACAAGCTACCTCATAGTGTTAAAAGTTTCTGAAGTCACTTTAGGGATGTAAGTAATTCTTTTATTTGTGGTTGTTGTATTGAATAGGTCTGTCTAGTCTGATTTACCAAGTCAGGTTTATATGAACTTGGCCTGAAATAGATTTAACTGCAAATTTCATTACAAGTGCAGGAAAAGAAGGGGGCCTAGGCCGGGTGGACTGGGGAAGGGAACGGAGGGCAAAGCTACTGATACTTACCGCGGGGGCCTGAAAGAAGCAGCTGTCCAAGCAGAGTTACAGGCTGCTTGAAACCACTGTCAGCTGCTGACTGGGGCACCGTCTGAAGCACCCGAGTGTGGGGGCTGTCACTGCAACAGGGACTGAATCACCTGCCCAGCTGCTTGCTCAGAGCTGTTGTAGCTAAAACCTTGATACCTAGGTCAGGAAAGAGAAGGCTGTGTGGGTTGCCCTCAGGAGCGCTCTCAGGGGCGGCGTAACTGCCAGCTTCCTTTCATGGTCACGGCTGACATCTTTCAGCATAGTCATCTGGGTGTGGGCTTCAAGGTCAGCTTCTGCCTTTAATCAGCCCACAGGAGTAGTCTCCATCTCCTAGGTTTAGTGCATTGGCTGTAGCGCTTGTACTTTCTCCCATGCTTCCGCTTGCGTTGGGCGGAGTTATCTGTAAACACAGGCAAGCTTTCCTCACTAACCTCCTGTAAACTCTGCTTTGTTCAAGTATTTACCAATGTTTACCCCCCTGCATATCCCCTAAGATTAGATACAGTGTCTGCTGCAGCTTTGTTGTGATTTCTACATACCAGTATCAACTTGCTGGTTTTCTTTTCCTTTCTTTTTTTTTTTTTCTTTTTTGTATTTGTGTTGCCTATCCCAGTGAGTCCAGGTTCATAGTTAAGGTCCTAAAGCATTTCAGAAATACAGTGCAGAACTACTTGCTTTCTGCTTCTGCTGCTGATCTGTGGTACTTTGATCTAAAGTGACATCATGCTTTGAGTCCTTGATACCTGATATGAAGGAAAAATTACAGTTCCTTCTTTGTAAAGAATTTTGAAAATAGGTGGGTGAAATGAGAACTACTTATTATGCAGGTCTGTAATCTTCTTTATCCCTTCAGTATGCACAAAGCTTTCCACCTGCTGTTTAAGCTGCAACCAAGTTAATATCAGCAGACACAGCATTTTAGCTTGCAAGTGGGTTTGGTGCTGCCGAGATTGGCATGCTTCACACTCAAGTATTTGTGGAGCTTTGTCACTGTTTACTTTCCAATTCTTTCTCATTATCCTGATAACATACCTTGCCCAGAGAGCTGTCATACCTTAGTGTCTGAGTGATGTCACCCTAGACTTCAGCCTGTTGCAGAAACACTAATTTCTCTGAAGAATCAGCAGTCTTAGCCTATTTGAATGGTAGACAAAGGTGTATTTAGCAATGAATCATTATTGAATTTGGAGAGACTGCTTGCCTTCCTGCATGCACTACTGGCATATGAAGCTTGTAATCTCTCCTTTCCATCAATGTTCTCTGATAGTTGTCAGTCTCTCTCATGTTAGATGAGTCTGAAGTCATGAATCTTGATTTGAACTATCTTGGTCATATTGTGCTCCTGCTGCCCGAGGAGGTTGCTGTCTCTGTCCTGCAGGCAGACAGACTGACTTGCCATGCTCCTCACTGGATGTAGCCTTTTGCAATCCTTGCCTTGTCAGGTTGGTTATGCCATGAAGTCTCCTCTGTGTTGTGATAGGAAGGTGTCGTCTCCAATATCTGCTCCTCCTGAGCTTGAACTCATTTAACCTTGGGAGTTTTTCCCAGCTTTCCAGGGGAAAGGCATTAACTTCTCTTCTGAACATCTGCCTGCAGCACCAAGTATCAGGCACAGTGCAAGCTTTTGGGTAAGCCACTGCAGAATTTTTGTGATCTGTTATTAAGTGAAAGATGGTAAGTAATTCCTGAGGGCATCAATAACCATTTAATCTCCGAGGTTTTTCTCTGATTCATAGGGCAGTATTTTGGCATGCTTCTGTTCCTCCATTGCTTCAGAGGGCATTGTTCCTAAACTGGTATCAGAAATGTCTCTGTGCTAGGGAAGTCAGTACTAGGCAAATTCTTCAGTTGAAGTGGACCAGGCTTTCTGCACACCTTCCCTTCAGGAATCGCCTTCCTCTTTCATAAAGTCTGCCAGCAAGGAAATGCAGACCAGAGCATCAAGAAAACCCCATTGTCGCAGCAGGCTTAAGGACTCGTCATATGATCAATATGATCAGACAAAGCCAGTTTATTGCGCTACAAACCCGTGTTTATATAGTTCCTTGCCACACAATAGCTCTAATGTGATTGGATGCGTGCACTGTCCACACGCTGTTCACGCGTACTTCTCAGTCTCTGATTCGTGCGACGCTATCAGTCACGCGCATCAAACTGCTCCTCAAGATCTTGTTTTGTCTGCTAATCGTGGTTAATGCAGGCCCTTTAGTTCCCCAGTTCTTCGTATTGCACCTTGATGCCTGCTCCTTTACAGGCTATCAAGAGTCAGGCTTAGAGTATCTGGAGGGCTCACCACATGGCCATGGTTCTCCAAATATCCCACACCCCATCTTTCCTTCTGTATGAAGGACGGAGTGGTTTGCCAAGGCAGCTCTTGCTGTGCTGAGCCAAGTTCAGAGCTGATCTCCTGCACGGTGACTCAGCCTGGTGATCTCCATTAGTGCAGCCTGCACTTTGCCACTTTATTGGCAGCGTCATTCTCTTCCAGTAGTGTGGCCTGTGACCAGCACGGGCGTGCTTCCTCGGTCGTGGCTGCATGTGCTGATGATGTCCCTTGAGTTCTTCAGTCTCATGGCTAAGCCATCCTGCTGCTCCCATGCACAGTACAGTTCCAAAAGAAACCACGCTGAAGAGATTCTTCCTGCAACTCTGCCGCTGAGAGTCCCATCAGTAAACCACCCCTGTTGTCAAACGCACCCAACGGATTTGGCTTTTACACCCCAAAGCAGTTTGGTCATCCAAAGCGCGGCATACTAGCTGACTCAGATTCCCACAAGGTCAAAGCAAAGCAGAATAGGCATTTTTCTTCTGCCCTTTGTGGGTGAAGCTTTGACGTGATGGGACCTATGATATGCACAGGTGGGGTGCGAAGGAGAAAGGATTTCTTCCACGCGCTACTGCATGCTGTTTGGATATGATAGGAGCTGTGTCTGCTTTTCGAGGAAGTATTCTTGAAGAGCAAAGCCAAAACCACAACTGTCTGGTTTGCTGCCTTCAGAAGAAAAGCTGGTCATCAGCCTTTATCACTGAAGATCCGTTGCTTTCTAGTCTCTTTCGTCTCTAGGGGACAGTGCTTCCATACGTACCTGACAGAGTCATCTGCCCACCCTGGCTGTGTGCACCATGCAGCTGTTGAGGCTTCCAGAGGGGTAAGGGTGCCAGGGCCGTCTGAATGCCTCTTCACTGCCTCTGTCTTGTGGTGATGAGGACCCTGCCCATGATAGACTTCTTTCTCTTCTTTTGCTTTTCTTTAAGTCAATGCCTGTGCTGTATGAAGAGTCTTTTTTGTTTTTAGTAGAGGATCAGTGACGCCTGTCTTCCTGACAATTTCAGAAGAATGTACTGGGCTGGTGTCTCTTATTTGCTAGTTACAAATGTTGAGTCATACCAGGAGGTGATTAGTTCTGGTACCTGGGTCGGAGTTACATGTCTATGCCTGTACTTGCCCAACACTGGCTTTTTTCCTGGGGGCAGTTTGAGGTCATGTCAGGGATGGTCTGGCGAAGAATCGCTCTTAGCTCTTAGTTGACCTTCACGTGCAACTCAGCCTTTGTGCTGTTCACTGTTGTGAATGGGTATAGTGAAGGGAAATCTAGGAGCGCTGCATGCATGTAGCCCGTGACGTTAGCTTAATATGTCTGCGAAAGCATTCAGCTGATTGCATGTGGAATAAACCCCTTTCCTGGTGACGCAGCACATCTTCTGTCTGTTCATCACATTGTATCATGCAGTTAGAAGGTGCTACAGTACATGGCCTTCCCTTGATGCGGTAATAGGCAAGCTGCTTTCCTTGGCCAGCAAAGTTGGGCTTTAAGTACTGGCACATAACTTGGTAAAAATCGTGTCAAATAAATTCTTACTTTAGTCCTCATCGCTGGTAACTAAAGCTGTACAGTAGTTTGCCATCTAACATGTCAAATTCTACTAAGACTTTTATCCTCAGACTTTTTTAGAGGATCAGTATGTGGACTTGTTTGGCAAGAGTATTTGTTTACTACAGTATATGTTGACATTGTTTTATTGTGTCAAATACACAGTGTGATCCAGGTTGTAAGGATGGAGTTGTCTGGATTTGAGATGTGATTTAGTATGATTTGGGACCAGATAAGAGCAGGGATGACAATGAAAGGAATGAATGTCTTGATACCTTACTTGTAATTTAAGCAGATTCCCACTTGTATGTTTGTGGAATGCAATTATATGTAGTTGGGTGGCTTTGGCTTATTTTTCCCAGCAGAAACAGGGTAGGGAAATTCTTAAAAAGCAGAGATTTTGAAAGTCAAATTCAACGTTTGGGGGAACCAATTTATTGGAGTGAAATGGTAATGTTAACCTTTCACTCAGCATCTCAGTCCAGGACCATTAGTGTGTAGCACGGAAGGGTTGTGTGTCACTTTGGCTTTTTAGGAAAACTGAGGTGAAGATGATCTGAAAATTATTTTGGTTGCCCCCCATGCAGAAGATACTCAGAAAGAGAACCTTGATTTTTACTGAGTTTGGAAAGATAGTTTTCACGTTTCTGGGCTTTTTATTTAAAATCTCCAGGTGTCAGAATGTTTTTCATAGGACAGCCAGTCATGGTTCAAGTAAACTTAAATATCGGAATGTAGGTTTCTGTGGGGGTTTTGCTTCTTAAACTGGTACTTGCATGATGCTTAAATCCTATATATTTTCTAAAAGTGATGAAGAATACAAAACTTTTTTGTTAATAATTGTGATATGTTTCTAGAATAACTGAAGCTATTTTAAAACATCCAAAATTTTAAAGATGAAATAGAAATTGTAGGGCACATGGCAGTATATTGGTTAATCAATTTCTTTGAGTGGACATGCACATGTTTTCTTTCGTAGTGTCTCTAGTGCAAAAGTGTGCAATATTATTACACTGATGTTTGAGAAATAAACTGCCTATTCAGCTGAATTGGTCAAAAAATTCACAGGATGAAAAATTAATTTTCCTTATGGATTGTTCTGTTATATGGTGTGATAATACCACGATCTGTGGAAAGCTTTCTTGAAAAAGTTAAAGTAAGTTTGACAGAAGAACACTCTGTAGCATCCAGTAGCTTGTGCTTTAGTTGATTTGGATGTGACTGTAGGACCCCATCTGAAGTCATTGATCTAAAGCCTTTGAAATGCCGTTGGGTGCTCTGGGAGTTAGAGAAGATCTCTCAGCTTTAGGCCAATAATTTTACTCTGGAACTAAGAAGATGTCATTGATGAAACTTCTGTCAATCAAGAGTGCCCTTGTAGAAAGCTTAGGCTTCTTCAAGATTGTCTGTTCCTGATTTTCATTTATTTATATACACATATTATTTTTATATATACACATACATATACACACACACATATATGTGTGTGTATGTATACATACACACACGTATGTGTGCATATTTAAATGGTTGTGGTTATGTTGCCAGTCTGGCTCTTTCCAGGGTTCTTTAAGAAGCAACTTTCTCTAGCAGTCGAAATGGAGTCCTCTGGAGGATTTGAGACTAAGGAAACTTGCATGGACTAAGTGGAAACTAGGATGGTAATTACAGCTCGCTTTGTATTTTCGTTTCACTTAATTTACAACCTGAGGTGCAGTCAGGTGGTTCGGCATTTGAATGTTACAACTGTTACAGTGTAATCACAGGAACCTGGTAACACTACTCATGTATTTCCTTCTTCAGAGTCATAGTATTAGTGGAGGCTATTCTATGTGTTCAGTTGTGAACAGAAAAAAACTAAATGCAGTAAATAAAATTGTTATTATAATTGTCACTCAGTGATACCAAAAGGGAAAAAATATACTCTTTAAAAAATCTGCGAAATTGCCTTATAGTGTTGATTTATTGCTGTAAATATAGCAACTGCATGAGGGAAAATGTATTATTTCATTAAAAAAAAAAAAAGGGCATTGCTCAGATGGAGTAATGGTTTTGTATTTAAAAAACATCTATAGATGAACATTATGCCACATTAGGAAGATTGAATTGATTGTATTACTGTTGAAGATGAAAGCAGACCAATATTTTTTTACATGGATTTTTGAAATATAAGATCTTGCCTGTTTATGGTTTGGTTCTCTTAGACCAAATTGACTTGGACGCTCAGCAGGGGCTCTATTTATTCTGGCGTAGGAACAAGCATGGGGCAGAGCTTCCTGGTCTCAAAACACTGGTGATGGTAAGAGGCCTCTGCAGTGTTCCCAGCCAGCTGAGTGCAGGAGGGATTTTGCCATACAGGAAATCAATTGCAGCTGAATGTGCGCTGTTTCCACTCCAAGTATATAAACAGCCCTTATGGAGATATAAAAAAAGAAAAAAAATCCAGTCTTACATTCAATAGCTTCTTGAAAGTTCACAGCAAGAACGTTTGATGTTTGGTTTCTGTGGATTCTTCACTGTCACCTCTGGCTGAGTCCATAAGACAGAAAGAGCTAAGGAGGAGAGGTAAATTAATCTCTGGGTCCTCTAGAACAGGCAAATGTAAAGCAGTGCTTAGAGGAATGAAAATAATAAAAAAGTTATCCTCGTTCAGTTCCTGGTTGAAGTTCCAGTCAATGTTCTGAAGCTGGGAAGGGTTGCATATTCAGCAAAGGAAATGAGTTCTTTCCCTTGCTAAATCAAGAATCCTGCATTTTTAAGGCTTCAGGATAGGTTAATAAATTTTGCTAGAAAAAGCTGCACCATGATTGTATCTAAGTAGCTGCTCTTTGTGCAGTGGTAGAAGAAACAGTATTTTCATTTGGAGATTTGTCATTCTGTGTTGACCTTGTGAAAATATCTCGATCAGATGCAGGTGCCAGCCAGATCTCAGAAAGTGACCCATGGCTCTGATTTGTTTTAACGGCTAGAGATGTGTCCTTCTATTGCTCGCCAGGAAAGCGAGGTTGCATTTGGATAGAGCTTTCCAGGCATTAAAGATAATGAAGTCTAAAATCGGCGCTAACAGTTTCCAGAGGGAGCGTAGCCCAAAGCTTTCGGAGTTTAGAACTTGGGAACCCTGCTCTGCCACAGGCTAACACCGCAGCTGTGGACAAACTGATTGAGATTTTGAAAGATTGTAGGGCACTTGCAGAGGTGGCAAGGTGCTTAATGGGATTTTCAGAATCACATTAGTGTGTAATTCCCATTAAAAATCTGACCCCTGAGCCTGCCGGAACCGGATTCAGCCCATGTGGTGATTCCTTGGGCAGAACGGGCTGGCGGCGCGGCAAGCCCAGCGTAGAGGGGGCACACGTGGGGTGAGCGCAGCCCCCCTGACCTGCGCCCTTCGGCTCCCACTCTGCCTCCCTCCAGTTCCATAACTTCTGCCCTCCTTTCCGCAGAATGCCAAGGATTCAGCGGACGAGAGGAAAAGTGACTCCGCTTTGCCTAATCGAACAGTGATTTCTGTGGCGAGTGCTCAACCAGGTAATTTTTAAAAAATTATTATTTAGTTGTTTCGTTTTTTTTTAAAAAGAGATGACATTGGTTGTGCCTCTGGCTGAGGTGATTGCTGTTAGTGTTCAGTGAACATACCTCAGCTAATCCATGAGGCTGCTTAGTATGCCAGTGCCCAGTAGGTCGCTGTACTGCATAGGGCTGAAATGTTGGTTAGCCAAGATGGTGGGTTCTCTCGATGTGCACACTAGTGGGGTTTCATGCTAATTAAATTAAAATTTTGGGGTGCCTAAGCATTTCGGGGAGGCTGAGTCTTCAGTTTTAGCACCTGTTTCTCTAACTGAAGTTTTGCTAAAGATCTGTAGCTGATGTTTTGTTGGTTGCTTGATTCTGTCCTTTTGGAGGTAGAAAGGCCACTTTCATGGAGAAACAATGGTCTCTCCATGGGGCTGGGACTTTTTTGTTCTCCTGAGACTCTCTATGTTACTGTATGTCATTCTGAGAATAAAGTGATCTTTCATAGTTTATTTTCTAGGGTATTAACTTTGTGTCTGTACTCTCACTACGTGAAAGTCTTGAGGGACCTGGGGAACTTGAGAGCATAGGAAAAGCAGATTTAGATGCCATGGAAATGTAACTTGGTTGCAATAACTGATTTCACTCATTTGATTATCTGAAACAAATTGATGTTCCAGAAATCCTCAAGATAGGGCTGGCAGCAGACTACATAGAAAATATTTAATAAGAAGAGGGATTTAGGCCATGTCCCTTTCTCCCTTTTCTCCTCAGTCCTGGTGCCAACCCAAAGGAGCCTTTTCTTCTCTCTGAAGAAAGCGGGCATTCAGTGATGGGTTTTGTGGGTAATGGCACGGACACTGCTATTTGCAAAAACTCGATGACTTATAAATAGCCTACTTCACTACTTCCAGCGCTAATGCTGAAACCAGTGTAGCATGTATTAGTTTAAAATAAATTAAAAAAAAGTACATTGTTAATTGCCACTCTGGCTTCTTTTACCTGCAGCGGGAATACTAATATGCTCTATTAGACCACTAATTAATAATACTTATTATTTTACCCTGCTGACAGTGCGGCTTGTAATATAATTCTGTAGTATGTGTTCAAACATTTATAAAATTTTAGGAAAGTGGCAACTTTGTGCCAGATCCAGTGCTTTGAGATAGCTTTAATAGACAGACACCAGCAGGATTGGATAGCATTCAGTTGAAGCTCACATCTGACAAACATTAGCGAGGTCTTACTTGCCTTTGGATCCAGGGGAGAACAGTCTCTGTAAGTAGGAAAACATTTTGCAGAGGCTGAGAGAAGACAGACCAGAAATTCTTCTTCAGTGTTTTCTAAAAATAGCAAGATTTGAATAATGTATGTTAAAACATACAACCTTAGAGAAAAAGAATTGGCGTGACCTAAATTCAGTAGACTAGTTGCCTAGGTTATTTGCTGATAGTTAATTGCTAACATATCTTTTTTGTCCACAAGTGTGGAGGGGCTGTACATTCCCAGCTTCCACACAGCAAATAGTTTTATTTATTTAGCTTGAAATTTGTGCGTATCCAAATGCATGTGAAGTATTTGCCTAATGACCTTAGGAAGTGAGTTGCTTGTGCAAATTCCCCCTCTCTCCCTGATTTCCATTTCATTTCAACTGTGCTGCTTGGCCTTGGTTTTGAGTTGCGGTGATTTTAATGTGTTTTCATGATGAACAGAAAAGCTAAACCAGACTGTCAGACTCGAATAACCCCTTTTCTGAAAGCTGAGATAACATGGCTTGTGCACATGTCCTAAGAAGCAGAGGATTTCCTAAGATTCTCTGGGATCTGTGGCAGACAAGCACTCACTGCGAAGTATCAGCAACACTGGAGTGTGTGGGAATGTATCAACTAACGGGATAAGGCATCCAAGGATTAGATGAAGTGCATTTAATAAAGAATTAATTTTGTGGAAAAAAGGAGGAAACCTAAAATATGAGGAGTGGTGTTCTGCAAAAAGAATAGCTTAGTGGTTTGGGCAGATACAGCTTTAAGGGACAGCTGTTAAATCTGTACCAAATAACCACCAGTAGTTTTGCCAGATTTGCTTCACGTGCCAGACATAAATCTGGAGGTTTTAAGAATATTTTAATTCTGAAAAAACTTTTGAGGGTGGTGCGGGAGACGTTTTATGAAATTTGTTTAAATTTTGCTATTATCCGTTTGACTTATGTAACAGTATTGCCAATTTTTGTTTAAATAAGTGGATGTTTAGAATATGCTAATCTTTAGAAAAAAATGAAAATGGGCTTCAGCAGCTCTTAAAATCATGACCTCCATTGTAGCAGAGAAGGAAACATCAGATCAATTACTTTGTTCTAACAGTTCAGGAGGAGTTTTAGTGAGCAGTGTGTTTATGCTGAAACTCACTACAGAAAAAAGTTCCTCGAGCATCTGTGCATCACTGAATGCTTTGTTTCGCCCATGTCTTTAATGGTATGAGGGCTTGCAAATCTGTGTGGGGGTGGAGAGGAATGATGCGTGCCCACGTGTGAGCTTTTCTGTAAGTCGGTTCTATTTTTGGTATGCGATGGAGCAGAGGTACAGGGCAAAAATAGGGGTTCAGTTGCGATGTGAAAGCCTGTAAAAACTTTCCTATTGTGGGAAGCACCTAGCAGGTTCTTAGAGCAGTTGCATTAGTATCCATGGCAATATTCGGGACTGAATTTGGCATGCTAGATTAGGGACTGATACCTTAATTAAGGCTAGTAATTTTTAGTAAGTTTCCCCCAAACCCTTTGTGGCTGATTTTAGTCAGACTGAAACAGACATAATATAAAGTGCATCTCTAGGGCTTTCTGCTGTTGGCAATTTTATAAAAGCTGTTATTCTACTTCAGAGTGATGCAGCTGACCAGTGGATGTAATCTTTAACAGAAGGATTCTTAAAAATATTCTTAAAAATATTAATCCAAATAATTTATGCCTGTGACACATTGAAAGTCTAAACACTTAGTACATTTAGACTAATGGTTTTATAAAAATTGTGATAACTATTTAAAAAAAAGCTTTGTTAATTGATAAAACATCTTTTCCAAATGCTGCTTAATTTTCCTGTCAGATCACATGTTTGGGATTTTCTGGTGTGAAAAACATTACAATGAATTGTCTGGACAAATTCAGGAATAATATAATTAGGATTTTTTATAATCTATAGACAAAATTATTTTTTTAAAACATTTGTATATTAAGGTCTTGAATAGAAGCTCTTATCTTTATTTAAAACAAAAAATCCCAGACAAGCTCACTCACCCCTGTCTTCTCCCCCATGCTTGCTCAGAGTGGTCAGTCGTTTCCCACTGCCATCTCCTATTGTTACAGTCAAATGACCAAGGAGAAGTGTATCCTTCCTTTTGTGTCCAGCAGATAGGGGTTCTTAATTGATGACTGTTGCTTTCTTTCTGACAGAAAGGAAATGAATGGGCAGTAGTGATTATAGCACATCTGTTGTTTTCTGGTGAGCATCCTGTACAGCAGTGAAACTGTCTTGAAGACTACTTTTTTTTTTTTTTTTCCTGTTCAGGATTAGTTAGTAGAGGGGGTATGGGTGACATGTGACAGTATTGTTCCTTTGTCACAGGTGTAGCCAGAGCAGGAAAATAAATCACATACTGGAACTGAATGACTTGTTTATATTTTCCAAATAAGTATATTTTTGGGAAAAAAAAAAACCTACAAAGGTGTCAGGCATGTGCTGCGTTTTGATTGTGTGGTATGGGTACCAAGTCCTGTCTTCATAGTACAGACACTGCATTGTAGGGGTAACACTCCAAAATCGTGTTGAAAGTGGCTTCCTCTGGGGAAGGGGAGAAACAAAATAGCACCCACACCAACGGCAAAAAAGGTATGGAAAATAATAATAATGATAACAATGATAAAACAATGTACGAGTGATGCACAGTGCAGTTGCTCACCACCTGCTGACTGATGCCCGGCCAGTCCTGGAGGAGCGGCCACCGCCCCCGGGTCAACTTTCCCTGGTTTATATGTTTAATGTGACATCATGTGGTGTGGGGTGTCCCTTTGATCAGCTGGGGTCAGCTGTCCCGGCTGTGTCCTCTCCCAGCTTCTGGTGCCCACCCAGCCTCCTTGCTGGCAGGCCAGTATGAGAAGCTGAAGACTCCTTGACTTAGTGTAAGTACTGCTCAGCAGCAACTAAAACATCAGTGTGTTATCAACATTACTCTCATCCCAAATTCAAAACATAGCTAGTAGGAAGAAAATTAACCGTATCCTAGCCGAAACCAGGACAAACTGAAAGCTAAAACATTTGCACTGCTTTCACTGCAGTTTCTAGGGTGCAGTTTCTAAGTCTGTGGCATCGTTGTCCGTCTCCTGCTTGAACATCTCTCCTGCTTGAACATCTTTTCCTTGAGGTGTTGCAGCATAACTCTGTGGAGCGCTGATGAACTCACTGGGGAGCTCCATGGGGGGCTCCTGCCCTCCAGACCTCCTGGAGCGGGGCTGGGGATGGAGCCAGGGGAAGCTCCTTACCTGGCTTTACAGACTGCAGGGAGGGAAGTTTTGGGGACAGATGAAGTAGTGTAGGAAAGGGTCTGGCCTGAGAGCAAAAGTGGACTTGAGGGTTGAAAGTGGGGGAGGCAGATGTCTGGAGAAGTGATTGAGAGAGGCCAGTAAAGCAGCTGGGTGAAACAGGTGTGGGACGGTAGTGGTGCGTATCACGGCTTGTCCTCTGCGTCACACCAGCCACAATCTTTCCATATTTTTTTTTCTTTCTGACTTCAATGGTGTCCTGGGGTGCATGAGGAGGAGTGTGGCCAGCAGGGCGAGGGAGGTTCTCCTCCCCCTCTACTCAGCCCTAGTGAGGCCCCATCTGGAGTACTCTGGAGTCCTGCATCCGGGTCTGGGCTCCCCACTTCAAGAAAGATGAGGAGCTACTAGAGAGAGTCCAGCGGAGGGCTACAAGGATGATGAGGGGACTGGAGCATCTCTGCCATGAGGAAAGGCTGAGGGAGCTGGGCTTGTTCAGCCTGAAGAAGAGAAGGCTGCGAGGGGACCTTATAAATGCCTACAAATATCTTCAGGGTGGGTGTCAAGAGGATAGGGCCAGACTGTTTTCAGTAGTGCCCAGCGACAGCACAAGGGGCAATGGGCACAAACTGCAGCAGAGGAAGTTCCATCTGAACATGAGGAAGAACTTCTTCCCTCTGAGGGTGACGGAGCACTGGAACAGGCTGCCCAGGGAGGTTGTGGAGTCTCCTTCTCTGGAGATATTCAAGACCCACCTGGACAAGGTCCTGTGCAGCCTGCTGTAGGTGACCCTGCTTCAGCAGGGGGGTTGGACTAGATGATCCCCAGAGGTCCCTTCCAACCCCTACCATGCTTTGACTCTGTCACTCATATATTACAGAGAAGCGAGTGAAAGTGGGATGCTCTCTGTTTGAACCCTGCGTGTGCCTACAGGGAACCTTTTTGTTCTCTCTTGCCACACAAAGTGCTTTAAAAACTGTTAATTGAAAGGGCTGTGTAGATCTGGATCCTTACCTCTTGCTTCGTTGTCCTTGGTTTTTTCCGTTTTGCTTTTATTGTGTTTAATTGCAGCATTTCTTGTAAGCGAGGTGCCAGTGCTCTGCTTTTGCACAGACTAAATATTTTGGTACTTAAACTGATAGTACTTATGTTGAGCTTGGATGAAACTGGTTAACTCAAGTTAATGCACTGAGCAGTGCTGCCCTCTTTCTTGGGGGTTTCTGATGTGTCGAATAAAATTGTGTTTATTTTCAGCCATTTCTTGTCACTTGCTATCCCAAAAGCTGCGTCTCTGTCCCTGCCCTCTTAAGAGAAGATCTCCATCACTTAACAAGGGAGGTGTTGAGATGTACAGCTCTGCATCCATATGATGCTGTTTAGCTGGAAGTTTCCAGCCTTCCTTAAGCTAAACATGTAAACATGTTTTTCATATAACAGATGCACATGGCCACTAGAGAAGGGAAAGGTGAGCAAGCATATACAGTGCTGTAGGTGAATATCTACATAGCTGAATACCAGCTGATACCATCAATGAATCACGCTGCAAATAGTGCCCCAGTGATACATATACCATTATAGTGTTGGCAAAATGGGCGTCAAAAGTGTGACCCTTACTTTGATCTGATTTCCACTCGCACTCTGAAATATGCAGACCATATAGAGTAATCAACTGTGTAGTTATCCAGCGCAGATGAGGTTAAACTTCCGCCATTGCTGCACTTCTGTGATCTGGTCAGACTTGAGAAAATGGAAAAACAGATGCCACAAAACCAATTTTAAATTGGGTAGGTTTTTTCCTTCTTTCTAGTGGTAAAGCTGGTCTTTTTTTTTTTTTTTTTTTGTAGGCTTGTCTAAGGGTAATTTAAGCAACTAAAAAATCCTTTTGCTTTAAGTGAGATACACAGAGACCATGTTCATGCCTCCAAAGCCTTTTAAACATTTAGCCTATCCCCGTAGGATTTCAGACTTATCTTGCATCTGTTGGCAAGCATTATGCTGTAGCTAAACATTAGTCATGGCACCAGCCAAGGAATACAGGAAAAACCCACTTGAAATCTATTTGCTCAAGTCTTTGTAAATTCCATTTTATGGATCTCTTAATGCATTATGGTAAGTTTTAAGAAATATAGTAAATTGTTAATTTGAGTTTTTTGCAATTCTAAGCTCTATGTTGATGTAGTATTCTGCACTTCTTGCATGACTCATGAGAAACACTTGAATATTTGTGTGACTTCGTGTATTCAAATTGCTATATAGAAGCTTGCTAAAATGTTTTTATTATGGAATCATGGCTTTGGGAGCAGATGTGACTTCTTTCATTCTGAGCTAAAGATGCAATATGTGACTTTGAGCAGGACTATAGATTGTTTTACAGAACTTTCAGAGGCAACTGTTTGAGTATATATGCATTGATGACTACACACATAACCCAAAATCCTATTAGAAATTTAAAAATACTTGTTCTGTTGAGGCAAATATTCATTCAAGCATGATACATAGCTGTTCAGTAAAAGAAACTTCAGCAAGAACTTCAGCCTCTAAAAGAAAGATTAGCTACTGCTTTTATCAGCACGGACATCGCTTTGAAGACACTAAACATCTGTTTTCCTTCTGGGAGAATTATGTTCTGTTCACTTGACCCTTTGTAAAAGTAAATATTTTTATTAGTTACGTTATGTAGGAATTCAAAAAAATGTTTAATACATAAAAAAACCCCGACCCCGCTTTGCGTACTTAGCTTCAGTTACATCAGCACAGTACATCAAGTGCTGTTTTGCTCTCAATTCGTGAATTTCTTTTGTAGTTAAAAATTATACCAGTATGGAATTTGATAGGAGACATAACAATGATTTTTTTTCTTTCTTTCTTTGTTTTCCTTTTCAAAAGCAAATATTCCTCTTTTTCCCTTGCGTCTTTGTTACCTCCCAAGCGTGTGTTTGTCACCCCCACAAACATTTTGGCTGTAACTTCTTTCCTTCAGCTGTGGCTGTAAGCTGTGCTTCAAGAGTAAATCCAGCCTGGATTATATTTGTTTCCTGCATAATTTAGATGTGTGAAGTTACTTTGTGAAGGTAGTTGTATATTTTGTATTTGGGTGTCACAGTCTTCTGTGATCAAATGGAGGGTAAAGATTATTGGGGATGTAGCTTCTAATCCTGTTTACAAGATAGAATGGAGAAGACCTTAGAATCACGATTGCTGTATTTGTTTCTTCCGTATGGAAATAGATTATTTAGGAAAAATACTCTTTGTACGTACGGGTTTAAATACTGATGTTGCTTGTTTTGTGCTGGCATGAGAGTCCATGGATATCTTTAAACACACAATGTAGCCTTGTAAGTAAGGAAAGGCATTGGACTTTATGAAATGTTACACTCAAGAAATTATTTTAAAAGTGAAGCCAGTTAGGAATTTTTCAGCCAAAAATATTTTATTAGAAAATAACAGTTTATTGAAAAAAGAACATTTCATACAGACAGTTTTCAACGAATCCGTTGGCAAGAGAAGTTTTTGAGTTACAGGATTGTAAGAAAACGTGGTTCAGTACCATGGAAAAATAACAATATCATTTAAAACTGAAGTGAATACCGTCTGTCTGGAAAGTTCTGTCTCTTTTTTTTATTATTATTTTTATTTGTATTACAATCCTTCAATGGTGTCTACCTTTTCCTCATGAAGAACATGTATATTTTCAAAATTCTACTTCTAATTTTTGCACAAGTTGGAAAGATAGCTTGCTAGTTGCTTCTACTGTACTGGTGTTCATTTCTGCAAATTGTTCCTATGGAAAAGATTCTTAATGCGAACAGTCTGGCAAATGTCAGACATGACATGACTCAAGTCATGACAAATGGTTCCCTCTATACCTTTTTTGTTCCCCATTTGACGTGTATAAAAACTCTTACTGATGACTTATCAATGAAGGCAAGACCTACTCCAAATTCTTACAGATTTGATTTGCCCTATTTATTTTTTATTATTATTATTAGTCTGAATTGTGTTGCTTGTAACTGCCTGCCTCTTTATTGGATGCACTAATGCTGAGGGTTTATTTATCTTTAGGATGAAGTGAAGCCTTCCAAAAGACTCTGTGCCACTTTTAGTCTGAGTAGAGAGCTTTTGATCAAGTGAGTTGCAGGATAATTGAGGATGATTGTGCCATTCTGTCTAGAATCAAAACCAAAAATACAGAGTTTTCTGTGTTTATTTTGGGAATGGGTTCATAGTTTTAAAGTTTGCCTCATACACCAATATTTATGAGAAATGACATTGAAGTGGAATTTAAACAGCACATTATAATTTAAAATGTTATTGTCTCTCTGAAGCACATCTGGTAATGCAAGATCTAAAGCTATTAATTTGGCCAGGACAATGAGTTCTTTATGAATTGGGGCTAGCCTATTGAAATGAGTTTGGTCCTGATTTAATGATGGTGGAGGGTGGGGAGTTTGGAGTGATGACCATCTGCTGGGCTGCTAGTGTCCAGCAGACTTCAAGAGACGAAGTGACGCCTGTAGTAACACGCTTGCATTAACCTTAATATCTGTATTGTTACTATGGATAGGACAATGAAATAAAAGCTGAATGAAACTATAAAATTCATGTCTTTTTTTTTTTGTGTGTGTGTGAGAGGACTTGCTTCCAGGGGTGGGAGCTTACTGCTCATCCACTGGAGTGGGAGTGCTCAGTGCAAAGGGGGGGGGAAATCCCTACCAACCAAATTTACCATTCAGTGTTGTTTTGTGTTTTCCAGTTATTCTCCATTCCTGTGAACAGCTTGATATGATTCCCCCATCCCCCAGGAGAGATGAGAGGCAAAAAACACAAATGATTTTCACTGTGGGGACTGGAGGAGCTCCACACAAGTACTGTTGTGCTTCATCTGCCGTGGTGCAACAGGGCATGTGTGATAATCAGATGAGTCCCCAGCTCTTCGTCGCTGTTGCTACTCATTCCACATAACTGGGTTGCAACCCAAGATGTAGTTTAGATGTCTGAAACAGTCATTCTCATAAAGCCGTTTTACAGCCTTTTTACACTGAGAGTAGTGTACATTTCCTGATATCATCAAACCATATTTTGTCTTACCTGTACCTTTGTCAGGCAGAGGATATAGATACTTGAATAAATTCTGTAGTGTAAATAACTGTATAAATGACGGAGGCATGAAATTCCCCTGCGTGAGCAATTTCCTTCCCTGCTTGCTTGGATACTGGTCTTCAAGGTGAGTGACGCAAGCCTGCTATGTGCTTGCTGGAAATGAGATTAGTAGCTGGGGGTTTTCCTTAAAATGAATTGACAGTGCTGGTAGAAAAATGCATACTTCATTCTGTGTATGTGGAAAGCATAATGTAAACATGTATTTATTTATAAACAGGCATAATACAAATATTGTAATATCTCTGTAGTATTGTACTTCCTGCCGTTGATCTCTATCAATGAAAGTAAACAAGTCATTTTGCCTTGATGATTCTTATATGTTAATATAGGCTTGCAAACCTGTGCTTCCAAAGATGCTGTTCATGGTAGATGTCTTGAAGATGCCAGTGTCCACTGTGTTTTGATACGATAGGATGAATTAAAGGGTGGAAGATTTCCAAAGTGTATTTCATACTCTATGTAAAGCTGTTTGGATATGGGGTTTTCACTGCAGCCTACAGCAGCAGGCTCCTGCTTGGGAGTGAGCGGAGTGCAGCTCTGCTGGGGCGGGCACAAACAGCCCAAAGAAGTGGGGTGTAAAACACTGCCCAACAGCCGGGCACCGAGGAACCCGTGTGCAATCTCCTTCCAGTCCTGAATCTGTAGGGTGTTTTAGTGTTCTTCCCTATGACATCTTTTTTTCGTTTGCTTCAGTTGAAAGGTTGAAAACCTTTATTTCACTTAGTGTCTTCTCATAATCTTGTCAGATAAGAACTCTGCTGCATCAGTTAAAGTAGATCTTTGATAGAGTCCTTCCAGGGTGGAAAAGTAGAGCAAAACTGCAATAAAATCCCACAAAACGTGTTGAAATGGACTTTATTACCTATTTCAATTTTAATACATGCTTAAATTGGAAAAGGAAAATTACGGTTTATGTAATTGCTTCTCTGAAAAGTGGAGCAGCTCGCTCACTTCCTTAGAGAATATGCTGAATCTTCAGCTTCAGAGATTTGAGGCTGGTAGTTACAGGCAATCTGTTTTAACTATTAATTTTTATAAGAAAATGAATTAATCAAATAGTGGAGTTTCTCTGTAATTTTTGCAGACAGCTAACTTTGGAAAAAGGCAAAATAATTCTAGACACTATAAAAGTTATGTTAATTCAGTCCTCTGGGGCTTACGAAATCCAAACCTCATGCCTTCATTTTGTTTCTTCCCCCCCCCCCCCCCCCCCCATATCAGTTTTGTGAATAAAGCCAAATAATAATTTGACAGAAGCGCCATGCGGACAGGTGTTTTAAAACAGATTAGATTTTTCTTACATTTAGGTGTAAGACTCTCAAAACTTTCAAAAATAACAGATAATTTTGAAGTTTGATGGTTACTTCAACCTATGCTGTAGTTATTTTTCTGAAGTATGCTAGGTTCCTGTTTTCCACAAATTAGGGCAGATGCTAAAATGATTAACCAGTTTTGAATAATTATGATTCATTGAAGCTTCTTCCCCAACTTTAATGGCTTTTCCTTGAACTGTACTGGCGTTAGATTTAAAAAGAAAACCTCAGACCCACCGAAAGCCCCCAAACCTCCCTTCCGTTAAGGCTCTGCTTTACATTTCGTGCTGGCATTAGCCTGCTGGTGTCAGGGGATGCCCACACTTCACAGCCATAAGAGGACTTTCCTCGCTGCGGGAGAGCTGGGCGCCCTCCCTGTGGGACACCCCTTGCTATGGCACAGCTGGAGGAGGCATCCCCCAGTTCTTGGGCTACACAAGAGCCAAGATGTTGTGGAGAAAGGTTTCTGCAGGTACAGAGATAGAAACCTTTCAAAAAAGAAGCATTGTTTTCTATCTGATCTATTTTAAAGGTCAGAACTGAAAGGCAGAAGTGAACCCACCTGTTCTTCTTTTTATGCCGGGGTGTGTGTCTGGCTCTCGATTCAGAGTTCTTTAAATCTTTGGAGTTTGTAACAAATTTCAGTGAAGAGAAAAATGCTGGAAACTACGTTTCAGCAAGTTTGTGAGCATAGGTGGCCTGAGGGAGGAGTCCTATAAGGTTACATTGGTATTAAATTCAGATGGGCCTTAGAATGTTGCCAGGCCTGGTGGAAGATGACAGTCATGTTTGCTGGTGTGATTCTGGGCAATTACAGGTAGCCTTCTCCCCAGACAGTTTCTAGACACGGCTCAGTCCCTAGCCCAGGTCAGCCATCACTGCTGAGAGATGGTTTTTGTGCAGCCTGTTTTGGAGAGTAAGATGGTTCATGAGCACAGATGTGGGCGATTCTGCCCCAGCTTGCTTTTGTGCCCAGGAAAGCTTTTTGGGCACATCCAGTGCATTAATTTAAGAATAGCCATCATGTTTCCAGTGATGAAACTCTGCAACGTGAACTCAGCCTTTATTCAGCATCACAGAATCTGCAGGTTGGTCCATCCATCCTGTGAGTGTCTTTGCTGTGGGGAAAAATCAAGGGGCACTTGTTATTTGATGTGAGCGCACCTTCTCCTCAGTCAGCACTTCTCTGCTGCGCAGACTTTTTTAGTCCCTCATTTGGGTAAGGTTGCTCTGCGGTGTTGCTATTATTTATTTTAAAGCGAGTTTCTGGATTGTTTGTTTTGTAGGGAAAAATGGGGGAGCTAGGAATGGAGGAAAAGAAATTTTTTTTTTTAATAAAGAAAATGAAAGGATTTGAAAAAGGCTTGACACTTGCTAAATTGATGTGCCCTGGTGGGTCAGCACGTAGTGTCGACCATTGGACAAGAAGCGATAGTGGCTTGGTGATGCCCCTGGGAACACTGCACAGGCTGTGGGGACAGTGACAGGGGTGGGAGAGAGATGGAGTAGCTGTCATCAGATCTAAAGGGAGCAAATGCTGCTTCCTCCACCTACTCCTTCTGCCTAAATGCAGTAAGGCTCGGAGGGCTGTAGAATCTCATTTGCTGAAAAGATGGTTTCCTGCTTTTTGTGGTAATATACATGGCCCTTTGTGTGGGTTTGAAATCCAGCAGGCACTTCCTTTTTTTTTTTTTTCACCGTTGCCCTGCTGAATAGGCTGACACCATGTCGGAGCCAAGGCAGGGCCAGGTGGTCTCCTCGCCTGGCTGTGCCCATCACTGGGTTCAGCGGAAACTTGATGTCGTTAGTATGCGCCCCGTGTTCCTCGGAGTACAAAACGTGGGCTAGGCAGCAAGAATGGAGGAACTGGGGTTTTTATGTACCAAGGTTGGAATTACATAACTTGAAATAGCATTACTGGAATACCTCTGTGTTTCTTGGTTCAGTACCTCAGTGCTTAATAATTGAATAAACCATTAAGGTTTATAAATGCTTAGTTGTGTGTCTTGGCAGTGCCTTAGGTTTGTTCCCCAGCTGCTAAACTTGGGAGGCTGTTTTGCAGAAAGTTCGCTTATGTTATTTCTTCCCTTAAAAGTGGAAGAAAAGGAACTTTCATCTGAATTCGCCAGGCTTAGCTCTGAGAATTCAAAAGGCTTTGGAAACTGGCTGAAGCGCTTGGTGCTGACCTGAGTAATATCCCCTTGAATATCTACTTTAGTCAAGCCTATTCAGAGATCCCCTTCCCACCCTCTCCTTGTTTGTGTTGATTTCCAGTACTTGATCAAACCACCCATGAAATACAAAGCTTTGCCTCGTAAAAATGGGTTCTTCAGGAGTTGTCAATCATATTCCTGTGGCCTGATTTTATGTTCTGTGCTTATATAAATTGTAGTAGCTGGAAAGACGTACTCATCTCTGTTGTACTGCAGAGATGTATTGCATTGCTAGTGGGAAAACACTGCAACTCATGAATTTTAGTTGTGTTTGGAACCACGGTGTTGATATACGTTATAAAAATGGAAGAAGTGTGTCTGATGGCTTCTTATTTCTGTAAGACTTTGTGTGCAGTTTTGCTATTGGATTTCATGTGCAGTAATTTGTGAAGCTGTCTTACTTGTATCCCTCCACACTTCTAATACAGTGCATAAGATTTACATGTCCGTTGAAACTACCTTGACATAATTTGGGAAATTATATTGGTTTTAACTTTCTTAATTAAGGAGAGCTCAATTTCTTTATGCAGCTGTTTTGTCTTTTTCATAATATTCTCTTTCCTCAGGGTAGAAATGAAATACTTGATTACCCTTCATGCCACCTTCTGGTGTTGTTGAAGTACGGATGTGATCCATCTTTTGCTCTAGTAAGATTTTACTTGGCGGGAAGAGACAGGAAGAGAGACATCCCTTTGTCATTAATTCTGGCATCCCAGCTAGAGCAGGGAAAGCTGACTGCTGAATGCGTGATTTGTTTCTGATTCTCTACTACCTACACAGTAGGAGAAAAAGCATCACTGTTCGGTGTGGCTAGAATGGAAAGGTAAAAAAGGTGACCTTCATCACTGGCGCAAGAAGGTGGAGGAGGTGAAGAGAGGAGAATTTGGACTTCTTTTCTAGATGAAAAGTGTCTGTTAGTGCAGAAAGGTAAAAATCTTTGTAGTCTTAACACCTAAAACTGTAAGGTAAAGTTAATGGAAACCCTTTATTGACTACCCCGAATAACCTGTATTCAAACATGATGTTTTCTGATCATCCCTATCCTTGAAATAATTTTCAATCTAAAGCAGTAGAGGGTTTGAGGTGATTTTTCTCGTGTCTTACTGAAAGCTACAAAGTGACAAGCAGTTTACCAAAAAAAAGGTCTCTCAGCACAAGCTGTGAATTACTAGAGCTGTTTCAAGAACCTTACAAATCTCCGAAAGACTCTCAACAATTGCATGCTCTTTTATAAGCTGTCCATGAGGTAGTGTCAGATGACTATTATTTTAGTACAGAATAGGTGTTTCTTTGTTTCTGTGTTTGAAAGCTAAGTCTCAGTTATTTGTTTTATTTTCTGAGGTGAACGAAGTCTTGTCAAATGCACAATGGCTCAGACTCCATGCAGTTGTTGAGAATTACTTACAAACAACTGATTTGTTCAAACCATGTCTCTGAGACTGATGGGGAAAGGAGAAAAACATTCAGCTGAAGGAAATCACCTTTCCAGCTACAACGTTTTTAAGTGGTGGTGTTTTTTGCCCATGTGTTATTTCCGAATGGAACTAATGTTCTCACCTGGGGCCAGGGAAGGTCTGCGTTTGGTGATGCAAGGTTTAATAATAAATCCAGCTTTTCTAAGAAAGCATGTTAGAGATAAGCTTCTTACATTTATGGCACTACAGAGGGAGTTTCCCTGTCTAGAGAATACTGCATTTTAACCCAAAGAAATATTTATTCAGCAGTTTGTCAGCCACTTCTGTCAAAATGGTCATTTGAATTCCTTTGGAAACTTGGGCAAGTTAAAGATTGTTACTGTGTGTGGTTTCCTTCTTACCAGTTTTAGTTTCCCAGGCTTTCTACTTGTGTTGATCATAGATGGGTGAAATAATTTCCTTTCTCTTTCTAGTCATATTTAATTTAATATTATGTATTCTTTATAGTGGATATATATATGCATGTATTTATGTATGTGTATACAAAAACTCTGGTTTGCCAGAGATTAATCATGAATGCTGTATGAAACTATACAGTTTCTCTATGCTCCGCAGTATGCACATACGTTTCAGTGCCACAAAAGCGAATAGGACTATGCTTGCAGTACAGAACTCTGCTGAACTGAGGACACGTTATTCACAGCTCATACACAGCGAGAGGGTCCTGGCTTCTCCATCACAACTAGTCAGAGTGTTCTGTAGGTAGCTGCAAGCTCTGACTCTAGGAAACACATTGTTTGCAAGCCATGCTTCAACAGTTGCACCCTGGAGTGGCTTGATGCGTGATGGAGTGTTTTTACAGGGAAGTGTCCCAGTCTGAGTTAGGAGGCCGTTCATTTGGACAGACTGCAAGGGAGTGGGCACAGCGCTGTTAGTTTGTCTGTTACCAGTTTCCTCTTTGTTTCAATATGTGTGCAGTGTGTACGTAAATGTGTACGCCCAGGTGTACATCCCCTCAAAGCAGGGAGAAGGAGAAGCCGGAGGGGCGTGAAGTGGTCGGGCAGTCAGCTGCCAGAGCCGGGCCTGGGGTCGGCCAGGCTTGGCGTTTGGGCGACTGGAGCGTGTCAGGGCCCAGAGAGCCTTAACTGTTGACTCTTTCATGGCGTTTGCTCTGTTTGTTGCCTAACATTATATACTCTGTGATGGAAAGAAAACCCTAGAAACTTTCATTAATTGCACTTTACTGTAGTTAAAGTTAGGTGGGCTTTTTTTCCGATGGCTGTGGGGAAAAGAATGTGTTTCACAGGGTATATATGAGTAACTTTGTTATGCATGGCTGTACTTTGGCTGCCCATTCAAATGACAGTTTCTGGAAAAGCCAACTGAGTATTAGTTGTCTAATAATTATAAAGCTCATGTCTAAACCTCTCGTTTCAGCAGTAATACTGCGCTCAGGCAATTGCAGCTGAGGGAAACACGCAAATGGGCTTTGTAGGAGCCCTTCTCCTGATGGTGAATTTGTACCCGTTGCTTTCCTTGCAAAACATAACGGAGTCACCAAGTGTTACGGAGAGAGAAGTAGTGAAGGATCCCCGTGTAAAGTGATAATTATCCATTATACTGGTTTTATGTAGGCTTTCTCTTCATGAACAAGCATGAGCAATGCCAAACCAAACATACCTTTGTATCTTTTATTCTCTCCCCCCCCCCCAGCTCTCCAAAAGAGTTTACAGTTGAGGGGAAAAATATCTTTCTCTCTTGTTTACTTGGAATTAACATTGTTTAGGAAAACTTTTAACAAAGTAAATGGACCTTCTGGACAGCACTGACATTTTTGTCTTTCATCAGTGTGATCTTCTTTTGGAAATTATGTGGGTTTTTTTCTGTAATGAGGTCTGAAGTTATTTCTTTGAAAATACATAGTGAAGCCAAACATATTATAAGCCATTCATAGAAGAGGTAAAACAGCCTAATTGGAGTTGATGCATACTGATTGCTCTATTGTTAGTGAAATTAGAAGAAAAGTAGCAGTGCTTTGAAAAATGTGCCCATGAGAGAATAAACTTGCGATTTTGATTTGGTGCAGAGCAGCATTTTTTTTTGTTTTGTTTTGGTTTTCTTTTCTCTTGTCTTTTTAGGGAGCTTTCAGAAATGTGGATTTAAATGGAGAGTAGAAATATCCCCCAAACAGCTGACTCTGAAATGGGACTTTGTCTATATTTTTATAGTCTTAAAAAGCGTTGGGCTGTTCTATAGTCTTTGAGTGTTTGCTTTTGGATGCATCTTATCTCTTTGTCAAGTTATCCGTGAATGCAGTTTCAAGGTTTGCATTACATGCTGGTTACGTGAGATTAGGAAGACATCATTCCCTATCTTGGTGCCTTGACTCTGGCCCTACACAAAGTTAAAATACATACGAATTTTGTTCGTCCCACAGATATGAAGTTTTCTGCTGACCTTAAAATATCAAGAGTTTCTCTGTAAGAGGGCTATAAAGCTTTCATTTAAAACAAAACAAAACCCAGAAAAACCTTCATTACTGGCATAGTCCTGTGATTTCAGGAGACAGTACCCTGAGTAATATACGCAGCCTGATGTCCTTACTAAGCGGGTGGCAAGGTCGCCTCCCTTTCTCTGTAACGTAAATGTGACGGTGTCAGTGGACTGTAGCTGGGTGTCAAGAAATTTCCTGCAACAGAAATGGAAATGCGAAAAGGAACTGCCAGAAGGTGAAATGCCTGCAGTCACGGTAAGTATGTTTCTCCCATAGCAAAAAAAAAAATCTTCAGATATATTGGAATGCTTTAGTATGTTATCCATCACTGTATATTTATTCGGCACATAGGACTGGATTCAGCTTCATTTAAGGCTTTGCATATTTTAATTTACTGTCACTGTTATCTGACTTGTTTGCTGTGATTGGATTCTTTGTGCTCCAACAACAGCTTTGGTTCCTCACGTCCTTTTATGATTGTATTTCCTCCACTACTTGAGCCTGTGGTGAAATGATGAATTTGCACAACAGTGGTCTGTTCCAAGGCAGTGTGTAGTGATATCCTAAGCACAGGCATCAAGCAAAAAGAGAATTAGCTCTTTAAGTGCTACAACATGACATCTGCAATACAAAAGCAGTTTGGAGGAGACTTAAAGCCTGTGAAAGCGAGTGTCAGGGGCTCTTTACTATGTATGTCAGACACAAATCTGGAGGTTTTTTGTTTTGTTTGTTCTTTCTTGTCTAACAGAGAAGTGGGATTACAAATGACTGTTAGGATGCTGGCTGGGTTATTGGCCTTGTTTGTTTGTTTTTTTAATTATTGTTGGGTTTTTTTAATGTTTGAGAGGGGCATGGCACAGCAGCAGCCGTTGCCCTTAATCAGGAATTTAAAGCTGCAACTGCTGAGCGCCAGAGACTTGAATGTGGAAAAGACTAAAGAGGGAAAATTTGCGTGTGTGCATCTGCGTGATTGTTTATTAGCCAAAGCAGCATCTCCTAATTGTAGCAAAGTTCAGAGCTTGGAAAAGGAATTTGAGCAATTCTGAGGTCAACACTGCTGAAATTCTTTCCTCTTCAATTTCCTTTCCTTAACCATGTGCGCTATAAAGCAACTTTTGTTATTGCTGAAGTTTGACAGGTTCATATCCAGCTATGCAATGTTTTTTTTTTAATTTATTGAACCAGAATATTTGGTCCAGTAGTGAGGTTTATGCTGTGCATCTCACTAGAATTAAATCTATTGGAAACTGGGACCTAATGCATCTGCAGTTGTGTTTTCTTGTGAGAAAAGTTTCAAGAAAAACGTCTTGTAAGAAGAAGGGATGCTAGTGACCAGTGAAAATACCAAATGTAGATTTAAAAAAATATATATTCATTTTCTTAACAAAGTCAGGACACCTACCTGGAATGTGTATGTTGGAGGGGTGAGTGGTGGGCAAGGCAGAAGTACAGCTGTAGAGCTAATGGCTAGAGCCTGTATTTGGCTGTAACTCCCTCAGGTGACATGATAAAATGGCTGTGTAAGTTCTTACAGGACTGGAGAATTTGTTGAGGAAAAAGTCATGTAGTCTCTTCTGGCAATTGTCATTGTTCTGGCTATGGGTTTGACTGTTCTTGCAATATGAAGACTTGTACCCTAAAATCCACTGGTGCATGTGCATAATGCCTTTTTGTGCTCTTTCAGCATTTAGTATGTGCATTACTGAAGAGTCACAGTTTAATGGTACTGGAAGTAAACTCTTCTAGTAAAGAAAATGTTGCACTGTCTGCTCTTGTCTGTGCTGAAGCATTTGGCTTTCTTTTTAAATGGGTTTGTTTCAAATTCAGTTTTCTTTGTATGGCTCTAATTAGCACTTAACAGTAGGAGTAGTATTATCTAAAAAATGAAATGAGAAAACAATGTAATGGTAGCTCAGTTAAAATATTTAATCTCCTTTTTAAATTTCAATAATGAAAACTATGCTGTTGGTTGTTCTTTGCAGAGTAACTAGGTGTAATGCATTACATGGTGTTATTGCTTAAATCACTCAGAAAATGGTTTGTGTCAAATACATTGCTCGCTTGTTGAGTAGCAGATTTCTTTGAGTAGGTGACAGCAGTGTTTTGTGATACAATAGTTGTACTTGGCATCTGTGGCTTGCTACCGCTGTACTCGTACAGTCTGTGCTGGGAGTTGCCTGCAAGTCCCCAGATATCTTGGGACTGACCTACTTATCCCGCTCTTCCTTGGTTTTCATTAGTGCACATCAGGTGCCTCCTGTGCTGAGCAGCCTTGCCCAAGTCTATTTTCTCAAGCTTAGACACAAAAGAAAGTGCCCAACGTGGCAGACCTACTGTGTGTAAGTGAAACATGATCTTCTGATGGATTTTTTGTTTGTTTGTTTGTGTGGGGTTTTTTTTAACTTTTCTGAAGACTTGGGAGGGCTGCTGAGATTAACTGCATATCTGGAGGTGTGAGAGAAGCAATATATGTGTATGTGATTTGAAAAATGCCCAGTGCTTTAGGAAAGAACTGTGATTGAATCTGTTGATAGGAAGTTTTGAAAGAAACAAAAAGTGGTACAGCAATTTAAGGTGCTATAGTGGTTTAAGGTGGTATAGTGGTTTTGTTGTCAGGCTATTCAAACCCAAATCCATACTTGAGTGGTAAGCAGGACAATTCAGATATCTGAAAGTTGGAAGGATTTGTAGCACTTGCTTGGCACGCTGACCAGAAGGCCGAGGCAGTTTCTGCATCCCCGTGGTGTGCGTAGGTGTGAGGAGCGGGTGGTGCCGCCTGCGGGAGCTGTGCTGGAAAGGTGGCTTTGTAGCTCCGAGATGCATCCCCACGTGAAAGTGCTGTCACCATTTCGTAGCGCCACGGGAGAGGTGTTGTGTTGTTTTCTGTTGGCTGTCTGTAGTACAGCGTGATTATGTGCAGTGTAGGGCTGATCTTGAGCAAAGTTGTGTGTATAAAAGGGGGTATTTTCAAAAATACTCATTGAAGGCTCATTTTTACAGAAAGAAAAATAACAGTGGTGAATTATACTAAGTAATTTTATACAGCTTGCACTGAAATGTCTTCAGTTTGAAAGCTATTGCTTCTGCTGAGCTGATCAACTGCTGCGACCAACGCAGGGTTAATGCATCAGAAGTAAATACATGCAGTTCCCCGGTTAAAACTGACAGGCTTTGAACTTATGCTTCACAAGTGTGTTCCTCTTTCCAGAAGACCCTGTGAGGAAGGTTTGCTCTTTGTTTCGCTTGGCACCATAGCAGCATATGTTGTGAAGTGAGGAGTCTTGCAACGTGGTTGGACACTGACCAAATGTTGAGTACGTCTCATCTTTTCAAGAAGTTTGTTCCATACAAAGTTTGAAGGAGAAGATACCGTGTCATGTTCCCTCTTAGACCTCATATCCTCTGTTATTTTGTGAAAAATAGGCCCTCTTGACTTGCAGACTGAAACACAGTGATTAGCTGCTGAACTTGATCTTTTAGTGGGTTTGGAAAATCATGACCAAAGCCTTGGGATAGCACTGGGAACAGATTCAGAGCTGTTGGAGAGACTGGAGGAGGGAGAAGATGTATGCATAGCAGTTAAACCACAGAGGAGCCAGACAGCTCATTCGTTATACTAGAACATTTGTGATGTTTTTCACATTCAAACACAGTGAATTTGAGTAAACCAGAAGGAAAGTGACAAAGGGATTCTGTGATCTGGTCTTTGCTTGACGGGAAAAAGTTAGGGGTTTTGGATTGCAGCTGCAATATGGATGATTAGCTCCAGAAACTAGGCAGAGGATGCTGGAGATTTATGCCATTTTGACGAAGGGGGCAGGAGAGAGAGGGAGGTTACTGTGACTTTCATGGATGGGGCAAACAGTGTGCAAAGGAGATTTTGCTCCTTCTTGCCAACATAGATCACATGCTCTTGTTTGGACCAGCTCATCTCTTGGTATTGTTTTCTGAAGTGCCACCGTTACTGGCCTTTCTGTGGAGAAGAAGGTGCAACAGTGACCTGGTTTGGGAAAATCGGCAAAGTGTCTGTAGCATCTGATGAAAAAAAAAAAACAAACCAAAAAACACCAAACCAAAAAACCTCCCACCAACAAAAAACCTCAAACTTGGAACATTTTGGTATGCATTGATGTGCAAGGGAAAAAAGGCTGGAAGATCTTTGTGGGACTTTGAAGGAGTGGACTGTTGGAGAAGGAAAGCCCTAACTCACACCCACATCCAGAGCTCTGCTGGAAGGGAATGAAAGGAGCCATTAGAATTCTGCGCAATTTTGAAGGAATAAATATTAGCGTGAAATAACACTTTAATCTTCAACAGGCACTGCTATGTTACTTAGAAGGGCTGAGGGGTGGTGGGGAATAGGAGCAGCAATGAGGCTTGATGTCATCTAGTGGTTTGTGTCCTCATAACATCTATCCTTTTTGTCTGTGTTATTTAGAGTTTCTTTCAGTGTCACTTCTCAGTTCATGTGAAAGAATTGTGTTAGTGTTAGCATATAAACTTGCTTTTATGGTTTATGTGACCTGGGATCAAAGCTATTCTCATGGGGTTCAGAGCAGCAATGCATCTGCTCCAGAAGGGAATTTGTAGGCAAACAAATGGCAAAAACTAGATCTGGGACGGATGTCCTTATTCTCTAACAAAGATATATGCAGCATTTAACAGCCACATGTCAAGTTCGTGTCGTGTTAATATGGGTAAGAATTTTGCTGTATCCTTCCTCGGAGTCTGGAGTTCATCTTGCGACCTGGGACTTTCTGGGTGCTGGTTCTGGGGTTCTGTGGGCGGTTCTGCATTCAGATACCATGCCCCTGGGAAGTGTGGCAGTCTGTCCAGGCTGTGTGTGGGCATCTGAGTGTCCTGGTTTGTTTACAAGATATTGCATGTCAAAAAAAACTAGTGATACCCATTTTTTCCCCACCTGCTCTTGCGCTTTATTTTAATTACAGCAGGAAGAACTCATCCAAATACTGTTTAAAAATGAACTAACGGATGGCTTTCTGTTAACAGCACAGTGTATAATGTGGAACTTCAGGGCTTCAGTTGTTTTGCATGTATTGATCTGTATTCATAAAGCACTGACTGTTTAATCTGTAAAAGGTGGCATTTAAAAACGTAATGCAGTATTTTAAAGGAACATGTGTGTTGATCAGGAATAAAGTGGCCACACCAGAATCTTTAATACTAATGCTGGTTGTGCCTCTGGAAAATGGGAAAGAAACGCAGGATCTGTCTAAGGCACTGTGTTTGAAAAGTTTTTGCAGAAATCCAACCAACTTCCTTAAATATGATTACTTGCAGCTATTTGGAACAGATGTAGACTAGGGGCCAGGGATTTGACACAGAGGAGTAGGTTCAGGTTAGATTTTTGGTTAGTGATGATCGTTGTTCAACATAAATACATAGTTGGACTCCATAGTTACAACTGCAAACAGACCTATGATGAACAATAGCTGCTTTCAAGCTGCTTGATGCTTTTTTAGAGTACAGCGATAAATTGCGGAGAGATCAGATATGAAATAGAAGTCTTCTCTCTAATGAAAATTTCTCCACGAAACTTTAAAACTGAAAATTGTGATACTTCATTTAATAGTTATTTTGAATAATTAGAAACCCTTAATACGTTTTTAGCAATGTACACTTAATTTAAGAGACAAAGACTATATTTGTGTGTGAAATGCAGGTAATCCATATTTTTCCTGAGCCTGCTTTTTTAAAGTATTTTTTAGACACAGATGTGCTGTAAGTTTGATTGTTTTCCCATGAATTCAGCTATAGCATGCTATTGACTTAGATCCTGTGTGTAAATGAACTGAGATCATATTTTTTCATAAAGTTAAAGGTAATTGCAGTTTTTAGCAGCTCAGAATTTTAAAGGCAAGCTGATGGAACAACAAATTTCTTGAACTAAGACCTCCCAGTATGACCGTTTGGGTGGCCCTGATTATGGCCTGTAAAAATGCATGATCATACATCTGAATGTTTTTGGTTACTGTTAAAGAGTTTCACTTAATTAAGAAATGTAAACAGTATGGCTGTGTTTATTCATAAATTATGCATGCATGTGTATTTCAAGCTCTCTTACTGGGATGTTCTGTGAAAAAGTGCTCAGAGGAGTAAGCAACAGGTAGCAGTGCAAGAAACAGCTTTGAGTAATGAATTCAGAAATACCAAGCACCCTATGGACTACTAGGAGTGCCAAAGGTGCCAGGACAATTAAAGCTATATCAATAATGATAGTGCAAGAGTGTTTGGAAGGGTCTCACAGGACTGTTTTTGTAAGGTCCTTTATATGATTGATCATTAAGTTGGTAGTAGTAGTATCCCAAAGTCTACAAGGAGATTGTTTAGATAAGTGGAGCTTATTTGTATAGGAAGTGGGCAAGAATTACTTTCTTCTAGATCTTACTAGCAAGCTTATACCCCAAATGCTGCTCCTTTGCTGGATTTTACGTGAGTCCTGCTTGGCCTTACTGCAGAGGGAGAGATTTACTTTCCTAGTCTGATGAATAGTATTTGTCAAAGATTTCTTTCCTAGATTAAACCTAGGAGCTTTATAAATAAATAACAGAATGCTAAATTTTTACTTCTGTTTTTTGAGTTGTTAAAAACTTAGTATGTTACAGAAAACAAGAGCAGGGTTCTATATTTCTTTTCTTTAAATCTTTCCTCCTTCCAATAGCTTTGTTATACCTCTCAGAGAAGAAAAGCAAATTAAATCTTACATGAATCAAGTTTATCAGGGTTACATGAAGAGAAGTCTTGATTACTTGGTGATATGACTAAGAGTGATGAAATAGGCCTTTTTATCCACAAATGGGGATTTTTTTAAAACTTAAAAAGTTGTTTAGTATATTCTGCAATTTCTAGCAACAGTGTGGAAACGAGTTGCATTAATGAGAGAGAAGGGGCGGGAAGCATACTTTTTAGATTTTAAAATATATGGATTTCCATGCTTTTTAGAGAAGTTACTTAAAATATTATTCTGTGCACATAACCAGGCCTGAGTTTTTAGGTGTAATTTTTTAATTTGATAAAGCCATGGGAAAACATTGATGGCTCGGTACGGGTCCTGTCACGTTGGCACCTGGTTGAACTGTTCTGGTACCACTGATCCTGTGTGCTGTTTGGAAAAAGCTAGGAAACAGCAACACATTTCACAGGCTGTTTTGTTGCTGCGAACCATTAGAGAGAGTGGTAAGTGTTCCTCAGCTGTGTTCTGAAGGTGTGCTGTTCTAGGCATGGCGACTGACTTTCTTCAACCTGTTACAACTATATTAAGCCTCCTTTACTATCACTTACTGTAATGGAGAGCTGCTGAATTGGTATATCTGTGCAAAACCATTAGTGGGACAGTAGTTATTAAATTGCCTTGGATTATCCAAAGGAGTTCTTGAAACAGAGCTGTTGTAGCTGTGGAAAGTCTGAACCTGTTAAATAAATACCCTGGTTCGTGTGCAGTCATTGAATGATCCAGCTTGCAGTTTACCATTCCATTATTAAAAATGCCGAGGTCAAATGGGCATTTAATGAATCCTGCTTGGCTTTGTGCTGGGAATGGTAGGTTATGCTCCACAGAGAGGGATGAGCACAGGCACTCCCTTAAATTCCTGAGAAGTGACTGTTGGTAGGTGTCTTACTTTAAGTGTAGTGCTTTCTGGTATGGAGTTTTGAGGATACAAAAGCAAGCTTATCACTTCTTCAGAAGGTGAAGTAGAAAGAAATATTGGCCTGCTTTAGACAAGGAAAATTGGACTTGGATAAATAAAAACTGGGGCAGAAGAGGCCAGAAAAAAAAAGTTTGTTTTTTTTTTTCTTGCTGCTATTTATCACCTCTACAAAATGTCAGTAAAGCAACCCAAAATTAATTCTGAGGCTACCAATTTTATGTCATTAACATGTCAGTGAATTACTCTGTGAAACATGGTGAAGTTTACTTATGCACTTACTTCAATTCTGTGCAACTCCAACCAACCAAAACCAGAAAACAAATACATGGATATCCATGTTTTATTATTTTAAACATGTATTTCCCTGAATTTGTGATATGAAATGATTTATTTAAAATGCAGAACTTACAGAAAATATTTTATTTGATTTTGAAATGAATCACAGAATAAATACTGTATTTATTTATGTGATTTCTTGGTTTGAATGCACTGATTAACTGTTTCCTGGCTACTAGTAGATTGCTAGTAAATTGCTGGATAACTGGAATTTGATTTATAAACTGTTCGCAGACAACATGTAGTGCATCATTGAATGCAGAGGGTTGGACAGGAGCTTGCCAAGTTTTAGAATTTGTTGGTGTATTTGTTCTAGCCAACTGTTTTGTGATGATAAGCATAGATAATTAAATTTGAGTAATCTGAAGAACAAATTTATTTTTTTAACTGTCTTCTGGAGAGTAGGCTTGTTTTACAGCAAATTTATAAAGGGTTTTGGAAACCATTAGGTGCTTATAGTTGTTTAAATCCTGTATTGGGGGCACGCTTGTTTATTCAGTTTGTGACACTGCGCAGCTGTGATTCATGAACTCATGTGCACAGACCTTCAGGTGGATAAGTGTTATCACAATTTATTTTAGGGAGTTGAGAGAAGTTTTTCAGCTAGTTCCACATCTTCAGTATGTATAATATTGTGTGGATGAAATGTGTATATTAACAGAGTAATTCGTGAGTAAGACCTGATGGGTTTTATCTTGAGTAGAGATGAAGTGGCTAATGTAGATAATTGTATGTAGTAGAGTTTTCTTCAGCTAAATAAGAATTAGTTTGTACCCTAGGGTGGCCTGGTGGATTGTAGCCTCAGATGTGTCTCATTTCTAAGCCTTTTACGTATAGATGAATTAAATATGACAAATATACTTGCCGTGGATAGCACACCTGGAATACTTTTTGTGACTTAAATTGCTTAAGAACTCCTACATGTGTTGTATAGTTTGGTTTTAGTGTAAACCCAAACCCTTTATTGGATGCCAGGGCAGAAATGTTTTCATTCTAGGTCTGGTGATAGGATTCAAAATAAGCCATATGAATTTGAGAGCAAAATAATTTAAGAAAAGGAAAAAAGAAAAGGCCATTTGTCTGTGTTCAGTGTCAGTTCTGCTGCAGGTTGAGCCAGGGAGGTCTCCCGTAACTCTGGATCTGATGATCGTCTGAAACCTGCACGCTGAATCAGCTCTGTTGCCTCAACATTGTTAGAATCAAGATGATTCGGTGACTCCATGAGGGATTAAGGCTGTGGTGCTAACACCCCCGATGCTGTGTGCTCTGTTCAGTGGTGTGCACAGCACTGTGCTACGTGAGTTACCATCTGAGCTGAAGCCACTGCCCTTCTTGGCGCACAGTCTCCTTCAGGCAGAGAATCCTGTTCTTTTTGAACTGTCTTTCCTTGATGCATCCTGTCTGAACTTGAGGCTTTCATTGTGTAAAATGGATTGTCAGTCCAGCTGGTGATGGGAAGATACTCAAAGGTGCTAAAAAGGAGGATACAGAAGCCCAGTCAGTAAGTGTTGGCCACATGTTGGCCCTCAGCCAGTACCACAGAGGGTCTGTAACAGTGCTGTAAGAGGAGGCAGCATCACTGCCTTCCTGAAAAGCCTTTTCTTCTCTGCCCACTGCTGGGGTGGAAGAAACATTGGTGCTCTACAGTGTAGCAAAGCTTTAAGTTAATGGCAATTTTATGTTTAATGCAGGCTGATGTGACCCTCCGCATGGCCATTCTTTCATTAAGTTCAGCAGTACGGGAGCGTAAGCAGCTCTTCCTTCCCAGTTCATAGGCTCCTCACTAGAAATACACGGAGGAGGAAAAATATGCAAAGATGGAAGTTCACCAGGTGTGATCAGTGCTTTCAGCCTACTACTGCAATTTATTAGAGGGTCGTTTTGTGCCTGCCTACCTGGCAGCGCGTCGAGGTGACAGTCTACTGAACGGTGCTGTGGTTAATCTTGAGGGAGTTTTGCTTGTTTACATATGCTGTGTGCAACCATTGAAATGGGGAAAGCTGAAAATCCACTCTTCACGAGGATCACAGGGCTGGTGACTGTCCTACTGAAATGTACTGGTTTTCATGGAGAATGCTTTCTTTGCTTTGTGCCCATTAGGTTTTACTAAGCCTGTGTCTGAAGAGATGCCAGATAAAACACCGGGTGACACAGAACCTGTCCCCAGGAGTGAAGGTTAGTAGTTTTCTTTCCTTTTTTTTTTTTTTTGACTAATTACTGAATAAAAGAATTATTGTGATTTTGTGAAGAATTTTTCAATTCAAGAAGTGAGTTTCCCTTACTGACCTTAAACTTAAGGGAGAGCTGAATTAATTCTGTGTGTGCATGTTTATCTAAATAGCAGGAACTTTTCACTTGTTTTTGTGTAACCATTCCGTCTCACCCTAATCCATCATCTGTGATAATACTAAAATATATAATGGGGGGGGGGACCAGTGGACTGCTAGGATTTCAGTTTAGGAGAAGATGTTCTGTCCCCTTCTGATAAAGAGACCTTGCTGATTGAGACAAGTTTTTTTTATATGGAATGCTTGAGTCTCGTAGAACCAAAGCTGACACTTAAGTCGTGGGATGATTGATAGGAGGGATTAAATATGCATGATTTCCACTGAAGTCAGTGTAATCTTGAAATGCTCAGTCTTTCTGGAAATCAGACCATTTTTATCTTCTCGAGGTCCATTAACTTTAAGTTCCCACATCTGAAAGTTTGATACTTGGTTTCATGAAAAATTTGTTCTTTAAAGAAATTGTAATCCTGATAATTCGAGTCCTTCCTCAGAATCACTGCTGAATGTTTCATAAAAGTATTTTACACAAATTTGCTATTTCTCATGAAGGTTGTGAGGTGTTTCTGACAGTTTTGTGGCAAAACTAGTAGTAGCTCTTGTAGACGCTTGCTTTCTACATGCAAGGGCTATATTCGTTCAAGTATGTGTTTCAGTTTGAAAAAGCTTGCAGCTCAGGCTGGTTTATACTGCTTTCTTTCTAAACCTAAAAATATAAATCTCAAAATTTAGTTTTAAATATTTTCATGACATTTGAACCTCAGTTTTGACATTTGAAAGGCATCAAGGAACATGCTTCAATAATAATTTCAAAAAGCACATCAGTAACAGAAGAGAAACAAATTTCTTTCTGTGTAAATGGTATTAAGCTATGCTTAACTGCAAAAAGACTTTCTATTATTTTTTTTTATATTTACTGTGAAGCTTAATACATGTTACTATGAGAACTCTTGACATGAGAGGAGAAGCAGTTACAGCTAGTCTTGCAAAACTGAGTTCTCTGATGCATGTGTTGAGTGCCCCCCTTGTAAATAAATCTTTATGCTAAAAGCGCCGTGTTGAAGTCCAGTTAGAACCAAAGCCTATGCTTGTGCCATGAGTTAGGGTGTGGAACAAATTGTCATGTACCTTACTGGTTGCCTCCCTAAAAGTAGCCTATGTGATCACATCTGTGGCTCTCCTAGGTATTAATGAAGTATAAATGTGTTAAAATTACACTGATTACATAAGTTATATATTGAATTTCTTCTATGGCTGTGAGACGGTGGCAGATACTGCTGCATTTCAGCTCTCCAGCCTCCGAGAGGAGTTCTGGTAAATTAAGTGAAACACAGGGATGGTGTAAAACTTTCAGATCAAAGCTGGGGAAAACTCGCTCTGTCTGTGAAAGGTGACTTTATTTGCTCTTGCTGCATTTTAATTTGCCATGTAAGCAACTTCCAGTAAGCGAGTTGTAGGTTTTGCTTTGGCTTTACATCAGGAGTTAGAGAGCGCAGGACTTGCAATAGCGTAGAGCTGTAGATGGGCTGGGAGCAGGGGTCTGGGGGAAGGAAGGGGAGGGAATGGAAAGAGCCCTGCAGAGCATTATTAATGATGGAGTCACCGACGGTATCATGTGGCCATCAGACAAAGATTGATTCCCCTCCTTACGCTGGCAATCGGATATTGGTGCCTGTGCAGGTGGATGGGTGAGGACTGAGAGCTACTGTGTGCGTCAGTTAGATACTGCAAAGCCAACAGCTTTTGAGGTTAGGACAACCAAGGTACCAGCTTCCAATCATTTTCCTGCTAGCTTCATCCCCAAAGTAGATGGAAACTGAACATGGGATTGTTCATGTCTAGGTACAGGAGAGGGAGGCAGGGAGCTGCTTGTTTCATTTAATTTTTGGAAGAGTCTTGAAGCCTTTGGTGTCTCTTTGTTTCTGTAAATGGGGTTTCATTTCACCAGAACTGCCAACAGGTAAAAAATATTCCAGAAACATTTTTGCAGTGAAACAGGGACGTAGAAACTGCCCTGAGGATCTTAGTCAGTACCTTCAAGGGCTTTTGGGTTTTTCAGTAGCTTCTGACGTCTGTCTGATCAAGCAGACACAATACAGTGTCCTGCACATTATCAACGAAGGCTAGAACTGGAAAGCTTTCAGGCACCACATTTGACTAGAGTGTTTAGGAGTACCACAACTAAAAATCTTCTCCATGTGTGCTTTGTTGTACATTTTGAGGGAATTAGTACAAGATTCTCGTGACTTGAAATCTTCTGTATACACAGAAGACACATGAAAAATGATTGTCTGGGTCATTTAGAGACTGTGCATATAGGGTGGTATGACTGTTTATGTATTCTCTTATACATACAATATGCACATGTATATACATGTATAGAAATCTGTGCATGTAGACGTATCTAGAGCCTTAAATCCCGAGATCCTCAGGGAGCTGTTCCCATGGGTGGCATGGTGAGTGCCAGCCTCCCGGGATGTGTGATTTCGGGGTTCCCAAGGTGGTGGGCATGGATGTGACAGCGCCTTCCCTGGCACGCTGTGCTTCAGCTTTCATGTTTGGTGTTTGGAGATTGTCTAACTTCTCCACGCTATTTTTGTTTCCAGATAACGTTGACTTTCCTTCCTTCCCTCCCTCCCTAACCTAATACCTTGGGGTTTTGACCCAGGTGTGAGGAACCTGAAAAGTAGAAAATCTTCTTGCCTATAGAAATGAACTCTGTAGGTTTTGAGGTGCAACAGGCAATTTCAGTGAAGCTTGCTGCAGTAAGTTGGTTTTCATGACGCTCGGTGTTTTACAAACCACTAGCATGAGGAAAAAGAGCTGAATAACTACCAACAACTTGAAACACTTTTTTCTAGATTGTAGTAACACATCCTCAGGTACTTGGATTACTGGTGGTGTTGGCGAAGTAAGAAATTCATACAATAAAATACAGCTAATTAAAATTATGAGATAATGCTGAGTCTTTATTTTCAAATTACAGTTATCACTGTGTTCTGTTGCGATAAGAGCTTGTGAGGTTCTTCAAGCAGTTTGTATAAAAATGTGCTTTAACAGATACGATGTTTAGTCAAACAAAACTTGGTTTAGTCTGGATACTTTGTTTTTAATGACTCTTCTGAAATTAGTATTTAGATGTTAAAAAGAAAGGTAAAATAATGAATAAAAGTGAATCTTCACTTAGAGGCCTGTTCTTGCGTCTTGATGAAAATGTTCTACTAAAGACAAAACATGATACTAGTGTCTTCTAATGATACTAAATCATTAGTGCTGGAAGTTAGAACTTTGAGAGGTTTTGTTGTTTTACGCTCATAAATACCCTTCCTTTCAAAGAATGTTATGATAACGTTTACTGAAAAGCCAGTGGCTGCTCTAGCACTGAGTTTATAAGATGAACTTCCATGGTCTTTGATCATATGCATCTCTCTATTTACTTAGCATCTATACAGTTTACTAGTATGTAGAAATATTTCGCTGGTATGACTGAGTCAGAGTTAAGAAGTGAGTGTTTAATTTCTCATGTTCAAAATATCACTGCTACCTACATGCGTAAACATTTATATGAACTTTCTTAATTATTTCCAGACATCTTATTGCTGCTTGTTTTTTTTCCAAAGAAATATTCTTGCTGTCGTTGGTTAAAGAATTAAAAAAAAAAAAAAAAAAAAAAGGTGTATTTGTTGTTACAAATTACCAATAATTAACTGTTTGTGTTTATAAGGGTCAAGTTGGGTTGAGCAAAGTGTTGGCAAGGTGACTGATTCTCTGGAAACTTTTGAGAAGTCGGTGTTGCTTTAATTTGGTAGCGCCTCTCCCTGCCCCTCAGCCACAGAGCCCCGGCTCCACGTACTCGAGTGAAGCCGTGAGGCACACAGAAGCAGACAACTGAGAAATGAGTTTCCTGTAATGAAGTTACAGGGACTTCGTCCTTGACTCGAGGGTCCCCGGTGAGCAGGTGGTCTGTTTGCTTTTCTGCCACCTCTTCTGTCAAACCGTTTAGAGTCAACAGTTATTTGTATAAATGTCACTGCGTGCTTTGTGCTATAGGAGGGAGAAACCCAGGACCTGGAGATGCGGCTGTTGCAAAGATGGAAGTCTGTGTATGTCACCTGTGAGAAATATTTTTCAAGAAACTTGTGTAGCTATCAAGGAGTGGTAGAAAAACATATTAAAACAAAAAGCCCTACCATGATCCACATATAACTGTTTCTTAACTGTTTTTCTACAGCAAAGCTATTATATTCTATTTACAGTGGATGCATTTAGAACAATGTATTCTGTCAATACCAGGAAGTGGAGCGAGTGTATTTCTGTTTTAGCTTGCAAGGGAACTAGCATTTGTTCTGCTCGTGTTTGCTGAAAAGTCACTCTTAAACTCCTAGTGTAGTTAACCATGGGAGATCGGGCTATGGCATGAGTATCCCACCACCGCGCAGATTCCTCGTCTGACTTGCAGAGGGGCTACTGTGGATCACAGTGGCTGCTCGTGATGGCATCTGGAGCTGGGCAATTGCTCATTTGCAAAAGTTTAGAGGAATGGTTGTAGATTTTTCATTACAAATTACCTACCTTACAGGATTACAATTTCTTTCTGATAGCTTAACAAAATTTTGATGATACTGAATGGTTTTCATAAAGAACAAGTGCTTCATCATGTGGATTGCTGGTTAATTTTTTTGTCATGATACCTTTGAACAGCTGTTTGTAACATAGCTAAGTTTCCTTCGAAGAAACCAGATCATGTCTACCTTAGTACCCATTTGGAAGGCTCCCACGCACAGAGTGTTTTGGGTATTACTCAAGTCCTACCTAAGCAGTAGCTTTATGCAAAATGCTTAGGAAAGGTATATGGATGCGGGAACCTGTATTAGGTTTCTCCAGTCAGCTTGCCTGGTTGTTTTTCTGTGTCTTAAAAGCAGAAATCTTTGAAGAGAAAGATGTGGGGAAGTTAAACTCCCCCAAACTCTTCTTCCTTTCCCCTTACCCTGTTTCTTCTTTCATTAAGCTGGAGCCATGGCTTCCCCCAGCTGGATCTTCCCTGAATGACTTTGTGCTTCGCACTCGCATCCTGAAGGAAACGAATGCTACACCTGGGCTTTATAAACAGCCACTGACAAATCCCCGTGGGCAACAAGCTTATGTCATTGTAAAATATCCTATAGGAACAGCAGTGTTTTTCCTTGCATTGTGTACCTGATGGCACTGGTGGGAGCCTACCAGCTGTTACTGTTGTTGTTCGTGATAAGACTCATTTAGTTTTGTAACTCCTCGGACTTACGTTTGCGTGCTATTTCTGCTGTAATACGTAACGCTGCGCAGGAAAAACATGCAAGCGCAGCCATGTATGTCTGTAGACTGCCCGTTGGATCATACCCTTCAAATGCAGTGAAGAAAACAGCATCAGTGTATTTCCACCTCAAATTTTTGCAGACTGATTCTTTCATGGCAGGAGTGCCAGGGCATGGTCATCCACGTTAGTAAATGCTGCGTGCTGCCTTCTGCGCAGCGCTGCGGGGGCTTTCAGCGGGCACATAGCAGTGTACGGTCTTGTGCCATATTTATGGAGAAAGTTGTTGCACTTTATTATTACTATACCCCTTTTAGACAAATATAAAAAGATTGCAGATCTTAAGTCACAGATAACTGTGGTAATAGTGCACCCGTAGGCTTAGTGGTGTATCAGTGGGCTGAGATGGGTGCAAAACCACCTGTATGCTGAGGGATGGTGATTGTATGCTTTGGCTACTTACTCCTGTTCTTTGGAACTAGCTTCTTTATTATTCCTTTCTCCATTCTCTGTTTCCTGCAGCCTCTTGCTGGCTAACAGAAGGGATGTCTGGAATAAATGGTGTGTACCAACTATGCTGTTTTGTGGACAAGAGCTTCTGGCTATCGGATGACACTAGATGGGTGAGATTCAACAGAAAAGGTTTTAGCTATTTATGCAGAAGCTGGTAGGCACTGTGGCCTACCCTGCCAAAGGATATTGTGATTGTAAAAAATTCACGTGAGTTGAAGGGGAGACCTTCATCTGTCTTCCAGAAGTCTCTGGAAGACAGCTCCAAATACATGAGCCATTGCAAACCAAGGAAATCCCTTTAGCTGAAAATGGTTGGAAGCCAGAAGAATGGGGAAAAATATAGTACGTGCTTGCGATGTTCTCACTGTCCCCAGTAATATAATCTTCCTGTACCAGGTGATTTTTCCATACTTACTATTCATAACTTCATTCTGTAGCAGCTTTTAATCCCCCAAAAATCATATCTTGAAGGAGGAGGAAGTGTCTGCATAGAAATGGTATCTGAAATTTCTAACACTAGTGCTTATAAAAGGAGGTGGTGAAGCCAAAGCAGATTTGAAATCTGAGATCTGATTTGAAATGGGAGAAAAACAAAGCGGAAGAGTGATGAAATTAGATATTCTGTTTCTGACTCCTCACTAACTTGTTGGCCCCTCTCCGCATACTGTGAGAGGTTGGCACAGCTTTCTTTGAAACAGTAGTTGTAGACTGTTGTCATAACACATAATGACTCTTGTCATTACTCTCTTCAGAAATTTGGGCTGGCTCCAGTCCACCGAAGTTGAGTATTAGCAACAGCCTGAGCAACCGCTCTGCTCTGCAAGTACAGTGGAGCAGCACTTGCACGGTCCTTGCTTTGGGGCAACCAGACGGTTTGCAGGCTCTGTGCTCTGCAGCACAGCTCATATTCTCTGATAGTGTTGTGATGCATTAAACCACAACATTGAATCAATCTATTTTTTTCCTGAAACCATTCTGATGAACAGCCTTAGTCACTGGGCCACGCCCGTTGGGTCCCACTTTCTTGGTTGCCAACAGGCTGTTAACTGGATGGGCTTTTAAATGTCTTCGGCTCAGTGAAGTGAGAAGGAGGAGGTAGTCATGGAGGTGGTGGCTGCTCCCTTGATCTAGGGCAGCGAAGGGCGGTGAAAGGTAGACTGTTCTGGACATTATGAAACGTTTGAGTAGGGTAAAGCCTGCTCCTCAACGCAAGTGAAGGTGGAGCTGCTGTAACGTAATGGTGGTGAAGTCACTCATTACGAAGGTTGGGCTATTAACAGGTAGAATAACTTGTTCTTCAAATGCCAGGCGCTTTCCTTGATGCCCTGGCTGGCTGATATCCCACCGGAGAGCAGTGTTCAGTCATCTGCAAGTTGTAGAAAGCCTATGGGACCTGGGCTGCTTAAACTTGAGGTTTGGAAAACTGTGGGGTTGTTTTATATTGATGATCCCATTTTTAAAGAATGACTTTTGCTTTTCTGTCTCAATGGTAATTTATTTTTAGCTCTCAAACAATTAAGTGTAGCACTTGAGTTTGATGCACTTTTTTGCTTTTGTGTAAATAGATTGTACATGATACAAAATTATATGTATATTTATAAATAATGTGCACATATTAAATAACCAATTATGAGTAGTACAAAATAGAGAGACTCATCAAATGTGATGTGTCTTGATGAAAAACAACTAGTTTCTTTAAAGCACTTCTGAATGTTAATGGCCTAATTTATTTCTAAATTGATGCTCCAAGTTGAGAGAAATGTAAAACAATTTAAACATTCCTGGAAGAGCAAAGGTTCCTTATTAAAGTAAAGAAACAAGTGGTGTACTAATTTTCTGTATATTCTAGTGTAAATATTCCTCTCAGTTGGATGCTATTTAAAACTCGTTGAAGATGGCCCTCTCCTAACTGTGAGCTTTTTAAAAAATTATTTGCATTTAAGCTGCAAACTGTAATTTGACCATCAGCCTGACTTAAAGCTGAGCTTGCTTATCCAGAGTAAAATACTGCCAGTGGAATTTTGAACGATATGGTTCTCAACTTTATGACATTTACATAAGAAACAACCCCACCCCCAAATTGCTCCACAGGCAGAGCCTGAAAGTAAAACACAGCGATGCCATAAATTAATTCCCAGCGTCTGCCTTGCTGATGGGAACACAAATTTTCGTGGTCTGTTTGCATTGCTCGAAATTGCCGGTGGAGGCAGAGGGCAGCTGCGCTGGGCACAAGCGCTGGCACTGCGGGGTGAAGCAAGGCAGGGAGCACCCAGCCCTCCCTCTCCTCCCCAGCTCCTGCCGGTGCCCGCGTTCCTCTGATGATGGCTCACCCTTACTGCTCCTTTCCATTTCCCTTCATGGTGGATGACCATCAGGAATGATAAACATTCATAAAATTATTAAATCTGTTTATTACTTTGAGCTTAGCTATGCACATGAAATATTTTAAAGAAAAGGATTGGTTGGATACTCCATAAATAGCGTTATTTATTTTTGTGTCGTGCTTACCATCTCGGAAATGTGCTCCTGATCCTAAAGAAGCTGTTGCAGGTTAAAATTCGCTTTTCCTCTTCAAAAGTAATTTGTGTACCATAATAGTTCTTGGAGAAGACCCCGGACAGAGGGTACGCTGTGGTATTTCTGTGATACTGCAGTCGTAGCTGTGTGTGACCTGGAGTGAAAATATAGAAGTACTATTCTATGATTACAAATTTGAGCAGTATACTTTACATCTGCTCTTTCTAGGTTGGGAATGATAACCATTGCTTCTCTTGAGATTTTTTTTTTTTTTTTTTTTTGTTATGGGAAGGCTTTGTCACTGAACAGAACAGTTATTTTTGTTAAAGCAACTACTATGTGTTAAATTACTGTTCTGCAGTACTTAGACCATCCTAAAAAGATGCAGTTGTTATGAAAATTGCAATGTTAGAAATCATGATGTAGTTTCCTTTGCCAGTTTCATCATGGGTTTGGGAGGTGTTTTTTTTGTTTTATTTTCTTTTTTTCTCTTTGACTATGGTAAGTTCCAGGGTTTTTACTGCTCCCCATATTGTTTTGTGGAAACACAAACAATAGTAAGAACTCCAGACTGCTGCTAACTGCACAGGGTTAAAATACAGAAAATGAGTGATAGTTAATCTTTCTGTTAGTGTTAATATTGGATTTTACTTAGGCTAATAGGGTGTAAAATAGATTTAAGTACCGTAAAGTCAACAGTTTCTGAAGTGTAAATCGGCTTTCATCCCAAAACCTGTGATTTTTCCTCCTTTAGAAATTTCCTGCATATTTTGTCTTGCTGCTTTATTGAAGTGACACGCCAGAAATCTGTTTTTGGATTCATTGATTTCCCCTCCTCCCCAGCCATATTTCTTCCAAAGCAACTTAAAGGACATCGAAGGATAAGAGGCAAAAATTGATTACATACTACCAGTTAAAGTAAGCCACAACTCTTAAAAGAAATTAGATTGCCAAGGTTACATTCTTTCATCTTGGGCTGACCGCAGCCTGAAAACCAAGAGATCCAAATTGGTGAAAATAAAGATATGAAGACTTTTTGCCCTTTGAGTTGCCAAGGCATGCAGCAGCACAGGTGCCTCCCAGTTATTTACCGCTTGACTCTGGAGTATGTTGACAGGTACTGTACAGTTAGAAAATTCAAGCCTGCTAATATGAATTATCACTGAAGAGCTGTAGTGGTTTTTTTTTGTCATTTAGTCCCATATGTCTAGCAGCAATTTCAGACTATGCCACTGACCTTAGAAGTGCACCGAGAGGCCTGATATGTCCTAAATTTAGAGATATTAATACAAAGGAAAGCTTAGTTGTTAGGTTTTGCTTTTTTAATTGGCTCCCCGTAGTTTAACTGAGCTTGAAAAAAGGGGAAATAGCTGCTTGCTGATAAACCAGAAGGGGAGCTAGCTTTGATGTTTTATGAGCGATAAAATATTAATAGAACCTTTCGACGTGTTTCAGAGTGATATGTCAAACTACTAAAGTCAGCAAGCTGGAGGGAGCAGAGGTGGGAGGCTGCTTCTGTTGCACTGTGTCCGGGTCCATTAGCGGTGCAGGCGAACGAGCCGTGGAGAGGTTGGATTTAGCATGCAGGAGGCTTTTATTCTTTAAATTAAAGCCACATTGTGTTCTAGTAGCCTCTTTGGTTAGAACATGCTGTAAAACTGATTGTGCAGTTCAAGACATTAAAAGTTACCAACTCCTTTGAAAATAGTAGCTGTTCTTAGTTGTGGGTTTTGTGGAACAGGGCTTAAAGTAAATTCCATTACACACATCTTGGCAGTGGTCCCCGCAACATAGATTTTCTTGAGTAATTAGAAATGGACACAACTTCCAGGTGCTATACATAATTTTTTTCCCATATACACACAATGTAGTCTGTGCTTCAGATGATGGAAGGACAAAGAAATTGTTAAAGGTGGTAAGAGTTTGAATGTAACCTCTCGCTTAGCAAGTCTGGACTTTGCTGGTTCAGGAAAGCCAGGCAATCCAAGTTATTTGGATTCTGTTATGTCTAGTTTCTGCTGAGATAGTTATGAACCACATGCTTCTTCTCAGTGCCTGTGTTTGTAAGAAGGGTCTTTATCAGTTTATATATTTGAACTTTTCGCTGTATAAAAATTTCGTGTTGACAGTTAAATCTTATCTCATGAAAGGGTATATCTTTCACAATGGAAAGCGATATTTGAAGAAACAAGTTATGTAGAAGTCTAATCATTAGGGAATTTTGCCTGATGTCTGGCCAGGAGATGGTTCTGTCTGGTCATGTCCGAAGTAAGCCAATGTGTCTAAAGATGGGATGTCCTGTCTCGAATGGTTTTTTTTAATTAAATATACAGTTTGTAGGCAACAGGAAATCCTTTAGGAAGATACAACTCTGCTACGACTCTCCCAGAAAGAAAATGGCTGCATTTCAAGGTTTGTCCCTGACTAGGATCCCTACCCAGTGAGACAGTCTTGGTGTTAGATCCCAGCCCTAGGCACTCTGTAATCATTCAAAATGAAAGACAGGGAGCGCTTTCTTAGGGCTGGAAGTATAGATGTGTATAAATGGAATTTTTTCTCACGTGCTTCAAGTGTTTAGTAATATTTTTTTTTCACAACTGAGTAGTAGTAAAATAAATTATTTTTATTTAAGGACCGCCTAAAGTTTTTGGAAATCATGGGCTTTTCACTTTGAAAGCACTGGCAGTATTAACTAGAGACACTGGTCTACTCTTACAGCACCTGGCACTTGAATACGAAATTGAAGGTGCCCCAAAGTTGCCCTCCTCAACCTGACCACACAAATATTTTGTGACCTGCTGAAACAGGCAAAGTATTTGAAGACTTGTTCTGCTGGCAGCTGCTAGCTAGAAAATCCTTCCATGTGACAGAAAGATTTTCTTGAGTGTGAAGTCTGCTGTGAACTTGTTGCTTATTTCTCTCCTCATAAATATTTATGAAGAATATCCTGATTTTTTTGTAAACTCGTATTTGTTATTAAAGGTAATTGTTTATTTCTGCTGCTTATCATCCCTCTCATTTCCACCTCCTGAACGAAAAGACCTCACACTCGCATCTTTTCAAATACCTGGACCCCACTAATCCAGACGTCCGTGTTGACAGAGCACTGTGCTACCAGCCTGGGAGGAGGTGGGGTCTTGCAATTTATGGAGAAATGGGTGGGTGCAAGGAGCTGTGTGGTTGAGTTGTGTTGCAGGACTGAGGTTTTAGGTTGCATCTTGAAATGACGATTTTGGGATATACAAATACAATTATTTGGCTAGTTGCATATTTCTTGTTAACGTTGTGCATTTAATGAAGTGCTCAGAAGTGTTTTAAGCAAAGTGTTTCATAAGAGAACTGCTGAAGGAAGATAATGCCTGCATTTTGTATGGCTAAGAAGTCTAATGCCATTGAGAACTTGAGTTCTTGTGTTTGTTACGGTTCTGCAACTCTTACTGCAAGACCTGGCTACAGCTGGGGTAGCAGGGACTGGTGGCTTTTGAACAGGTCTTGTTTTATGCCTGACATTTTCTAGCAGTAGAGTTTCTGCTGTGCAAGGTTGCCAGTTTCGAAGTGTACTGAGAGTACTGATTTTTTGGCCTATGCCCAAAGCTAAAGGGGCTCACAGTGACATGAAAAGCTTCATTTGATTTGCAGAAGCAGCAGTGGGAACTCACGGTGCATCCTTCATGGTGCCCTGTGCTGCTGGGGAAAATGTGCTGTACACCACTTCTAGAAACTTGTATGTTGAGTCTAGCTTTCTCACTGAGAGCAATTGTTTCCAAATATAGCTGTGCCTCTGCAATCTTTTTGAGTGACCTAAACTTTTATAATATATGTGGACACCCTGTGCATTTATCACAGACAGCAACTTGCTCATCACTTCAGACCTGGCTGGAATCCACATTGTTAATACAGCAGCTCCAGTCTGTTTTTCCACACATCTTTCAGACAGATGGAGAAACGTGGATGTGGTTCAGATCCTGCCCTTGGAGTCGTTTTGTGCCCTAAATCCAACTGTACCAGCATGTTCCTGCGCCTTGTGCTGTTCTGAGCTCTCCTGGCTGGTGAGAGGAGCGGTACAACCCCTGGGAGCCGGCTTCGGCCCCAGCTGGGGGTGTGTAACCGGGGCGCGGGTGAGGGAGCCAAACCACCAGAATTACTGTGCATTTTTAAGTGATGAGCCCTCCTTTTTGTGAACAGACTGAAGATGGTGGTTGAGAGTCAGTTGGAAGGCAGGTAAATTCTTCTTCTTGTCTGTGCTCTCCCCCAGCTTGATGGCTTTTGGTTTTTTTTTCTTTTTTCTTCCCATAAGCCCTGCTGGGGAGGATCTGACTCAGCTTTTTACATTCTCTTGGTGTTTGAGAATGTTTTTTGTTTTTTTTTAATGAAAAAATATTTTTTGTTTTCTTATGCTTTTTTTTTCATTGTATTTTTCACTGCTCTCCTTTGGTGATGCTGAGCCTGTCTTTAGATTTTGACGTTTTTGGAAGATAGCTGTAAGGTGACTTCTGTGGGTCCCTTCCTTGAGAGGTGGGGAAATCAAAGTTTTGCTGAGAATAAAAATCAGTGTACAAGCTTTTAAAGTTCATGAATTTAAAAGCCATGTAATTACTGCTGTGACTGATGTGTACGATACCCAAAACCAGGTTTGCACTAATCTATGGTGGGAAAATGTCAGTGTATTGTTGTCACTTCTGAATACAGCTAAATAAGTGCCTTTCATAAAATTGTCGAAGTTTATAGGCATATTTACTTTACAGCTACTTTTATAAGTTACCCACACCCTTCTCTGCATGTGAATAAAAGAGCTGGGAAGGCCACACTGATAATGTCATACCAGGAAATCTTTAATATAAAATACAGAGAACATGGCAGGGGGGGAAGCTTGGGGCGTGGGGGAAATCATGCTGAAGGTAGTGTATGGAGGGAAAAAATATTGCTTTTACTTCTATGCCTTTTTTTTTCTTTGGAGTTTAAAAGAAAAATGATATAACATGGATTGCCTTTGACATAAGCCAACAAATGTGTTTGTAAGCACTGATATATGTGGAGTCTCCTTGGTTCCATCTCTGAGCCTTTATAATTCTTCTAGAATTGAATGTGAATTAAAAAAATGGGGAGGAAGGGATGGGTAAAACAAACGAAAACCCCTTAATCTCGCAGAGCTGAAAATACCACCTATTGACCAGACTACGTCCTGCTTAATCTTTTTCTGCCAAGTTAGACATTCTGGCAAGTTTCCTCAAGTCTGGATGTATTCAAGTAGTGTATTTGGCAGACTTCGTTTGTTGCTAAGCAAAGATACGTGAAAATCCCAGTTCAAACATTTCAGCCTATAGTTGTTTTTACAATCTGCCAAGAAGCACAGCTAATTGATATTTCACTTCATACATTGGATATAATTTTTCTATGTTATGTATCTGGAGGTAGATTTTCTACTTAAATGTCAAGTTCTGCTACTGTATATTTCATCAGAAACAGTTCATAACACATAAAGTTTTACAGAATATGTACTATTTCTACTGAACGATGTGTAGTGTGACATTTGGTAAGTCACTACCAAAAGGCTGTCAAATGCAAAATCATTACATATGAGACATTCTGTATATGAATGGGATTATTTGAATACTTTTGATAGTTTTGTCCCTTATAAAGCTAAAATTTGAAACAATAAAAGTAAAACTATTCAAAACTATATGGTTTTGATTGTAAATGGTAATCGGGCCATTCTTCCAAATCCAGTGCTAGATTTTGGTGTCCACAGCAGTATTTCTGCTTGTCAATACAAGTATTAGTTATTGAATTTGGTGCATAGGAAGAAAAGTGCGATTTTGGGTTTTAAATGAGTTCTGGTTTAGCTGAGGAAAGTACATGGACTTCCTGACGGGAAAAGTAAATGCTGTCTGTGCCTGTTGGAGAGGTCACTAGAAGTTTCCGAAGCCTGAAAGGACTGCAGTAGCTGTTCAAGGCCATCCTCTGCCTAACAGGGTTTTGGAAGCTGAAGACCTGAATTGCAAAGGTGTGGTTTCCAATATATCATACTTTCTAAAAAGAGATTTGGCCTTCAAAGCAAGAGCTTATGTTGGAGAACCAACCATGACAAAGAGATTTTATCCCTAATTACGCCATCGGTTCAGTCCTGTCTCTAGACTGAACATGTCTGTATGTTTAGCTTCCAACATCAAACTTTTGTTTGATTGAAGAAGCGGTTGTCACCCTCAGACAGGTGCTTACGGACTGTGTAAGCTGAATAGATCAAGCTTCTTTTGTCTGTACGTATAATGTAGGGTTTCTGACAGTAGATGATTCTTGTGCCTTATTTTGCAGTCTTCACAATTTGTGGTGTTCTTGTTGAAATGTAAGTGCTAGGACTTGACTGTATTCGAATCCTGCACTTCTCCTTATTTGTCTAGAAGTAGACATCACTCCCCTACTCCCACTCAATTAAAATGCTTAGGATAATTTGTAAATAAGGGCAAACTGGCCTCCCAACAACTCAGAATGAAATGGCAGAGGCGGAATCTTGATGAGATTAAATATTGCTGTGTTCTTAAAATAACTTGAAAGGCTTTATTAGAAAGGTACTATCTCATTAGTAGATTACACAGTGTTACAATTAAGCATCCGAATAGTCCAGAGGTTGATTTGCTTTATTTATTTCTCGCAAGAAATTCACTTGGAACAGCCTATTCAGTCCTTGCAATTGATGCAGATGTCAGGAATTCTTTTCTGCTGACATGGAATAAAGGCTAATCCAGGTCAGTCAGTACCTTGTAATTAATGCACATTCTTTTTTCTTTTTTTTTTTTTTCTTGTTTCTTTTCTTTTTTCTGTTAGGTAGGAAAAAGGGAACAATCCCTGGTTTTAAAGCTCTGAGCTGGACCAAAGCGATTCTAAAATCTTTGAATGGAATGCAGATTATAGAGTAAAACTATGCTAAACTACTAAATAACAGATAATGTTTAAATCTAGAGGGTTTTGTGTTTTGGTTTTTTTTTTCCTTTGTGGCAGTTTGCAGACAAACAGTGTCTTACGTTACTGTATAATAGCTATCTCAGGGTGGTTGAAGGGTTAAGGGGAAAGGAAGATAAAAGCTGCTTTGAGCTCACTTTATTACCTTGAACTTTAGATGCTGTTGAATATAGCAGTCATCTGTGATCACAGGTATTTTAGCAGCTGTATAATCGAGCACTATATATGGGCAGATAGGAAATGATCCAGTAATTAGGGGAAACAGTACTGAACCTGATGACTTAGTCACTTTCATTCTTAAATCGCTCAGTTGTAGCTGTTAGACTTTATCCTGTGATCTTTTCTCAGTACCTTGACAGAGTACTGGAAAACCCTGATAATCAGATTGGCGGAGAGTTAGAAAGGAGAGAAGGTTTCAGTGTTTCTGCCTTTCTTTTTGTAGCTCCCTGCCAAAGAAGTGCCGTCCGGCTGAGAGGTGTTGCTTAAGTAGACTGGGAGGAGGATAGAGGCTGGTCTCTCTCCTTTAACGAGATGCCTACCTTTCTTTCTTCGTATATGTTGTATTGCAAATATTAATAACAATGCAAGGGAGGGCTCTTGGGTGGTTTTGTATACATGCCACTGAAATCTGAATGCCAAACAAAGCTTGGCAAAGAGCTCAGATTTATAAGCTGGGGGAGAAAATTCTGCGGCCTGCTTGCTGAACAAATGGGAAACGTTCAGTTCCTGTGTGTAATATAGCCCTGAATGTTGGTGGGTTTGTACGTGTTTTCTCTCAGTTGTCTCCCCCCTGCCCCGAGAACCTTATGAAGCTCATTCAAAAGTGAAATACATTTGTCTAAAACTAAGAGGGATTTTGAAAGTTAGGCTGCGAATTGATCACTGAAGGAATTCCTAAAAGTCGTACGAGAACTCTGTTTTCAGAAACACAAAAAAGCCCTGCCACTTCTGTGACGTTGCGTAGTTGCTACGTGATCTGTATATGTACACACGTAGCATTATCTGCGTCTTCAAAGTACTCGTGTGTTTTTGCATATTATGTCTATCAACCTTGTGCATATGACTTAGTGATCAAAATAAATATGTTAAAATAATGGCTCATAAATTTGCTTGTTGGCTCAGTCCTAAATATGATGTCTGTTGCTGAAAGTTCCCTTGTCATCTCCTGAGATTCTCCCAAGAGATTATTCTTGCTAAAATGCCAGGATTTGCTCTTTATCAGTGTTGGATACTGAAAACAGTATAAGCGGTCTCATGCAATAAATATTGAAATGTACAGTGATTCACTGGCTTTATTTACCACTGTGGTAAATAAATAGATACACAGATTTTGGTTAAAAATTCTAAGGACACTGCATTTAACTCTAATTTTCTCTTTAAAATGCATCCCTTTCTAATATGACTAATATGTTACACTGGAAGCTGAGTGATTTAGTGGACCAACAAAAAACCATCCTGAAGAAACTGTGTCCTGAAGCAAATACAGACCCCTCCCCTCCCCCCCCCCCCCCCCATTTGTTGTCTGTTTTGGGTCGCCCTTGGTTGGTGTACAGTCAGTCCAGGTAGCTGTGGGCAGCACTTCTGAACTCACTAACTCCTTTACCCAAGGCCTAACCTCCAAATTAATCGTTGGAAACTTAGCCTTTTGTCTTAATTAGCCATGGGATGGTTAAGCAATTGGTAAGCCAGTTGAAAATGGTTGTTTACATATGTGTATATAGACCCTGTTCTATTTCCAGTATTATTTAGGTGATTTTTGAAGACTATGTGGAGGACTCTGAAGATTCTTTGTGTAGAGCAAGGAAGGTTTTGCTGCGTGTGTCTGCTTAATATTGAGGGCCTGCTTAAAATCACGTGTAGTGCTTGCATTATTAAATGCTATCATTCCCTCCTCCTGTATTCAGTATGAGGTACCAGCAGCACAGCGGGACGTTGCAGAGGTACCGCCATGGGCGAGGAGACATCTGAGCTGGTGCTGAGTCACCGCATCCCTCGCTCGGGAGGCTCACGCGCTGGTTTGGGAACATGAGCGCTGCCGCCTTCTCATGTGACCTTGGCACATCGCTTAACATCACTGTGCTGTGTCCTTGTATCTACAGGGTAATTTTGACTGGTATGGCAGAATAGCCTTGTGAAGTTTGGATGGTGGATTTTAAGATACTTTGAGATTTTCATGTCAAGATGTTACAGGAATACTTTGTGTTTAAATGAGATGTGAGAATGGAGTGTCCAGAAAACTTAAATGCACTATAGATACTGTTTCTCTGTTTAAAAAACAAAAGAAGAAAGTTTTGAAGCACCTCCTTTAAGTTATGCTGCCAATAACAGCAATTATAGTGTTGGCACAGAGAAAATATAATTTTAAAGTGCTTATTGCAACAGAAATCAGCATATTTGGACTCAGTACTACAAAGTTCTCGGAACAAGCCGTTTAAGCAAGTGATTAACTTTGAATGAAGGATTCGTAGATTTGGAGAGGCTGACATGCTCATGGCTGAGTGCTTGTGCTACAATTCCCACCCTGCAGGAGAAGAGCTATGATTTCATGATACAGCTAGTACCGTAAGAAGGAACAGTCCCATCCTCTCTCTAGTTATGTATTTACCTACCTCTTCTGGCTCTTACCCAGCACACAAACCATAATGTTTCAGGAGCAAGACTAGCAGGAAAGTAATTTTTCTTGTCTTGGTTTTGGGATTTTTTTTTTGTTGTTTGGTTTTTTTTTTTCATTTGAACTGTTTAGCCATCCCTGAGCCCACTTGGTGTGGAGCATTGCTGCTAATCATCCATGTTGGTTGTAAATATTTTGCAAGGCAAATCGTGCTTTGTGGAGTGGATTTGTCCAACTTTATGCAAAGTGAAGGCTGAATTCAAGATGAATTCAGCACTTAGTAAGCTGTTCTGCTTCATGCATGCTGAAGAAGCGACTGTAGCTCGTTTTCTGTCCTCTGTGACAATGAAATAATAGAGCTTATGGACTCAAGGAATAAAAACGTACTTTGCCTCTGAAGTAATGGGGGCTGTTTCTCTCCCAGCCGGGGCAATACAATACTTCTAATGCCAAGTTGGGAAAGGATGTAAATGATAGCCTTGCACAGAGCCACAGGCACCGCTTGTAAAGTGAAAGTGGGGTTATCATTGGCTCTGGGGCAAGGCTTTGAAATCTGGGTCTGTTTATTTCTATGCCTGTAATACTTCAGTATGTCCCTGACTTGCCTAAGGAGCCTGATAGGAGCTTGACTGTATTCTGGGCAACCCATAGGGAAGAATTTTAACCTGTCATCTCAAGGGAATTTCCTCTTCTGTCTTTCTCCTGCTTAGTTAGTACTGAATGATACTCCGCTCTGCCCACTGCCTTCTCTGTTCCAGTCATCCCAGATCTTGTCCTGAGGCAAAAAAGAAGACGCTACCAATCATATCTTTGCAAAGTAGTAACTACGCACTGTTGTAAGACTCTTTAATGCCTACTGCTCGTATTGTTACAGGAGGTGGTTGGCTGCAGCTGGAATGAGGTAAATTCCGACGAGGACAGAAAACTGAGGCTTGGTAGCTGGCTCTTTCTTCAGGTGAAGCTTCTCCCACCCTGTAACCCAATGAGTTTGTCGAATGTTTACAGTTTTGGTTGGGAGATTTAATTACAATGACAGTTGAGTTACTTTTTGATTGTGGATTTGCAAAGGATGGTCTTCATGTACAAATATAATCTTAAAAATTTTTTTATCATAGTCGGATACTACAGCTCCTAAGTCCTCGTGGGTCTTTTCCACTTGAATTAAGGGGAAGTAGCATTGTGGTACTAGAATGATGTTGCACTCAGGAGGGTCTGCTGTACTGCAGATAACAATCCTAAATGGAAAGCATGAAACATACTGTTTTTTAAAAAAAGAAAATCTCAGTATCATCAGCAGGAGAAAGGCAGGTGTCATTTTATTGACGGATTAAGCTGCCCCAGTTTGGATAAGTCAGTGTGCAAATACACACCAAGGAGAGGAAGGGGGGGGAAAAAAAAGAATCTTTGGGGTTTACTCTGAAACTGCATCTATGAAGGGTGGAAGAAAGGTGACCCTGTCCTTACTTCAAGAATTGTGAAATGGATTTGCCTGTAAAATACACCACAAATGTGTGGACTTTCTAGCCGTAAGTGCTACTTTATAAAGTTCTTGGATTGTATTTACCATTGATTTGGTATAATCATTTGGTTATATTTAGAATACAGTGCCCAGACTAGCTTATTCTTTGTACAATGATAATTAAATAAAACCTGTGATTATGATCTGTGCTTTCCAAATCTCTATTCTGTCTGAAGCAGAGCAAACAGGAGCTCTGATTTTAAGGTCTATGCTTGGTGGATTTTCATTTTCATAACAATATTTGCTCAGTAGTTGGTATAATCCTGTTTAAAAGTGTTTTGTGATAGTTTTTTTTTTTCCTTTTCTTACTCAAACATGTTCTGCCTGGCTACCATTGTTTCATCCCTCATCCACAACTGAGTAACTTAATGCTGAAGTCAAACAAGTTTGAGTTTCAAAACCAGACAAGTGTGTTGTGTTGTTTTTTTTTTGTCATTCCATTTCCATTTTACTTTGTGCAAACCGGTAGTAGTTTTGTTGGCTGTTCTGTAGCTGGCAGTGACATTGAAAGCATTTGAAGCCAATTTTTATGCAGAGTAAACATTCTGTGGTTAGAAGGGCTTAATTAGCTCAGGTGCCTTTACTGCTGGTATATACCTCCTTATCTTGAAAGTAGTATCCACCAACTAATCCTTTATTTATGTTGAGCTTTGGAATTTCCCTTGAAATGCCTTTTTGTAACCTCTCCCTGTATAAATGGGAAGTGAATGGACTGTCAGGTAAACAGTGAGGTTGCAGGAAAGCACATTAGTAACATACATGAATGTAAGTTTCTTCTCACTGGTGGCAGGTTGGATGCCTGTGATCAACCTCAGGAGTGCCAGCAGTGTACTTATTCCTGTGGTACGGTGTGTTACTTTTCGTAGTACCATTTTACAAAGGGATCTTTTCTTGTGTTTATGCATGGGAGGACTGAATTTGTTAATCAAATATCCAATGCTGTGTTTTCAGTGCTCAAAAGAAGGGAATTGTTAAACCACAATAGCCAATTGGTGATAGCAATCTCAATGTGAAATCCTAGTGGGCAGGTAGATTTTTTTTTTTTTCTCCTCTAGAGCAAGCTGAGATCACAGTGTATTCTCCAATTCAGTGTGAACAAAACAGTAGCCTATTTCCACTTCATGATGATGGAACTAACTCAGCTTTACTGCCTTGGCATAAAGAGGTATCGTTTTAGTTTGGTTTTGGTAAATTCTTAGCCCCATTGTGAAATGGTCTTTCTGATTACAGGATTAAAGGTAATCCTAGAGAATCCTGATAGAGGTGGCTGAAAAAGAAAATCTGTAAAACCATTGTATTCTGTTTCTCAAGTTTCTGGTTTTATAATAGTGTATGATTGCACTGACAACTGGTTAATCGAGGGTATCCTGTCGTAGGAAGAGAACAAGGAGTATGGCAGAAGTTACTGCTTTCTTCTGACTGAGAGTAAATGTCCAGTCTGATGATTTTAAAAGGTGGTAGTGATGCAAAGTTGAATCAGCCAGCAGTAAAGAAATTATAATTTTGGCTTGGCTATACCCTGTATGGTAAAAGAGGCTTGTGGGCATTTTATCTGAAAAAACTGTCTTCCTATCCTTTTTTTTTAACCCTGAAGAACCAGGTAGTTTTCTCATTTCAGGTTAGATCATGGTGTATGCCTGGTCTACAAGAAGAAAATAAATTCTGATGTGCTTTGGGTTTGTTTTGGTTTTCTTCTCCAAGATACTGTAGCCACAGAAGCAATATTGCTGTTAGCGTGTAATGGAGAGAACTGGACTAGAATAAGAAGTTGTATCTCGCTTGTGCAATGGAGATTTCTTTTTGCTTCTGTTTTTCCTCTGATACTCCTTGCATTCAGGGTCTGAAGGAATGATTATGTATGCCCATATTTGAATATTTTTTTTTTTTCCAGCTTTTGGGAGGCTGGTGGGAATGGACCCTCAGGCAGGTGTAGTGGCCATGGCCGCAGATGTTTTAACTGAAAGTGATCGCCCAGGCTCCAGCTGGTGGACGAGTGCAATAAAAATGCTGCTTTAGACCCAATGAAAGCAAGTGCTCATGAATATGTTATTTTTGCTGTGCATTTAACATGTAACGGTAGTACAGAATAAGCCTGCTCAGAGGTATGCAACTCAGAATTCAGGGTTGAAAAAGGGCACTCAACCAAAAGACACACTCAGGTTTTGAGATCACTTTATAGATTGTTACATTCTTAAAAAGAAATAAATCTGAATGTCATTCTGGTCTTGCTGTAAGACTTATTAACGAACTGGTTCCAGGGCAAAATCAGAAGTGTAGTAGTTTTCGATATCCAGTCTCTTGTGGAATGGAGTTGGAGATCTTTGTTTTTTATCGGAGAAAGGGTCATAACCTCATCAAGCATACCCTCCCTTCCTTATCACTCCCCAAAGCTGCAGTACTCTTAATTGCTTTTGGCAGAGAAAAGCTATGAGGAAATCAGGGAATATGTTTTATTTTATATTACTGTCATTAGTCTGAACTAGCTCTTAATCTAAAATTACAAAGGCATCGTTTATAAGCATATCTCTACTGCAGTTTCTGTTTGTTTCCACTCTTCTAGGTTGTATAAGGCGAACGGTGATAAATACATGCTTAACTTGACAAAAATTGAAAATGTTGTAAATGCTTAAAATTCACGACTTGCCTATTTCTTTACAAAATCGACGAGCTTCTCTGCAGGTTAGCCTGATATAATGTAATAATGACTGTACTTATAGTCCATATACAACACAGACTATTTTTCACATATTTATACTTGCTAGATCTGTATGAAGAATAACGTGTGAGGTGACATAAGGTGTTTCTTATCAACATAGCAAGTAAGCTGAAAATGAAGTCTTGTTTAGTGTTTGATCCTAGTTTTTGTAAAAAAACTTTTGTTCTTTGCTGCCTTGATAATATGAATCTAGACTGTTTGTTTATATCCTCTATCTAGACTACATTGATAGTATATGCTTAAATTATCATGAAATCTAGTCCAACAACGATGGTGGGGACTTGGTTGTCCTGTGGCAGCTGCTTCTGGAAGCTGAGCAATGTTAGGAGATCTGGTAGCCCTCCTGCTGCTACGTTTGCATGTGTGTGTCGTAACTGTGTGCAAAATCAGTAGCTAAGTTGATGCTAGCTCCTGGCAGAAGTCAGTAGCTAAGGTTGCTGTGTGACTGTGTATGTCTTTTCCTCAGTATGTCTGTAAGTGCTGCCTTTAATATACTGGTCTCTGGCCTCTCTGTTTATATTGGGGAATCCCTTTTGTATTTTTGCTCTGTAGCATTACTCTGTAAAAATGCAAGCTTTAAAAAAAAAAAAAACACCCAAACACACACAAATAAAATTTATCTGTGGGATAATACAGTCCATAATAGAGCTGTGATATCGTCACAGTCTAGGCGAGCTGCGTGATTGTGATGGAAGAGCTTTTAATTAAAAAAAAAGAGTGGAAGTGTTCCTAGCGAATTAATGAGCGTATAACTGCTAGGTAAACTCGAGTAGGATATATTTAACATTTAAGCGAGGAACTCTGCTTAAGAAGAAAAGCGAGATTGCTCTGACCTTGATTCTTTGCTCATAAGAACGAAGTTAAGCATGTGTGATAAAGATAAAAGTGCTCGTTTCTGTTTGCGGAACTGGGGCCACTATCAATATTTGATCGTGGTGGCCAAATTCAAGGCTGTTAAAAACCAGATGAAACTTGGAACTGTGTCAGGTGTTACTTGACAGAGGTTGCTTCCTTTTTGATAGGCGCAGCTGAAGTTAAAACCCGGCTTCCTCCAGATTCTTCAGGTGTATTAGAAAGGTGCATGAAATATGTCAAATAACTCATTTTTGAACAAGTATAATGTAAAATCTGCAAATTCTTGGATGCAGATTACAGTAATGGAAGGAACAAATCCGTTCCTGGCCGCACAGGAAGGAGCTGAAAACACAAACCCTGTATTTACTTGTGAATTTTTGTTCAGGAAGATGTAGCTCATTTGCTTAGTGCTGCCTGAGGGAGGGAGCTGGAAGATGATTAAATTAGTTTTCTGTTTGTTTCTACAGAGGCTTTGAGTGTTATCACTGGGTCAAGTTTATTTTTCTTTTTTGATCAAAGTTAGGTGCAGAACTGAGAAGTTAAGAATTGCTGTGTCGGCGGTGAGAAACAAGCTGCCTCCTTGGCTCCTTCTCCCCTGCTAGCCCGTCTCCTTTCCCTGCCATCCAACCTTAAAACCTGCAATAATTACTGTGATGATTGAAATTATGGAAATGTTCCCAGTGGTCCAGACCTGTCAGGACTAATTAAACCTCAGGATGTGAGAGTTTGTTCAATTTAAAATTGAGCTTTGTAAAGCCTACCTGAAGACATGATTTCCATTATCTCTCTGGGGGCTCTGACTCACTTCATACTTTAATACAATTTCTAGGGAGTAAACTTTATCTTTAACTCACACAGCTCTGAAGTTTAAAAAGAGTTAATGAAAAAGCTGCATTAATTGGTCTTTTGCTATTTGCAGCTTCCTTGTTGGAAACTTCGGTCAGAATGTGTGAAAGAAGGGACAGGTAGCTTCCTTGAAGCTTAAGTGAACAGGGTTCTGGCCCCCACCCATGAAGCATTTTACTTAGATTTGTGGGGTGTATATTAATAAATGTAGGGAAATCTCTAGCTGGTGATGTTCATAGCTGCTGAAGTTAGTTCACTGTATTTTCCAGGAGCTTTCCTTTGAATTTACTGTTTGGCATGCACGGAACGACATAGCCACTGTTTGACAAACAGTGATGGAGCAATAAATTGTAGCTGTAATTCAGCTTGGTGCTTAGGCGGTGTGTGTATTGCCCTCCAATACAGCTAGAACTTATCTTTTAATGCTAGGATAATTTCAAGTAATATTTGACTCTTTATGAACACTTTACTCAGGTACGCAATGTACTGCAAATAACATAAGCCGTAGTGAGCACAACCAGTGACAGTGAGCAATACTAGGTGTTTTAGAATATGTGGTAATTGCATCGTCCGGTGTGCCCTGCTCATTGCATAGCTAGTTCATGCTGCTGGGACCTAAACTCCTGGACTCTTTAAGGTTTTAAATTCTATGTAATAAAGGTCAGTGTTTATTATTATCATGCATTCAGCAGATGTCAGTGGCTGGTTCCTTATTATGCATGGCACTCTACCCTTAGCTTATCAGCTAATGTTTTTTACATATATATGTGTGTGAAGCTGAGCTATTGCAGTAAGCAGGAGTCTGTCTTTGCTAGCAAGGAGTACTGTCTACTGTCGGGTTTTCCTTAGCTTAGATCTCGCTTTTCCTGCAGGGTTAGCTCTTTGCTCCAGATCAAGGCTCATATGTAAGTGTTGCTTCTGTTCAACAGGAGGCTTTTGTTCAAAATAGTCTTACACAAAAAAGACTTCCTTACGTAGCCGCACAGTAGTAATGTTTTCTTTCTTTTCCTCTTATTTCTACTCTTTCTACAGATTTGCAAGCTTTCAGTTTTGTATTAGGAAAAACAGTACTTTAAAAATAATAATAATTCAAAAATACCCCAAATAACAAAACAGAAAACAACTCTCTGTCCCTCCATAACTGTATTTGAAAAAAAGAAAATACAGTATTCATATATATTTTGGGGAAAGAGCATAGGCTGGTACATTTTACTGTGTTTTTACTAAGAGATGTCCATGTATGTGGCTTCTGTAGTTTTAGTGCTACTTGGTAGCTTCAGTAACTCAAACATGTATCTAGAAGAGAGAATGAAGAAAGAGATGCTGTATATGTAAATATGTGCATTTAAGAAGTTTGGGAGGTTTTTTTTTTGTTTTTTGAATTCTTATAGTTTATTCAATATCCAACTAATTAATTTCCTCTTTTGTTGGCAGAAAATAGAATTTTTCTTCCCATTTCACTTGCCAGAATAAGTCAGTGCAGGTTAGTGATGCAGTGTGTGCGTGTGGTGGGGAGGGTGTTACTATTTTAAGAAAGTCAGTCCTTTATGTAGTCTGTACAGGGAGTTTGAGTCCTAGCCACAGTGCAAATAATTTGCCAAGCAGCATTTCCCGGACAGCTTATGGAAAGCAGTTCTGGAGGATTCCCAAACTTAAATAATTCAAAGATACCGCTTGGTGTGCCTGCAGCTTTCTGGAGCTGGAATGCAAAACTGGCAGTGGAATAAACACGCTCCCTGAGGAGGCTGAAGATGCTGCAAAGCAGCAGACAGGGAAGAAGAATTTTCCCGAAAGGAGCTTTTCTTTTTTTTAAGCTGTATTTCTCTTTGAGGCCTGCAGTGATGGCAGGTGTCCAGCTGTGGTATCAAAACTGCGGTTTTAAAACTGGAATGAGAGGATGGCTCTTAGCCACTGGTGAATCCTGTGCTGAACTGAACGACTCCAAGAGAGTAACTGGTTACACAGCTTCACGAGTGCAGAAGTAATCATGGGGAGGTGGGGGGGCTTACTCTGCAGGCATGCGTCTGGACAAAAACATTTCTAGAATGTTTGAAAACAGCAGTAGCTAGTTATCTGTTATTTGTTGGGCTGAATGGGATGTATAGTGTATATAGAGTTATGTCTCCAGTGAAAATGAATCTGCATTTGCTGTAGGACGCGTTTTTGGGGTAAGCCTTGCCTTTTCTTTTACCTTTTCCATCTTTCTCAGTCTTGCCTGCTTCCGCTAAAGGTTTTTACCGAGATTTAGAGTTCCTATAAGACCCTAAAACCAGAGAACCTTTTATAGAAAACAAACAAACAAAAACCAACTGGTAATACTGTTCTGTAAAAGTATATATGGCATTTCTTTGGTTTGTCATTTTTTTGTCATGGGCCAGCTATGTAGTGTAATGCAGTAAGCACGAAGTGGCTGTTGAGTGATTTAAAATAGGAAGTTTATTGTGATACTTTGTTTCGTTTCTAAGGTAACTTTAATTTCCAAGAATGAAATAACAAGAAAAGTGGCAAATACCGATAACCTGTATTTTCATGACAAAAATTTTCTGAGGAGGACTTTTCCTGAATTGGTTGTTGAGCCTGGCTAGCTGGGATGACCAGTGCCTTTTGGCCATTGCAGCTTGTTTGTCTCGGTATGCATGTGTTCTGTCATCTCGGTGATATACCGAAGTATATTTATTCACTACCTGAGTGGCAAATATTAATATGCTATGGAGCTGTTTTGATCATCATAATTGTATTTTGTGTGGGTTCACATAGCTGTATTAAGAATGAAAAGCTATGTTACAAGACTAAGTATGTTCTTCCTGGGTATTTCATTTGCCATTTCTCTTTGCAATGGGAGAAAAAAAAAAATAGAGGAGGACAACATGTGAAACGTGTTTCAAACATGCTTTATGCTAAATTTTTGCAGAAACTAGAAGGGCGAAGTATTTTTTTTTTATTTTTGTGTGAGTGTAATACCTTATTCCTGTCACTGTTAATGTTGTTTTATCACTAGTGATTGATTTGTGGAAATGTGTTGCACAGGGCACACACTACTTATGCCTTCACTTTGCCTGTGAAGGCATAAGTAGTTGTCTTGTTTAGTTGAAGATCAAGCAGATCATTGTCTCAACTACTACTCTAGTTTCATTTTGGGATTGGAAGATTTGTTGTCTCTGAAATTTGCTACCTATAGAAAAAAAAAAGTTATTGATTAATTTTACTAGAACCTTTGCAGCAGCATTCTCCCTTTAACTTGCTGGCTTTCAGGGAAAACCGAGTTCAATAGTTTACCTTTCTATGGTTCAAAATAAGTCACTTGTATGTCCTGACCTCCATGTAAGTGCTCCACAGAAGATGATTGAAGTGAAGTTATAGTTCTTGCTGTGGGAGAAAGTGGGAAGGGAGGAGAAGGATGCATTTAGCACTGCCCAAAGGAACTAGCTTTAGCAGGAGATACAAATCCCCAAACCGTACCTCTGAAGCCGCTGAGGTTTACTGCAACTTGGTTTTGTTTGGATCAGCTGATGGGAAGTGACGTCTGTCTAGAAACTAATGTGTTGTGTGTGCATTTAAGCACACACACACACACATCTGTGTTGTTAGATGTCGTGATTCCAGCTCAGTCAATGAGACTGCACTCCTGAAGCTAAGTCTATATGTAAACAAATATCAAAAAAGGACATCGTCCGTCAGTATGTCTGTCTGTCTGTCTGTTACCAAGTTCTTTCTCATGCTTTTTAATAACCTACAACACCTCCCCAAAGGTCCTTTGACAGGTGAGGTAACAGGCACATATGCTAGTTGAACATGCAAAAACCAGGCATCCAGTCTTGGGGACAGCTATGCCTGGTGGTTGGTGCAGGTACCTTGGTTCTCTCAGAGGTTTCCGAACACTTTGGTGCGGCGACAGAGGGGATGACCCTCTTCTGCCTGCAGCCCCTGGGCCACGTCCTCCTGCCTCTTCCTCTCTCTGGCACGAACGGCCGTATGCAGCTGCTCAGTTGGAGCAGGAGCCTGATGCAGGTGGAGACGGGGCTGGGTGGCTGTGGGACCATTGCTGCTGTTGGGAGCACTAATGGCACTTGGCAGTATGTGGTCCAGACTGAGGGAAGAGAGGCAAGCCCACAGCTGGGCCTGACAGGGATTTAAAGTGGCTCTGAAACAGTGCCCTGAGACCGAACTGGTCTGAAAATTAAGAACCTAAATATATTCTTCTCACTGTCTGTGATATCCTCGTGTTAGCATTTAATCCTCTTGCAAGGACTGTGACTAGCATCTAAAACAAATAACTATTTTGTTACAGCCTGTCAAAAGCCGTAAGAAAATATTTAAAAAAATAATTTCTATTTTTAAAAGATGTATTTTTCTTGTGCCTTTAGAGACAAACCCAGCAGATCGAAAATGCATTATATGATTGTTTCCTTCAGGGATTAATCTCTTGAACGACAAGAGCAAATACTTGGGGAGATATGTTTTGCCTGTGTATAGTGTGTTTTTTCACAATGCTTATAAATATACTTTAATCATGTTTGCTAGCAATGTCAGGATACCTAGTGTAGGTTTTGAGAATGGTCTAGAGAGTACATGGCCAGTTATTATAAGCTTGGACAGCTTTTCTAATTAATTTATTTTGATAACCTGGGGCTTTCCACTGCACTGAATACTTGCTGGCCTTTAATTTCATTTACTGGAGGGTGGGGAGGAAAGAGAGGAAAAGAAAGGCTTTAGGAAATCCCTTTCCCCACCCTGCCAAAGAAGGTAACTTTCCTTGTAAGTCTTGTTTGGGTTTAAAGGGTGCAAGCAGAGGAAAAAATACACATAGTTTTGTATCCTTCATAAAAGCCAAATGTTGAAAGCAAAGTATCAGATATTTAGGAGCATTACAGATTTGATACAACCTCTGTAATAAATGCGTATGTCAGGTTTATAAAATGTTTGTAGTCACTGCTGAACAGCCTTTATTCTAGGACATGATGATTTCTAATATACTCTATTTACTATTTCAATAATGCTTACTGAAACTGGGTATTTATTATAATGGATTTTGCTTTTTATTCATAATGCATATATAAATCATGTACTGTTAAGATTCTTCTCTTCCTACTTAGAGATATCCAGTGTTTTCAAATTCAAAGTATTCCTTCGTGCAGTTGCTTACTTTTTTTCCTAGATTAATTTAATCCACTCCTTTATTTCCATTTTAAATCAATACCAGACTTTTGGTTTAGTAATGCCTCTCTCCTGTGATGTGGAGGGTTGAGTTTGTCAGCTGCTTTTCTACAGCTGGAGAAGATCTATTTGTTCATTTCTTAACCTTTTGACATGTCTGTTTTTACAAGCCTGGCTGTTTTTGGTGGAGGATTGAAGTATAGAGTAACAACTACAGAAGGAAACATCTTTTGTTATGATCAGAGTGTAAACTGAGCCTAATGCAACGAGGGGGGAGTACGCTTACGGAAAAGATTTTTACGCACACAAAAAATCCCCCAAAGAGATATGCTCCTCTTTCTTCACGTGGTTGCCTGTTGAATTTTGATATGCTATAATAAAAGGTGACTTTAAAAAAACTTATTCACACATCTGAGACATATGACTGTAAAATTGACTTGCAAATAGTTAAACTGCTGATCCTTCACTATAAAAGCAGGCTCAGCAAAGTTGAGACTGCCCTTTCCTATTGTTCGTGGCAGCAAGTGAGACAGGTTGAAAAGCCAAGACCGCCGACCTCTGTGTGAAGATCCTACGACGCCCATACCATTGGAATAAGCAGGGAAATGCAGGTGTTTAAAGCGTTTGGAGAGGAGTCGATTTACAGGATCTGCGCGCCAAGTGTTTTCTGATGGCACGCTGTCTCTGACCCCAGGCTCAGGAGAGTCCCAAGTCACTGGTGCATGTAGGTGTTGAAGAAAGAAGTAGTTTTATCTGTCTTCTGGCTCAGGCATTATATCCATCAAACCTTTAGGCTTCAGCAACCTAACACCGATTCTACTTTTATCACACTTGGAAAGCATAACATTATAGTAAAACTACTTAACCTTTTCCAGGTTTTCCCAGCAAAAGTGGAGGTTTGTAATAGTGTGGTGTGACAACAGGTCAAGTTTTCATCCTTTTTGCCTTCTACCGCCAAGTTGTATCATCTGGCAACAAAATGTGTTGCTAATATATGCGTAAGTATATGGCCTGTGGTGACGGGGTGACTGGTCAAATCAGAAGGTTGAGAACAGCCATCTATGCATTTGGTGTGTCAAGTAAGCAGAGTTGTACCAACAGTATAAGGAAAGAAGCTGATCTCATATAGTGGAGCTTTCTTCTGCAGTAGCAAAGCGGAGCATCACCTCTTTTGGCTGCTGCCTAGAAAGGCAGTGAAGACATATGGCAAATGAAAACTCTGCTCTGCACTGACAGCTGTTTAAATTTTTTTGTTGGCTGTTAAAGTCAGTGAGTTATGGTTGTTTTCACAAGCGAAATATATAGTCTATTTTCCAGTTACCATACTGCTTCAGCTTCCCCTTGCCTGAAGCCTGGAGTTCTTAGTACTGACAAGAGATATAAAATCTGGAAACCCTTGGCGGCTCTGAAAATTAGGGCCTAATTTCCTTGCTGTAACATAAACCTCTACGTGAGAGGAGCATCAAAGTTACCAGACTAACAGCAGTGCTAAAATTTCGTTATGTATAGTCTCTGTCTTCACTGTGATGCTTTATTTCTATTTCTTAAAACTGCACTAAGTGCTTTCTATTTCAAGTGGGAATTTCTGATGAGCTATATGGTCGTCATCAGTCAGTATCAGTTTTCCAGTCAAGAGCACACTTAAGTTGTGGCATGAGATAATCTGGAGAAGCACAACTGTTGTTTTTTTTCTTCATTGTGTGTTGTTTTTCATCTAATCAAACTCCTGAGATGGACCCGAGGGTGTCAGCTGTAGTGTAAGGCTTTACGCTCCTCTTGCATCAACTCACTTGTTCTGAGGATGGGAAAGGTTCAGTCATTTACATCAAGGGCTCAGGACTTAAATGCACAAAGAAAATGTGCCGAAGCCATTTAACTTGTATGACAGGTTAGAATATTTTCAGAAACTGATTATTTAATTTTAAGGCTTTAGATGTAAATAGTAATGGGATATCAGCTGAACCTTTTAGGTGGCCTAGTGCATGATTGATGTGGTACATCCCTGTGGCAAAGAACAGTTTGTCTTCTAAGTGGGTAAAAAATGATTCTCTTGGGCTACTGAGACCTAGGCAGTAATGAGAAGTACGTGGGGTTTTTTTTTTTAATATTAGTAGGATGGCTATTCTAGTGTCTGATTTAAATACAATAAATGTTTTCTTAAAACTCATGTGGGAAAATTCCATGGTAAGCATGTCACAAATCTGAAAAGCCCAATGTGCTGCGTTGATATCCCTTCTGTTCTGCTTCGGCAAGTCTGAAAACTTTTTTCTTTTGTTTTTTTTTTTCTTTTTCTTAAAATGAACCTATTTCAAATGAGAATGTGGAGTTGTCTAGTGAATTACCTTTGTTTGAACTAATGGTATAAGCTGTCACTTCCCACGCTCATTCGTCTCTGTAACAAAGAGGATAAATGGAGGGGGCAAGTGGGAGTGCTGAGGAGGGATTCCTAGCTACATCACTATGTGCGGAGTAATATTACAGGCTCAAAGCAGAACCACCAGTATCAGTGGTATGTTCCTCAACCAACCAAAAGAGAAAAGCAAACATAAAAGAAAGGAGTGTCAATACAGGGGGAAAATGGTGGGCTCCGGTGTAATACACTCAGTTCATACTCCATAATTGTTTTCCTGTTTGCTAATGGTGATTATCAGGTTTTTTATCTTAAATATGCTTCTTGCCACCTCTGCATGTGAAAGGCAGAGTGCTGACATAGTGGGACTTGGAGTTTGAACTGTCTTTTTCAGGGTATATGGGACCTGATAACAAAAAAACCCCATGGTCCCTCCAGTAAGAAATCTGGCAGATCGCTATGGTATGTGTTTTGCTCTCATCCCTGTATGTCAATGTTAGCATGTGACCGTTAAGGAGATAGGTAAAATGGAAAACCACAACTCACAAGCCTAAAATTGGCAGTGGTGACTGTTGAAGAGTATTGGGTAGGACTTCCATTCTAGCTTTCCTAGGCTTTCATCCTCCCACATTCGTCCCTGTGCAGTGTTCTTCCAAGACAGAGTTATTGGCAGATGCAAAAGTGTTAACAACAAATTATCCACAACGTCAGGAATTTCTCTTGAATATTCTTCTAACACAGGAAATCCTCCTTCCCCTAGGCATGAAAAAGTTATAAACAAAACACATATATAACATTCAACGTATGTTGATTTTGTAGTGATTAAACTGGATTAGAGTTTGAGCAATCTTCTGGTAAGCTGGGTGTCTGTCTTCTAGAAACACAATTTGTGTCAGTGCTGTTATTGAAGTCCTAAAATGGCTTTATATTGCTGTACCTTAAAGGGCAAAGGGGAATACTGGTGTTGAAGCCTCTTCGTAATTCCAGTGGATCTGTGTTGGTTGAGAGATGCTTTTATCCTTAGAGCTGTGACTCCACTATCTCTGCTAATTTTGCCATTGAAGATCTGTTACCCGTGGTGATCAGTTGGCAGCTTCTCTTCTGTCCATCAACATACACGTGAACATCACGGTTTAGCCGTGGAGCTCTTCCAGTTTTTGATGTTGCATCTTTCTGAGTCGAGGTCAGCTACAGCAGTTGCCGTGCAAAAGGCAGCAACAGGACCACAGTCAGTTTGACTCTTCTTGCTCTACATAGGGCCAGACGCCTTTGTCATTGTTTTCAAAGAACTTTGTTCTGATTTCGTAGGGAGGGGAATGTTTCTCCCAGATTGTTTTTCTGACCTTCAAAATATTTTGCAATGAATTTATAATTGGCAGGGTCTGGGCATAGTTTAAAGGTTTAAAATGTTTCAAGTCCTTTAGATGTAGATTATAAAGAACATGTATTCATTGAAAAAACATTGGAGTGGCCATTTTAATATCTTCTGGTGCTCTAGTAAGTGATGCTGACCAATTGCAAAAGGGACCTGTTTTACTCTCCTCATGCTATTTGTCCTGTGGAAGAATGTAGCTGTTCTTATGGCTTACTATATTGAGAGATAAATGCTTTTTGACACAGAAATAAATATAACTGATTTCATCATGACTGCATGTACAAATTGATGACATGGAGGAGAACCACCATCCTTCTGTTTCGCCGGATAAAGTTAATGATGTTATTTGCAAGCCATGATTCAGTTCAAGTGTCTTACTAAATAGTTACGGCTGATCATGTTTTCATTCCGTTACCGATTTAAATTGCACAAACATCACATATCTTTTGCCAGAACCTTTGTTAATAAAACATTTGAATAGCTGCAGGATTTCTAAATAATTGCAGAAGTGAGATGTTTCTTACTGAAGTTCTGCCTACATGAGTAAAACATTATAGGTGATGCCAAAGGGTGAGAGTAGGAAAATGCTCAGCTAAACTCCTTTTAACCTGTGCCTCTTTGTAACAAAATAATGGTAGTCAGGGTTTCCAAAGAGATGGGGATTTGAAAAGTGAGCACGCCAGCTAATAGCTGTGGTAACAGGCTGAACGTAGTGGAATAATACCAATGGAGTGGCCTCTCGGTGTGTCCCTGCGCTCGGAGCTCAATAGTGAATGCGCAGCATTGTTCGGCCGTGAAAAGTCTCGGAGCTCTTGGGATGTCAGGGCAGACTGAGGGAAACAGGGAAACTGATTTTCAGCTTCTAGCCTCCTTGTAACGGGGTTGGGAGAAGCCTGGGGGCAGTTAGCCATTCCTCCCTGCTCTTTTGTTGTACCAGCTTCGTGCTTGTAGGCGGCGAGTCCCCTGCAGCGATCTCACAGCTCAGCAGTTTACCTAAGGCAGAAGACGAGAGAGAGGGGAAGGATTTTTTTCTCCTCGCTTTTTTGTTTGATGAGTTTCATGGTTCAATGTTAAGGGAAGGCGACATTGGAATTTAAGGAAAAGCACAGGCATAACAGAAGGTAGTTCACTGAGGATTCACAGCTTAGTGTTCTTAATCTGATCACAGGTTTTGAAAGAAAATAAATGTTTTGGTGTGTGAGGTTTTTAAAAAATAAACCAAGACTCTGGGTGAGTCATGAGAATGGCTCTTAAATGCTACACCATGCACAGAATTACCTTGTAACTTCCTGTGTGTATAGGGTATGGAGTTGAGAAACCTTTGATGTTCTCTCTAAAAACAGGAACAACAAAAGGAATTGTTTTCTAGCATGGCTTGTTGGGAAAACCCTGCAGTCGCACCACAGAGTTAACACACCCTCCCCTCCTCAGCCCTTGCTCTCGCTCATTTTAGACCGTAGCGTTTGCCTTTGTGGCCAAGTTTCTCCAGGTCTGGGCCGTGTGTTTCGGATTTGAGGTTTTGATTTGGATCCCAGCTCTAGTATTTAAATAAGGAGGGATTTGCTACTCCTTTCTCGAAGAAAACAAGCAAGTGGAAAACCCAAACAACAAGAAAAAGGGTGGGATTGAATGTCCCTATCTGGAAGAAAGATACAGCACAAAGAAGAAATCTGAGAAAAATAACTCCTTTAGCTGGACTAACAGGATTTAAATAGGAGTCTAAGTTTCTGTTTTCCCTGTGTCTGATTTAAACACTGAGGAAACTCATCTGAGTTGTTTACTGAATACTGGCAGTTGTTTGGGCTGCATGGATGGATTTAGATGTTTATTATAGTTAGCAAGCAGTCTGAAAACTGGCCAATGTAAAAGCATTTGAAGGCTGCAAAAGAGAAGTAGTGTGGTACTGACTGTAAAAGTCAGGCAAGCAGAAGGATGTAGCAGACAGTTGTTATCTGATGTCTTTTCAGGAACGTTTTAATTTTCTCCTACCTTGCTGTGAAACATGTGGCAGTGCATTTTTGTGAAAGAGGTTTCATGCCTCTCTTGTTTGTATTTGTCAGGTTTTTTTCCCTCTGGATTGACAAAAAATTGCATAATAAATCCAAAGGTCAGTAGAAACCTCAAGATCCCTTTTCACTGACTTTCTTTGTAGGGTGTTACGTGTGTATAAAATTCAATTAAAATACCTCTGAATAAGAATGTTAGAGAATTTTAAGACTTTTCAGTCCATGGGATTATTTTTCTGTAGCTGTTGGTAAAGAAGTTATAGGGGCTTTGCAATATATGTAGTTTTAATAAAATGCCTGTCTTTCTGGTTCGAATTAAGCGTGTTATTGTTCTAATAAGAAGAAAGTGCAGAGAAAAGCTTATGACTCAGTAAAGCAGTTGCTGTGGATTATGCACCAAATGTTCACTGTAAGCAAGTCCAAGCCTCTAATCTGTTTGCTTCTTGCCCTGTAGCTTCTGAAATGTGACTCTTGGCACTGTTAATGTTGAATACTGGTATGTTGAGAAGTGTTGCAGGCATCAGCACCATCTGTACATGGGTGCAGAGGCTACACTGCTCTGTACACCGACACTGCAGTGATCTCAGATGATCTCAGTTCCTGCTTTGCTTCTTGCATACAAAAGCTCTAAGAAAAGTATTGCTTGTTTGAGACTGGAATTCTGTTATTCACAATGGTTTGTCTTTTTGAAGTAACAGCTAAAAAGTAGTAGAAAGTGTTGCATGCGCTGCAACATGGCCTTAAAGCAGCTCTGAAAGCATTGTGAAGCCACTTCTTCATCAAAATATGGCTCTATTGGAGTGGCCTGCCCAGAGATAACTGAAAGCTTAATGACAAGGAAGGAAAGGGATGGATAGGGAAGGACTAAATCAAGGTGAACAGCAGTCAGAATGTGATAGGATCATCAGTAGAAAATAAAAAATGAAGATTTGGTGTGACTGTGTTTTTACAGATCTCTTGTATGTGGCAGCAATAAGACACCTTGATTTTATGCTGTGACTGGTTATTTTGTTGCCATTTGGCAGTCTTAGTCTTCTTGACCTTGTTTATGTAAAATACAGTACTTAGCTATAGAAGCAATATAGCGAGAAGAGCTGTGGTATACTGTACTCCTTTTAACTTTAACAGCTGCCTGGCTTCTTTTTATTTATTTTCATTTAAAGTGCTGTGAGATTTCAAAATACTTATTACCATATGCTGCAAAAATCTCTTGCAGTAATTTATTAAGTCCATAGTCCTTAAACTGTTATTGTATTCCTATTAAACTGGGATTTTGAAAGTGCTGTTAGCTTAGTGTTATAATGCCACTTTAAAAACAAGACCTAATGTTCCCTTTTAGCAGGGTGAACATTAGAAAATGACTGATAACTTGAAATGCCAGAGCCAGTCTGTGGTGGAGCCAGGCCATCAGTGGAGACCATTAGCTCCAACCTGAGAAGAATTTAAGGATTCTTCTCCCGAAGATGTAAACATGAATACTACTTCCTGCAGCTTTTATGTTTATTCAAGAGAGCAAACCCAGAAGAAAGTTTTTATTGTAAATGTGAACATCTGTTAGTATGATTCTGGTGTTACTATTTCAGTTCTGTTTCAAAATTCTAGTTGCTAAACTTCCTGAGGTGCGGAGGAGGTTCCAGTAAGTGTCTCCAGTTCAAAAGCAAACCAGAGAAACAGTTTAGCTGGATTTAAAGAAAATCATTAATTATTTAAAGCTTCTGAAACGCACTTCTATTTGGCACCTAACAAAGTTAGCTATTCCAGAGAATTGGCTTTTGAAAAATATGGGTTTTTCAGGCAGGATTTTTACTGGAAAGTTTTGGAAGTCAATGGAAAATTCAGTGGCAGAAGTGAAGAACAGATGGTTTAAATAAGTTTAAAAGAACTAATCTGTTTGTGCTAGATATTGTAGTTACGAGTTCTTGTTAAATTGGAAGAGATGAGTTGTACAAAGCTGCCGACTTTGTGGTCACACAATCAAATTTTTCACTGTAAGAAATGTAAGTATGTAAGTAGTAAGAATGATTCATAGATGCTGTTTCCTTCTCCTGAAACTGTGCATCCCTCTCTAGAGTTTATTTTGCCTACTTTGTGTTGCTAGGTATGAGACAGTTGATGTTTTTTAATCTTAAAAACATCCCAGTGTCCTTGATAAAGCAGCAAGCGTCTTGTGCTATGTTGGGGATGTCTAGCCAAGGCGTCCATGTGCTTGTGCTGCAGTGGGCTTTGAGAGGTTGTGAACTTCAACAGCAACTTCAACTGGGTTTGATGAAGTTGAAAACTTGCCTTAGCAGCAATGTGTTGGCATGACAGGACACTTGCTTGGAGCAGTAGGCTAGTCCAGGAAGAAGCAGAAACCAGACCTGATGTCCAAGCACTGTTACAGTGATGTAGTGTAGGATGGAAAGACACGAGCAATGTAGCAGCAGCAAGGCCTGGTCAGGTGTGGTGCTGGGCGGAAAGAAGAGTCCACGTGGATTTTCATTCAGATCACGGCACTGAAGTTTGAATGTAAAAATACTAAAATATTTAAGCAGAGTCATGTTGAACACATTGTTTACTCTTCTTCACTAAATGCCAGTATGGGCAGAGAAGAAAAGGATGCAAAAGCTTTGATTGCATTATCATTTATTTTTTATTTTTATTTATCAAGGCCAAACTGGATGGGGCTTTGAGGCAACCCGCTCTAGTGGAAGGTGTCCCTGCCCACGGCAGGGGGTATGGAACTAGGTGATTTATAAGGTCCTTTCCAACCCAAACGATTCCATGATTCTATGATCATCTAGGATATTATTCCTACATATGCATTCATATCTACATGTCTTCACTGAATTTTCTTTTGCTCTGATTTAGAATAGAATAGAACCGGGCCATCTTTTTTAAAAGAGGAGAGAAGTAAGTCTTCAAAATTCACAAGGAGATGAAAAATAATCCCTTTAAAAGGCCTATAAATGGAGCGTTGGATCCATAAGCTCTGTTTGTGTTGCAGTACATCAGCAGCGTGTGATGGCTTGTTCCTTTTGTTAGGTGTCTCTGCAGTACTGTATACAGATTAAATAGCTACTGCATTGCAGAGAGTTATTAATACATTACATTGCACTTTCAGTGAAGATGTCAGTGTGTCCTTAAGCCTCAGTGTACCCTGTGGTTGAGATATGGTGTTTCTTTTTTTAATTTTGCTGAGGATAACTTCTTAAGTAAATCCTTAGCCGATTGGGAATTACAGAATAACATCATTCCTGACCTCTATAAACTCCGCTTATTGTTCAAGTTTAGAAAAAACAAGGCTTTGTTCCAAAATAAAAACAGGTTGCCCTTCTCAACTCTGAATCCTGGTACATTACTAATGTGGCCTTACGGCATGGTGCATACAGCGGGAGGGAGCACGAGAAAGCGATGCAGCTCCTACAAGATAACGCAGTTCAACAAAAGCCAGACTCGGGGGTATGAAATGCTAGAAAATGAGAAGTGGTGCAAAGCCATTATTTTCCTGGCACATCTGTGTACTGTTTCACTGGCAATGCACATTAGGCGGTAAACCAGAAGGATTTTGAGTTTCCAGTCTCCTGCGCTGACACCTCTCAATGCTCCCCATGTTTGACGTGATGGGGGGTGGGGAATTGTGCTTGGGGATATCCTCGTGTATGGGGTGAGCTTCTGCTGGCTTATATGTGGGCATGTAAGGGAGAGCTGAGGTCAGATGTGGATGTGCAGAGGTGAAAGAGCAAGGCAGAGCAGAGTATGGACCTCATCTCTGTTCCCTTCTCCTCCCACCTGCAGTAATACTTCTGAGAGCTCCCTGTGCCAGCTCAGACCAGCGGCTGAAGCTCATGCTGCAGCCCGTGCTTGTACCGAGCCCGCTGAAGCAGATATGGGAAGCTCACTGTCCCCGGCTGCCTTAGGCTTGATGCAAGCCTTCCGAGTTCAGGAGGTTTCTCATTGCTAAGGGACGAAGTCGCTGGTATTGTTTGTATGTCGCTGGACATCGCCGAAGTGACCAAGCAATGCCCTATGGCTGGTTCACGCTCTGCAGGTCTGCCCAGGGGTTAGTTCAAACCTGCCTCAGGGATGATAAAAGCTCCGTAGGCAAGGTCAAGGTGGGCACAAGGTGGGAGGTCCCGAGGGGTGAATCATTAACTTCTGACAGAAATATGTGTGAATGTGGAGCACGGCAAAGGTATGGTAAAATTGCCACATTCGGATTGTTTGATGGAGTACCTGGATGCTGCACTGCATCTGTGCTGGGGACAGAGGGACCAGTGCTGGCCGTCCTGTGCCTGTGAGTGTGTCCAGCACGGAGAGATACATGGTGGCTCTGTCTGTAGCATTGCACAGATCTTGCAAAAAGGGTGCAAGTGGATGTGTATCTTCTGATGTCCATATGTGAGTATTAAAAAAAACCCTCTAAAACTGTAGGAGAATGTGTGCGAGAGAGAGCATGTCTCAATGATCTCAGATGTGGCAGCAGGTTGTAAACACCTGATCTTTTAGCCCAGGTAGAAGGGACTTTCACCCCGACGGCCCCGGCACTCGGATCAAAGTGTTTCGCAGCTTTGCGAATGGTCTCAAGGCTGCCTTCGCTTCCGCTTTCTACCTCCGGTTTCCTGCCGAAAGGCCTTGTTCAAGGACTGTGCTCTTTAGGAAAGCTCGGAATGAAGTGGGGGCCGTGTTACGTACAAGGAGAGACGGAGTGAATTTCAAGTATGAGTTTAAACACAGAGTATCTCTTTGTGGGCTAGGCTTGAGCACGCAGCTGTGAGAGCACACCTGGAAGGTGGTGCCAGCAGCTGGGAACTTTTTTGACTGGTTTTGCCTCCCTGCTCCAAGATAGAAATGCCACCACCGGCTCCACAGGCCACGAGAGCCTTCGGCTTTCCCACCGGTTAGCACTGGTCTGTAGCCATTTTTCTCCTTTTCTCTGTTTCTTCATGTTTGCTCCTATTTCTCCTCTCACTGTCCCCTTCCCTGCAAAGCTCTTTTCTGTTGTTTTTTTTTCCTTTTTTCCTTTGACTTGGCTTCTTTGTGATGTAGCACAGAGCACTTCATGGTTTCGTTTTCACATTTTCTTCTGGAAGTCTTTCCTCTCCCCTTTTAAAAAAAAACCCACTGAAGCTTTGCAAGCACCCTGCAGAAGCCTGTTCCTGTTTATGTCAGGGCAGAACAGGATCCAGAATGATCCTATTGCTGAGGCTCATCCTATTGCGTCGCGAGCTCGTGGGAGTTTCTAACACAAACACAGAAATTGCACAATACCAGCAGGTGATTTATTTGCCTGCCATGCTTATCGATATTGCCTGCAAATCAAGGAGCAACCTGTAATAAATGCTGTGGAAGTGGGGGCTCTATCTGACGTTTTCACAGCGTTGTGCCTGGAAAAATAGGAGCTAGTGGGTGTTGCTCAGTGAAGTGTGCATTTTGAAGTTACCCACAGTGATGCCCATTGTCCTGTCGCTGAATTGCATGATGTCATGTTTCATTTAGGGCTCTTAGCGATGCCGAAGACTGTCGGTGCGCTGGGAAAAAGGCGGTGAGAAAGTTGTGAATCAGGTTTCTCTAAAGCCTTTGTGTTTAGGGTTGTGATAGATAAAAGCTGACTCATGCAATATTTCTGGCGAAGGAGCTGTACAGACTAGTAGGAGCTTCTCATTTTACCTGAGTGCCCAATGAGGTAATTGGGGAACAGCTGAAGGCAGAGCCCGCGCCTCTCCTCTGCTGCACAGGTAGGTCCTGGGTTGTTCGGGGAGGACTGGAAAAATAGAGAGGACTTGGTCGTCCTGGGTGCGAGGAGCCAGAGACATTCCTCAGTGGTGAGATACTGTCGCAGAGGATTTTCCCTTGCAGTAATGTTCTTGGACATTAGCGTGCCTGGTTGTGACAGAGGCTGTTCTGCTTTAAATATTGGGGGGGGGGGGGGGGGCAGTAATTTGACAGACAGAGGCACATTAGTTGGTGACTTTTTTCCCTCATTGTAAGATTTCTAATAAATGGGATTTCTGTTGCTCAAAAGTTCAGTTAAAGTACTTGGCAGTGTATCGTTTGTGACAGTTCAGGCTAGAGATCTAATCCTACAAAACTGTAGCTCTCTAATGTGATTTTGTTCACAGAGGGTGTTAGTTTTAGAAATGGTATGTGTTCATGTGCAAAATTTAGTAATTAAAAATCTGCTGACCTTCACTTGGACAATGTTCAGAGCAGAGAGGGTGGGGAGTCTATTTAAGATCATGCTGGGATACTTGTAGTGAATGTATTTGAATCTTTCTCGGTCAGGCAGTTGTATAACATTGACGTTTCTCAATCCAGTGCTGCATTTGAATGTGATACTGAGTGTAGAAATTGTTCTAAACAGTCTTGCTTAATTGTATCTACAGTGTGAATGCTTTATTTGAAATATGAAAATATCTGAAGGAAAATACAGGAAAGATTTCTTGTAGTCTCATCACTTTTATGTGGCTAAACTTCCAGAGGATGTGAAGCCTGTAATTTCTGGTAACGTTGACTTTGTAGATAACATCTGAGGTGCTGGGTTTTATGCCAGGAGAAAGGCAACAGCAATACTAATAATAAATGTAAATCAACTTGTGTGTTTTTAGTCACGCAGTACGTCTTAAAATGTCATGTGCAGTAAACAACTTGGAGGAGTAGACACCTATATTTAGGTAGGGCTTGGGGATCTTTGTATTTAAATATAAAATTGATTTAAAGCACTTTATCTCTCATTGTATGCTAGTGTTCTAGAGTAGCCAAGGCTGCAGAGATAATGAAAAACCATTTATCATTACCACGAATATAGTTACAGGAAGGAGGTATTTGTTAAAAAAAGGTAAGTGATAGAAGAGGTGTATGCGTTTTTGGTGAGAACTTCTTTATGGCTGCATGCTGAAAACAGGAGATACGCCAAGAGAGTTGCTTTGCCGTGTGCCTGCAGTGTTGGAGCTAGTACTACGGTTGGCTGTTGGGGTGAAACGCGAGTGTCTCTTGCCCTTGCACCACTGTAAAGTAGGAACGTGTTGTTCTTGCTAGGGTTGTGCCGTGTGTCTGTGTGCTGTGTGTCTGTCTGTCTGTGTGGTCACACTGGGGAGGGGGTGTGCAGGAGGGAGCAGGGGGGTTTGCAGGGGCTGGGGAGAGGCAGAGACCGACTGAATTCATGCAAAGGCACAAACAAGAAATGACCTTGTCCGAGGAGCGTGTTTCCCGGTGAGTAGGGACAAGTAGTAATTATCCTCCTTTCAGTGCTGAACTAACAAGTAATTACTGTTATTCCTTAATTAAAATATGCAAATTGAAGATTTCTTCCCCCCCCCCGACTGAGTTAAATACCGTTATTCACAGCTCACAGAAGTTCTTAATATTATTTTGGTTTGTTGTTGTAAATGAAAGATGCCTAACAATAAAAGCAGGGAGGTGGGCCAGCCGTGGGTCGGGGCGTGCAGGGCTTTCTCGGAGCATGTGCTTCTGCCAGGGTCTGGGGGCACCCACAGTCACACGGACTGTGTGCAGCCTGGGTTTTGGGGAACGCACCTACCTCCCACTGCTGAAGTTGGTGGCTGGAGGGGAGGGGGCGTGTAGAGGAATCCCGCAGGGTATGGGAGAAGTGAGTTTGCTTTTTGTGGTAAGTTTGTATCAAACCCAGAAATTAGTAAGAGGTTACAGGGTTTGCAAAGGCACCGGGTCAGTCGTTATACATAGAGGGCAATCTTGGAGGAGTCTGTTTCCCCTCTCCCCCCACTCTCATTAATTCACTTGTGAGTTTTTCACCGGGCGGTCGGTACAGACCTAAGGCAGCTGGCGCAAGAGTGAAGTGACTTTGCGATAGAACTGCAGAGTAAAACCGTACCAGAGCTCTGCAAAGCCAGATGCAGACCCTGACGAGAGAGAAGAGGATGGGCACGCGGCTGTGGCCATGAGCAGCCTTCAGCTGCTGCCTTCTCTGATGGCCTTGCGACTGCAGGAGTCATCTCAAACACCCGTTCCTGATTTCAGCAGCGGGGGTAGTGCTGCCTAGTCTCGGAGGCGTTTCCGAAGATAAGCCTGTGGAGCCTGGGAAGATTTACAGATCCTGTGTTACTGGGAAGGGCTATGTCCCCAAGCTCTGACCTCCGTGAGCAGGGTGCAGTGTGGTTGGTGCCGGACGTGCCAGCTGGGCAAAGGGAGCTGCTTCCCGGGCTTGTGCCGCGCCGAAATTCCCGGTGCCCCATGCCTGGCCTTGCTGCTGGATTTGCGTCTGCAGGGGCACGGGGCTTTGGTGCCGTCTGCATGGGCCCCGACAAATACGTTTCGCTGGTTGTGGAGACGTAACAGGCAGTATTTTAGCAAAAGCTCTCCACAGAGAAGCCAAATGACCAGTTTATACCTGGCTGGGAGAGGAGTAAGAGTGAAGTAAAAAGTAATTTTTGAGGCTAGCAGCCAGGATGAGGCTTGGAGGACAGAACAGACCAAGATTTTCAAGTAACAAATAGTTTGCTTGGTGTAATTTGTGTAGAAAGGTACAGGAATAGTCATTTGTATAAAAAATGGAGGAACTTTAGTCAACTGTGTTGCATGCAATTAATTAGCTGTACCTGGCGGAGGCCTGGGGTTCACCAAGGTCAGTGGGAGTACAGGTGTTAGAGCAAGCCCATTTTAATGATTACAACTAATCTTTTTTGTTTTTTCTAATAAGCAATGGCATTAAACAAGAAAATAAGGGTGTTTCTTTGTTTAGTTTTTCTTAAGACATGTTAAGATCTCCCAATGCTTCTGGCTACAAGTATGTCCTATGAAAAACTACTTGTAACATTTATTCTGACTCATGTTTCTTTGACCTGAACTGTGTTTTGTTTGTTTTTTATATTAATGAGCCTGACAATGTTTGTGAAGCAAATATGACATATTAATACCTTCAGGTTATCTGAGAGGCAGACCACATAGCAGTGGAACACGAAGAAAAGAGCATGGAGTAATGGAATGTCACAGGAACCCTTTATTTCCCCCCTAAATGTGGCTAATCAGGTGTTTCTTTGTCATGTAATTTTAGTGAAATATCTTGGAGTAAGTTAGCGGAAGGGTATCCCTGTTATCTTGTTTATCCTGTGCATTTTTCAAGGGGGTTTACATCTGCACAGCAACGTTGTGCTTTCTAACTGAACATGAAAAATGATCCAAAGCTGATAACAAAAATACATTCTTCCTTATCAAAAATGCATACTTTCTTATCACAAGCAATAGGAAGGCAAACATCTTTGTCCATACCCGTTTAGAAACAAGAGAACTTCACTGCATTCTCCAGTTTTAAAGCAATAAACAGGGAAAATATTTATATTTTATTATGAAGTTTGTACTTGGTGTGATTTGTTCAAGAAGGGTAAGAAAATTTTTGGAGCTTATATGCTGCAAAACCAGAAGAACCAGGCACAAAGAAAGGCTATAGGTTTTTCAGACTTCAAGGTAAAACCAGAGGTACAGAGGTGCCAAATTAGGTTTTGAATCTGATGCCCATTTTCTGACCCGTGTAATGAGCAAATTACACTCAGTGTTAATTCCATGCGTTGCCTTGAGGGCAGTACTTCTCCTTAACAGAAAGCTAGTATCATTGTCGCTGAAATGGTGGTATTAGTTACTCATGTACAAATGAAATCTTACGCATTCAAGATAGACCAAATAAATCAAATGTTCTTGGGGATTTTTTTTTTTGTTTGCTGTGGATTTTTTAATTTTATTTATTTATTTATTTATTTTTAATTTATTTATTTTTAAGTATATAATAGTGTTTGATTTTGAAAAATGAGAGAGTGGCTTTCTGCTTTGAATGAAATTCTCCCTTCCCACCCCCGACCAACTGCAGCAGGAGCAGCGTCCGGGAGGTTGCTGCTGGCAGTCGCATAGCACGTCTGCCTCAGTTTAAGAAGTGACACCTTAAAGGCTGGGCGGGTTCAGTTTGCAGCTCGCTGGTTTGTGGTTGGTTTACTGAAGTTGCTGTCTAGAGCTGTAATTGCCAGAATGATTTTTGAAAAAGAAGATTGTCGCTGGAGTAAAACAAGGACTAAGCAACCACTGTGTCGGTAGCTTCAGTGTTGCTTTTCTTCCTGAATTGTCAGAAGTTTCCCTTGTTCACAGGACAGACATTCTGAAATTCTCGGAGTTTGAGGCAAGATTTTTTGGGTAGACACTTCTTGCTGATAAGAAATGTTGAAGTATTGAATTCACCTGCATCTGCTTTTGCAGATTCTCACAGTGCATCACACACGACTTGGCCAGAGAGGAACCTGCATTGCATCGTGGGCAATGTCCTGCAGGGCGCTTCGACAATAGGAAGAAAGCAGAATTGAAATGTCGGCAGGAAGACAGACGTCTTATTTTGTTGTTGCACTGATTTGAAAAACAACTTTGGGTCAGTTCAGCAGGGGGTAGTATTCTGGCTTGAGCTGAACAGTTTTAGAATGACTTATTTTCCCAGTAGAAAACTGAATTATTTGGCAGCACTGTTTCCTGCGGGAACTCTTTTTTTTCAGAAGCTGTATTATTTTCATTGGGAAATCATTCCGGTTTTAATGTTTTTGTACAAGCCACAGAACTGGTAATTGATAACTGCTTTTAGTTTTTGTTTGACTGTTAGCCTTACACTATTCAAAATGAAAGATACTGTCTGGTATCGCCACGTCATTCTTGAGTTGCCCAAAGCCTCCAAACCAGGGTCAGTGCTCAGCTTGGAGATAGCAGGGACTGCTCCTGACAGAGTTTGTTGGGGTTTTTTTTAACCTTGGGGAAAATCTTTGAGTCTCACTTCTCTCCTGTGCTGAGCCCGGGCAGTGCTAGTACCAAGCCCAGCATGCTGGCACAAGAAGGATGTGCTGGGGACGTGTATGTGAGCAGGAGGGATGCGCTGCCTGTGTAGTAGCCCCCAGTGGGGGTTCCCCACAACCTAGAAAGCATTAGAGCCACAGTGACCCCCAAATCACATTGTTCTGGTTATCTTTTTGTTAAAATAGAGTTGTGGCAGTTTTGTATGCAATAAAGCTTTAGAAGTGTCTGTTTTCAACTTCTGTGTTATGTGGGGCAACAACAGTAAACCTGCTTCTTCTGTTTATTCTTTTAGATGACTTCCACTTACCTCTTGATGTTTTACCGCCTGTGACGGAGGCCCTTGACTCCGAGACGAAAGGGGAAGATTTGCACAAGGAGAGCAGGCCTTTCCGCTACTGTGAAAAGAAAACCATGGACCTGTCGGACAGCGACCGTCCCGTCAGCTTTAGCTCCACTTCCTCCTCTGCTTCCTCCAGGGACAGCCACTGCTCCTTTGGAAGCAGGATGACCTTGGTTTCAAACAGCCACTTGGGCTTGTTCAACCAGGAGAAAGAAACGGGTGCCATCAAGCTAGAACTGGTCCCAGCCAGGCGATTTTCCAGCAGCAAGCCACGCAAAAACTCCCCTGCGGAGCAAGAGGATCCTGAGGAAAGCCTTGAAAAAAGGCTAACCATGCCAAGGAAAGCAGAACCAAAAGGAGCGAGCAAAAGCTGTGCAATGTCCCTGGTCACAGAGCCCACCAGTCCCAAGCTCCTCTATGTAGATAGAGTCGTCCAAGAAATTCTGGAGACCGAGAGGATGTATGTCCAGGATCTAAAAAGCATTGTGAAGGTAGGAGTCTTGGTTAGGATGGTGTTAAGTGTTTCATAATGCTATTTTTTACGTTGTTTAATTTCACAGCAGGACAGATGGACCTGAAAATGGAACTGACATTTGCTGGTCTTTATAAAAGAGTGAAACATCGTTGTTCTTGCGTGTTTCTAGTTTTTGTTTGATTAGATAAATCTAAGCTGTTACTACGTGTTTGTGAACAGGTAACAGAAAAATAACATTCTACAGTTGACAGCAGTAGTGAATGAAGAGTGGTAAACTCTTGCAATAACGTTTATTTAGCAAAGAAATGTACAATGCTCTGTTTCCTATAACATATAGGAAGAAGCAAACAGCAGGCAGCTTGTTTGCCCCTTTAAATGCTTTATCGAAGGGTCTCGCTCATTGATTCTTTTCCCCCCACCAAATCCTAGTCCTGCAAGTTCTTTCCTGCCTTTTGCTGTCTCCCTTTCATGCAGCTCACACCTGCAGTCTGTTCACTCCATGTCCTCAGCCTGTAGTACTGGATATGACATGTGTGTTTGCTGGAAAACCCTATTGTTTGGCTGTTATATGAAGGAATTATGTTTTCTTTAATACTGATTCTGAATGGATGATTTATACCCATTTATTAGCAGCAGTGAAGTTTTTGTCCAATCCCCAGATGAACAGTATCACTGGCACAGGCTGACCAGGGAGGTTTTGGGGTCTCCTTCTCTGGAGATATTCAAGACGCACCTGGACAGGGTCCTGTGCAGCCTGCTCTGGGTGACCCTGCTTTGGCGGGGGGGTTGGACTGGGTGACCCGCGGAGGTCCCTTCCAACCCCGAACATTCTGTGATTCTGTGATTCTGTGATTTTCCCTTTCTAGTACAGGGATAAATATGGACGAGTGCTCCTGTGGATTGTTCTGTTCATTCCATGCACTTGTAACTGTGCCATCAGAGTCATGTTCTTTTGTGTTCTCAAAGACGACAGTTAAGTCCCTTGGCTATTGTTTGTAGTCTCTGTACTTAACCTATGTGTGTATGACTACCCACAGAGAAGGATTTCTTGGGAGGTCCGTGTTTAATGTGCTGTTTGTAGGATGTATAGCTTTAGAGGTAGCTGTATGAGGTCATCTGCAATAGGAAGTATCAGTCGGCTGGAGACACTCTTCCCACTCACAGTTCCAAGCCCGCTTGGTCCCTTAAGCGATGAGTGGGGAAGAATGCTAAGGCTTTGATGACACAAATGCGCATCATGATTAAACACCCCCACCCCCCCTTCCAGACTTCTCCTAAAGAAGGCTTTTTCTACAAGACTGTATTGTTTCTGTAGCTGCTGTTTCTCTAAATTCACCTGTTGCCTAGGTTTCATTTTGGAGAGTTTAAGGTTGTCATACGCTGCAGAAGCAAACCAACTTCTGTGTGTAGTCACTGTTCACTAGGTGTGACCTCCATGGTTTTGGAAACCTTAGCTCTCACTCATCCTCCTATGCAGTAGACTATACAACTTGAGAAACTGGCACCAATCATTAAAATCTTGAAACAGATGTTCCATTTACAAGTAGGAAGGCCAAAAAATGATTGCTAGAAATACTTTAAGCATCACTACAGTAGATGTAGAGTAAATGTGGCAAATGGTCTTGAGGTTATGAAAGAACTGGAGGAATTTACCTGTGAAATACCCAAGTGTATTTCCTACAGCAAATAATAAATAATGAAACTTGAAAGCTTTGTGTGGCATTAGACAGCCTATCTGAGAGATAGGATGGTTGGCAGTGGGGCTTTTCTTAGGTAGGTGTTGAGGATCTGAGGGCTTCAAAGGTGAGGACAGCGGGGAACCAGCTACATCAGGCTGCTCATGTTCTTTGCTTGGTCTTAGTGGAGGGAAGTATGACTGGAAGCATGTTACAGAGGAGCCTATTTTTTATGTTTCTCAGGATTCTTTGCTCCACAAGTTACCTTAGCAATGCTGCAATGATTTATCTTGTGAGAAGGACGGGAAGGCTGCACAGACATCTGCAGGAGTGTCGCCAGCCTTACAGGACTCAATTACCCAGGCCGCTATGACTTGAGGCCATTTAGTTTGGCAGCCGGCTGACTGCTGCTGAGCCAAACTAAGATGAAGGGAAGCAGCTTGATCTGTCTTATTTTTCAGATAAACACGGGTCAAATTTTGGCAGCTGGTTAAGAAATGGGATGAGAATGGGAAAAGGGGAGCTGGGGAAGGGTCAGAGGACAGCTGCTGCCCGAGAAGGGTGTGGGAACTGAAGAGATACATGAAGGTGGGGGCTGGTGGAGGAATGCATAGGCAAATGAACCAGTGTGAAGTGGAGAGAGAAAATCATTAGAGGGAAAACAATATGAGGAAATGAGAGAAAACCCGGGAAGCAGAAAGTTGAGGGGAGTATGAAATTGGTTGGAACTGGAGCTCTCTAGCGAGTTCTGCAGCTGACTGCAGTACAGCAGCTTGTGTACACAGGCTAAAAATAGCAAGAAGGTTTTTTTGTTTTGGGGTGGGATTTTTTGGCAGGGGGAGGGAGGGAGGAAGAGGAGCAGGGCAGTCCAGGTGCAAAGAGCTAAAAGCTGAAGAGATGTCAGACTGAGGATGGTGTAAGAACAAAAAGGGAGAAATAAATAGGTACTATTTTAATCACCCTCCACCCCCAGCTGAGAACTGTCGGTACAGATCTAGTCCGTTGCTTTTTGTCCCCTGGTAGTGAGAATTTGCTGATGCTACTTTCTCTGTAGACAATGGAAACATACTTAAAAAGAATGTGTTCTTACTGTTGTTTCCAGCGCTTTGAAACAGGTTCTAGAGCTGGAACTGAGAAGGTTTCAAAACTCACGTCCATGAATCATCCACTCTCTAAATTTCTGGTGTAAAGGAAAGCATGTTTGCCTGCAATGCACAGTCAAGCTTTTTGGGAGGGGGTTGGATTTTGGGTTTTTTTGTTTTTATTTTTGGGGGGGTTTGGGGGGGATTTTTTTTGGGGGGGTGGTGGTGTTTTTTTGTTGGGTTTGTTTGCTTTGTTTTGTTTTTTAATACATCCACACTGTTTTTCATCATCCAGATCTTTAAACAGGCCTGGACCCACTATTAACCCCTGGGGTATGCTGCTGATTACTGGCCCCCAACTAGGTTTTGTGTCTTTAAACACCACCCTCCGGGCCTGTCCATTCAGCCAGTTTTCAGTCAACTTCACTGTCTGCTTATCCACCCTGTACTTCATCAGTTTGTCTATGAGGATCTTATGGGAGACAGTGTCAGAAGGCTTGCTGAAGTCAAGGTAGACAATATCCACTGCTCTCCAGTCATCTGCCAAGCCAGTGGTTTCATCGTAGAAGGTTGTCAGGTGGTCAGCTTCCCCTTGGTGAATCCACGCTGACTATTCCTGGTTACCTGCTTGTCCTTCGTGTGCCTGGAACTGATTTCCAAGATTAGTTGTACACAAATGTAGAGAGCATACACAGCTGTGTACAAATGACCTGTTAATATGGATCGTGTGAAGTTGCATATAGGATCCTGGTACTATTCATCTTATCCAAAGCCAGCTCATAAAGAGTTAGCCTAGCATAGTTTTTTGTGCGGGGTCCTTTCAATCAATGTTATCTGTAGAACATGTGGAGTTATCATGCTTGACATAAAAGACTGTGCAGTGAATAGCGGGAAACAGAATTTCACCCTTTTTGATGCCTTTATTGACCTAATGCTGTTAGGTCATTAATAAGTAAATAAATAAAAATAAACTAGAAAGACATAACTTCTGTTGGCTATTGAGTATCTGGGTGGCCTTTGTTCTTAACAGCGCCAAAATGCTAGACACAGGACATGCCTAATGTGATCTTTAACTCATACTGTAGATCTGCTGAAGTTCTCTGGCTTTCTTTTAAATTGCTAATAAGAAGTATTTCACGGGCTTAGGATGAGTGAGAGGAGGGCATACAGGCAAGATTTGGATGCCTTTGCCCAAGGATATGGTTTAGAAACAACTGCTTTTCTAGCCAGTACAGCCATTTTGCCTGTGACCTGAAAGAACAGTTGAAAGACGATTGTTTTGAGCCACACTGCTGTGATTCTTGCACAGACAAGCATTGTGACAGAGTGAACTTCTCCATTGTTTGGTATGTTTTATCAGATGATTTGTTAAGTATAATTAAAATTCTGAATTAGTACAGCTTAAAGTGTGTTTTGGGCAAGTTTGTGATGAGAAATCGAATACCTGTTCTTCCTGCTTGTGTCATGCTGACAGGTGTACTGGCCAGGGCAGAACCTGCAGACCTTCTCCTCTTCAGGACCCAGCCTGACTTTTTCAAGTAGTAATTTAGTTAGAATAGGCATCAACTTCAATTAGAGTAACTTACTGAAGTAACTTTTTTTTTCCCTAAGTAAAATGCTGTCCCTGAGTTTATAATAAAAATGCATTTTGCTCTTGCGGTTCATAGAACTCAGAAGCCTATAGTAGTAATTCGTGCAAATGCTTGTATCTGTAGAAAAAGACATCTGTGTTTTTGTTTTACCTTTGCAAAATGAAGGAATACACTGCAAATGCACTGTTACAGTGCATGCATCTGTCATGTTACATTAAATGCACTCTCATAGTGGTATCAGCCCGTTGAGAACGTCTAGATCCACTGCGTGAACCTCAGCCATTTGATATAAGAGCTCCTATCAGTAAAATAATAGTCGTAAAAAGTCATTGGCATCTACACAGTAACTAGAGGGGAGTGAAGCATGCATTGTCAGTGCATTTTACACGTTTGATGCAAACGGAGCTTGAGATTCAGGAAGCTTGAACTCCAACTGAAATCTGGGAAAATTCTTTTATGTGAATGAGTTCCTCTACCCTTTCACTCCAAACATGACATTTTTTTTAAACCATCCTGACTGGACTAGTTGAAGTCTCTCTGCTATCTCCTCTCCAGATCTTTTTTGTCCCCCACCCCTCATTTTTAAATTTAAGACTCCTCATTCAAACCTTTTTACCTCGCAAGTCCTGTTCTCCTCTGCAGTCTTCTGCCTACGATCTCCCCGTCCATCTGTCCTAAGTCTTCTCTCAGTAAATTCCGTCCTCATCCCTTGTCAGTCCATATTGTCTCATTTCCTCATGTGATTTATCACTTTTTTTGGTCTTTTTCTTTCCCATGTTCATAGTGTCTGCTGGCTGCGGATCTCTCTCTGTAGTTCTCTCGGTGGGTCTGAAGACACTCTTAAATAACTTGTCACAGTCTTTTTGCCAGATCTGTTGTACTTCTCCCTCCTATACCTCAGCTTTTTGTTCAGTCTTTCTTTTCTACTGACAACATTTTCATCACCATTCCTAATTTTTCTGCCCTCTTAAGTTGTGCTAACATTCAGTCTTCATCTTCTGGTGTCCATCAAGCTTTATTCCTGTTTTCTCCTTCCCATCTTTGTGTAGGACTCCTTTGTGTCTCCTCTGCCCTGGAACTGCACAGCACACTTCTCCACATTGTGTAAGGTTTGCGGAGGGTCACTGAGACACAGGAACAATCTTTTCCCTGCTCTTGCGTCAGAGGAGAGGATCTGAACCAGATGTGACTGGCAGCATCCGAGAATGGCAACTGTGCCTTGAGACCTTGTGAAGCCTGAGATGAAACACGCAAAGGAGCGTTGCTAAAAGTTACTATCGGGGATATGCGAATTTGAGGGGTTTCTTCCCCTCCCCTCCCCTGCACACCCACTCTCCCCCCAAAATGGTCAAATATGTGGAGATTTGGACAAAGACAGCAAAAGACATACTCTCAGAAACAAAGTCTCCATTATGCTCCAGTCTGCTACTGCCCCTCCTTGAGCTGTGAGGGTATGGTTCCTGTCCCCGCTAGTCAGCCTGGGGCTTCTCGGCTGCTCAGGGGAGAGGTCACCAAGATTTTTCAACCATGAGCAAAGGATAAAAAGGGTGTTGTTTCTCCAAAAGGCCTGGGGAAATGCTTTTGCTGAAATCTCCTAAAACAACTCTGCGAGGAGGAAGGTTTCTGGCATGGAAAGCTTCATCCAAGGTGAGGAAGTCTATGGAAGTTATATTCCACTTGGGTGGGGGAGGAGGTGGAGGGGGAGAAGCCTCCTGAGGGGAAACATTGGACGTTTGCAGTAGATACGTGTTGTGGCACCGATAATTAAGGGAAGCCCTTCAAGAGGAAGTCAGTGTAGGAGTTTTATTGTTCCCAGTTTCCTGCATCCTGGTGCTGTGGTTAGAGGGGGTCTGGGGGTCTCTTTCTATGTTTTAGGCAATTAGTTAAAAAGACAACTCTGAAGACTGCATGTGCCCGTTGTCACTTCTTGCGGTGTGTTAGTAAAAGCATAGCTGCTTGTGTGCTGGGTTTTCAGATGGCATAATTCTACCAGAAAGTTAGTTCATCCTAGGTTCAAAAAGTGGGAATCCCAGTATGGCTAAGTCATCCCAGTATGTTTGTTCCCACATTACACTTAACTTCCATTTGCAACCTCTTTTTCTATGGCTGCTAACCTATGTGCCTGAGGAAGATACCTTTAGATTGCTAACATAAGTTGCACGTGAAGGAAGAATACCTCTGTTTCACAGTACAGAATTCTGTCACCCACCAAAAAGAAATAGTTTGATTGGCAGAACTGCCCTTTGTAAGCATTTTGTGGATGAGAAAATTCACAAGTGCTTCAATGGAAAGTTTATTGAAGGTTATTGAGAAGATAACTATGATGTGAGAGGATGTACCAGTCGCTCCTGTATGAGCATCCGGAATTTTGTGGCACTGCTGTAGTCATCAGACTGTAATGATGTCATTCTTCTGCTGAGGTTTTTCATCACTTGTATTTCACTCGGTATAGGGAGCAGTGATGTGAGGTCTCACGATTAGTGGTTTTTTTCGGTGCATTAAAGCCAGAAGTTAGCATACCCTATCAGTGGCTGTAAAGCTTCATGTATAGGCACTGCAGGTTTGCAAGTCTAGTCTATGTGACAGAGATTGCTGACATGCTTTATTTATTTGTCTTAAATCTTCAGCACAAAAGAGAGAACTCAGGTGATGAGTGTGTGATTTTTAGGCAGTTTACTTTTAATTTCCTGATGAACAGAGTGATAATTTGGAAACAGGCTCTCCTCTCTGGCGCCAGCTGCAGATCCTGTCCCATACAGAGAGAAAAGATGTTTAGTTTAGATTTACAGTAAAACAGTGATGTTCAGAGTGAGATTCTTCCTTCTTTGAAATTCATCTTGCTATGACGTTAAAAAGCAGTTAAAAGCAGATTAGCACACCTGCTGTTGTTTCTGACTAGGGAATGATCCTCATGCAATTAGAAAATTTGGAGGAGCAGTTTAAATTACCTGCAAAACAAATATTGTGATCATGACAGTGAGAAGTTTAACTGTGATTAGTGTTTGGTGTACTTTTGAGCTGATGGACTTTCTCACTGCTTGTTTTCTCAGCCATGATGGAAGAGCTGTGTCAAATTCTGATCGACCTCCTCAAGGAAAGCATGGCTTAAAAGCAAGGGAAGATTTCTCCAGTAATATTGAGATATGATAGCTGAAATGAGATTGTGCTTGAGGATCTCAGTACATCTCTAAGAGGCCTTCTTGAAGTCTGTGAAGTTTAAACAGAGTTCCAGAAGTATAAATTGGAACAGAAAAATGTTCCACTTAAATGTGTTATAAATTTGGAAGCAGCTGTATTGGAGAATGTTCATGTTTTGTTTCTGGGGTTGCTGTTTAAAATTTGGGACCATAGTCCCCACTGGAGACTGAGAGGTGATGTATCTAGCAACACCACTAGGTATGTTACCGAACAGGTGTAGGCAGCTGTTCTGGCTACCCTTAAAGAAATATCTGAAGCAAGTCAGACTTGTTTCCACTGAGGCAGTAGCACTGTTCAGTTTTCCCTGCAGACTTCTTGCTTCCTGGATGTGAGTCGTATTAAACATCCTAAAGCAACCTAAAGTAATGGAAGTGTACACAAACTGTTGTTCGTGTTTGTGTCTTCAATAATTTTAGGTGAGGTTATTTCTGAAACTCCCAAGATCTTGGACAAAAATATTTTGCCAGCTATCTATGTTTTAAGCTTCTCATCATCTGTACCCTTAAATGAAACCAAAACAAAAGCAGAAACAAAACCCAAGCCTTGTTGTTCTGGGCATATGAGAAAGATTCTGGGCTTTGGAACAAGATGTTTTGTAGCTGTACAGTAAGAGTATATTGTGTTGTGAACAATCAGGAGTAACCTAACAGACCATTTATGTGGTAAAGGCAGCTGCTTGTGTTGTGGCACGAAGAGGGAGCTGTTTGTAAACTAACTTCGCAGGAAATACGCAAAGCCAGGGTTAAATATACTGATGCGTGTTTTTTCTTATCTGCGTCATCACTACTCGGTCTTATTTCTACTGGTAGCATTCATAAATGTCTTTCATTCAGCACCTTCCCGAGTATTTGAAAGACACTGAATATAATGTCCTTGCTGCCTTGTGTTTTCTCTGCCTCTACTTTGCACCCAGTTCTTATCTTCCAGCTAGATCGTAGAAACTTGTTGGGACAGGGACCGCCTTTGTCAGGTGATTGCCGAGCTTTAGTGTCTGCCTGGGACTGCGTACATTAAGACAGCACAAATATATAGCCAGAACTTTGTGTTTGTTTTAAGGTCAGCTCTGTGTTTGAACAGCACAAAAGAGAGAGTTATGGTGCAGTAATAAATGAGCTGTCTGTAGATGTACAGTGAGCCTTTCCCAAGCTCTGGGTGGGAGAGATGCGGCAGGGAGAGCTGCTGCTCTGCCAGGCAGCTGCGGAATTGCCGAAAAGCCCGGCTGCCACTGCTCTTGTCCTCCCTTTTCTTGCAACAGGGCGTAAATCGCCCGGCCGTGCTGTTCGCAACCTCCTACCCACTTTCTAAATGCGAGTGCATGTAGATAAAAGGGTGGAAATTAATCCTCTGTTCAAGAAAGCTTTATTCTCTTGGGAGGGGGGAGGCAAGGGGAAGATGTGTTTGAATACACAGTGTTGGTGGTGGGCAGGGGGCTCCGGGATGAAACTTGGCTCCGACAACTGTGCTGAGGCTGGAGCGGGAGGCTGTCTCCCTGCTTCGGGGGACATATAGAGCCTCCCTGGAATTTAGCAGGTAACAAAAGAGAGGTCTGTTCCCCTCAGCCTTCTGTCTCGGCGGCGGACAAGGAGCTGGACCGGGCAGAGCATCAGCTCTGGGACAGCAGGGTTGGAGAGGGCGGGCGGCAGAGCTGGGAGGACCAGGGCTGAGAGCCGAGAGGCTGGAAGGAGGAAGCGCAGCTCATGCTGCCAACTTTTTGGTGAATATACAAATGTTTTACTAAGATGATACTTTTTTTTTGTGGGAGGATTGGGATTTCTGTAAAGAAATTTCAAAATTTGGAAGTGATATCTTGAAGCCAAACAGATTTCTGCGATTCCAGCCAGACCATAGTTTCTGGAATTTTATTTGCTTGTTGTGGCCATTTCCATTTTCATCCATGGAAATATTTGACCACTTTTAAATTTGTTATATCATTGCTATTAAATATTACTTGTCAGTGAACAGTGCTCTTCTAGTAATCCATGACCTTTAAACCTGAGGGTTTAACAAACCACATAGCAGTCTCTCTCTGTTTTCTGCTCTCACCGCTCCCACAGATTAAGGTGGGGGGGTAGCTGCTATTTTTTGTGGTTTCATGACCAGACCGTTTTGCAAATAAGACAATTTTTAAAAGTTTTTGCTTGAAAACCACCCACTACTATAAGCTTCCATTTCACAGCTGTTCATATATTAATAATAAAAGGCATCTATAGGTCTCTGGGAATCATGTGGTTACCAAGGTTAAGATAAATGTGTTTAGGATGTGTGCAGATTTTCTTTGTTATGCTGGGTTTGCATTTTCATTCTTTGGAAAACAGACTCTTTCAGTTTCCCTTCTTGTGTTTTAAAATAAACATTTCTCTTCTGGAATGTCTCCTTTAACTTGTAGGCATATCAAGATCTCCTTTAAAAATGTTAACATTCATTTGCCTTACAAATTGGGGAAAGTTTATTTAACAGGGCAAGGGTCTACAGCACAAGACTTGGGTTCCTTTCCTGGGCGATTCACGCATTCAAAGGCTAAATATGCCTTAGTAATTCTCTGTGCTTTGCTTGACTGTGGTACAGTAAGGTGGTATTCAGACCAACTAAGCCATGTTGCGAGAATTAATTTGTATATGTCCTAACGAACTTTGAGGGTTTTTTAAATTTGTAATTATTAAACATTTTCAGCTAGTACTTTTTAAGAAAGCTCTACATTACTGGATGGTGATGATGATGGACACTGATGATGTCAAGCCTCAGTTGCAGCCTTAGAGTTAGAAGTCTTTGGAGCGCTTACTTCGTCTGCCTAGCAGCCTCAAACTATTTGACATCCTGACTATAGTTTAATGTTTTAACTTGGCTGTCCTCATTGCTGTAGCTTATTTCTGCTGTGTTTCCTCTTAACTTTAGGAAGTTGATTAGATGGGGGCCTTACATAGCTCTTTAAAGAAATGTCAGTAAACTACTGACAGCGTTTGTTATCGTCCCATGATCTCCATCCACCCTCTGAACTTGCCTCTTACTGCACCTCTGAGTAGCAATTCTGAATGCCAGCTTCTGGGAAAAATTCCTGTAGCTGTGATTTAACAGTGGGTGCTGACTGATACCTGAAGATGAACGTGGGACGTGATTTTGATCCAGTGGGTTACAACTTCAATAATTTAGTGTGCTGAAGTGTATAATGGGGGTTACATGTGAGTTTCTGTTCCCAGTGATTTACCTGTACCGTCTTTACAAATCATGGACAATTCAGGGGACTTGTCTGTGTACAATCCATGAATCCCAGTTTCAGCTTATGAGTGCTTTTAGTGCATCTCTATCAAACTGCAGTTTGATTTAACTGACAGCCTGCCTTCCAGGGTGCCTTTTTAAGATGGGAGATTTTAGCTGAAATTCCTGAAGTTGAACAGAGGAGTACTGTTTAACTGTGTTTCATTAGGGCAAAACTTCACTTCAGGAAAGAAGGCAAAATCCATGAAAGCAATCTGTCCAAGCAGACTGGCAGGTCAACGCTGGATCAGCTGGTGGCAGGCTTTGACCCTCCAGAGAGCCTCACAGACACAGCGTTCCTTCTAAAATGGGTTATGGGACAAAGACGACACAAGAAGAAAGCAGACATTGGGCAAAAAGAAAGGAAATAAAACCCGTCACGGGTGGAGTAGGCATCGTAGGACACATGCCTCCTTCCACTCCAGTGCTAGGAGAGAGCGATGGGGCAATGCTGGAAGCTGACGTGGGCATCCTCTGAGACTGGGGCAGGGGAGAGGGGACGTGCAGAGCCTGCTTGAGACACTCGGGCTCGAAAGTGGCGAGGGGGAACCCACAGCTGCAGAAAGCTCCCAGCCATGCATAGTGGCGAGGCTGTTGTCCTAGCCCAGGGACCTGATGGATGGACTCAGTGCAACAGCCCAGGGAGTGCTGAGGGACTTTTCACTGACCAAGTTTCCTAGGACGAATGCTTCAGTTCAGGTCCGGGGACTAGCTGTGTCCTGACAACTTGAAGTCCTGTGACAAAATCTCTTGACTGTTATGTTGTTGACATTGACGTGCCCTGGAAATTTTTGACTTTCTACACAACCCCACCGGTGCTCATGTTCTACACGGGCACAACTATTTAAAGGCAGCCTAAACCAAAGAAAGCATGCATTTTAGAGGTGCAAGACATAGTGTTAGGACTCGGGAATTCCTCACTGCTAATTTTGGCCGACACATACTCCCCCTGTGGCTTTCCATGCATGTGGACGGAGCCAAGTGGACTTATGAGGGGTTACTGCTTCCAGTCCTTAGTGTCTGTAAATGGTGCAGTGTTTTAACATCTATGATATGGGTGCGGAAGTCACGCTGACTATAGAAAATCTGTCACTCAGG